>NC_135657.1:103507303-103820740 GCF_964188315.1 Podarcis muralis
GAGGAAGCCTGTTCTAAGCTCTGTCCAACCCCTCCTTCAAGGCCACCCCCATTCATGGGCATAGCCAGGATGTATGTTATGGGGGGCAGGTAGCCAAGATTTATGTTGAGGGGGCAGGACCCCCACCTGTTATCATCCTCTGTCTAGCTCTGCCTAGCAGATTCAGAACAAAATGTCTCTACAGCCCTCCATTACTTTTGTTTGACCCCAAGTGCTCATAAAAATCTGTCAAAATCTACTTTTAGTTAAGTATTTTTATTTACTTACTTGATTGAGGGGGGCAGCTACCCATGGATACACCCATGTCCCCATTGCCCTCAAACTTGGGGAGATCAGAGGTTTGAAGTTGGGGGTTCTTCTCTGTTGACGGGGGCTTCCCGCATGATTTTGAACCCTACGTAACTCAACAGCAAATGGGGACAGAACTTAGCGCACCCATCCCATGATACACATGAGTAGGACAACTCATCAGGTGCACCAACTCTATGGGGCTGAGGCCTCTACAGCCCCGCCAATGTCCACTGGGATGGGGCTCGGTCCCACCCCCCAATCTTAAGGGGACAGAAGAGGCTTGACAGGATGTCACCCCAGTGCAACACAGCCTGGCAGGATGTTGGCATCTCTGGGCACTGCACAGCATGGCAGAATGTCACCCTGGGCTGATCAGCACAACCTAGTACATGAATGTCACATCAGGAAAAGGCCCAGTCAGCCTTTCCCAATGCAGCAGTCTTCACATGCCCATGTAGCTCCCACAATTTTGGGCGCAACTTGCCTCCTGTGAAACTCATTCCAAACCATTATGCAAAAGCTAAGCTGCTGAAGGTCAAGTCTTGACTCTTGCCATATTGCTATTTTTGTTTATTCAGGATGCCTCCAAACCGCACACAAAAAACGCTTTCTTAAAAGGGAGGGGGGACAGTGTTTTTCACCCCAAATACACTACTAATCCTATTTTTAAAATAAAAAAAAAATTGGATCCAAGCAGCGAGAAATATCCATGGCTATGAGCTTTCACAAAAAACTCTGTAGTCGCACAAAACCGCCGAGGATGCTGAACGAGACAGACCGAACCCTTTTTTTTCAAAGAGCACAAGGATAATGCCACCACATAAAGAGATGAATCATCCACATCTCACTGCTCATAATCATGGATTTCTTTCAGAAGTGTAGATACGTTTTATGAGTGACACATTCCATTTATCACAAGCAAAGTTATTTGATGAATGTGACCAAGGGAACTGCTTCCAGGAAAATCCTGGAGCCTGTTTTGAATGCTGAAACACTGCAAATCTACCTCACTAGATGGGGCTGATGCATTTCCAGGTGGGGCTTCAAAGAAACAAATGGGGGACGACGACAGTATTTTCCTTGCAAGAGTCTGGAGTTTGTTTGGGGTTTTGGGGTGAATTCTTACTGTCATGAACAGTGACCCCTTTCAACACTAAGCGAAGGCACCTCTCCTCTTTTTATGCTCCCAGCAACACTGTGAGGTGATTCAGACTGATAGACTGTGACTGGCCCATAGTCACAGAAGGAGCTTCATGGCTGAGAGGACTTCATGGCTTCATGGCTGCTGTGCTGAGCTAAACCATGGGCTTAACGTGACATGGCTTAGCTCTCTTAGCTCTCTTAACGTGACATGGTTTAGCTCTCTCCAGACAAACCATGAGCTGTACCCAAGGTCTGTCCTGTGCTTTTGGCTTGTTTGGAAGAGCTAAAACACAAACCTCAGACAACAGGCCAGCTGTCAGGCTTCAGGGAATCCTATCCCTCCCACAATGGGATGCCAAGAAGCAGATAAACAAGAACAAGTAGTTTATTCAATAGTCACAGAGAGAGACGAAGGAATGTGGTCTCCCTTATAATAACAACAACAATAATAATAACAATAATTTATTATTTGTACCCCGCCCAGCCACTCTGGGCGGCTTCCACAAAGACCAAAAATACACTAAGATGTCACACATTAAAAACTTCCCTGAACAGTTCTGAATGTCAGGTAGTTGTTTATATCTTTGACATCTGATGGGAGGGCATTCCACAAGGCGGGCGCCACTACCGAGAAGGCCCTCTGCCTGGTTCCCTGTAGCTTTGCTTCTCGCAGTGAGGGAACCACCAGAAGGCCCTCGGCGCTGGACCTCAGCGTTCAGGCAGAACGATAGGGGTGGAAACGCTCCTTCAGGTATACTGGGCCGAGGCCTTAGATAATGGCATTGCTCCAGGTGAAGTCCCACTCCCTCAGTCCTTCCTATTTTACATCACCCCTGCGCTGGCTGATCTGTGCTTTCTGCTTCTGAGCTTTCTGTTCTACTACTCTCAATGCATGCCAGGTCCTGGGAGAGGGGGGGTCAGGAATGCTTTCTAGAGACACTGAGTCTGTCAGCTGTCTCTCCCCTGGTGCTGCTTCTTCCCGCTGCTGCTCTCAATATTTCCCAGCTTCTTCCCTCTGCAGCCTCTGAACTATGACCCTCTGCAAACCACTGCTCTAAATCTATACTGTCCTCCTCTATTTGGGAAGGTGCAGGAAGAGGGGGCGGGCACCACACCAGCTCAGTGGAACACAGCAGCAAAATGATCAGAGAGGAGCTAAACAGCTGTGATCTCCTCTCCATGAGCCCACACAGAATCATGCCCCAGGGTCATCTAGTCCAATCCCCTGCAATGCAGGAATCTCAATGCAAGCATCCATGGCAGATGGCCGCCCAACCTCTGCTTAAAAGCCTCCAAGGAAGGAGAATCCAACACCTCCCAAGGGAGTCTGTTTGTGCTAGTCCCGAGGGTTAACCATGCAGCAAGATCTGAGTCCAGTCCAAGGTCAAGGGTGCAGTATGGAGGGTGTCCATCAAAGCTGAAGTGAGGTCCAAGGCAGGGAGTCGGGTGAGGTCAGGAATTGTGGCAGAAGAGCAGGACAGGGTGCAGGCAGGAACAGGTTACCAACAATGTTGCTCCCACAACCTGGGACTTGGCTGGCTGGCTTTTATCTGCCCTGAGGCCCCGGTCCACAGGTGACTCACCTCTCCTGGCCTGAAGGCAAACACTCCTCCTGTGGGAACCTAGTTTCCTCCGCCTCTCTGCCCTGAGCCTCTGCAACTCAGGAGAAGCTGGAGGGTTACCGGACCCAGAGGCAACCTCAGCTTCCCCTGAGAGTGGAGCACCTGCAGGCAATGGGTCCTCCATCACCTCAGAGCAGACTCAGCTGGTGCCTGCACCTGAGGATCCAGCACAGGTGAGGACCCTTCAGGCTCATGCCCCAGCCCCGGCTCAGCTGGTTCTGGAGGCGGGGAATCCTGTGCAGGCTGGGATTCCTCAGGTTCAGCCTCCGAGTCTGAATCCCAGGCCATCACACTGTTCCACTGCCGAACAGCTCCGACTGCCAGAAAGTTCTTCTGACGTGTTGGCTCATTGGCACAAAGCCACAAATTTGCTTAGAGTTATGTGAAAATGAGGATGGGACATGGGTGGTGCTGTGGGTTAAACCACAGAGCCTAGGACTTGCCCATCAGAAGGTCGCGGTTCAAATCCCCACGACGGGGTGCGCTCCCGTTGCTCTGTCCCTGCTCCTGCCAACCTAGCAGTTCGAAAGCACGTCAAAGTGCAAGTAGATAAATAGGTACCGCTTCAGCGGGAAGGTAAACGGCGTTTCCGTGTGCTGCTCTGGTTCGCCAGAAGTGGCTTAGTCATGCTGGCCACATGACCCGGAAGCTGTACGCCGGCTCCCTCGGCCAATAAAGCGAGATGAGCACCACAACCCCAGAGGCTGCCACAACTGGACCTAATGGTCAGGGGTCCCTTTACCTTTACCAGTGTGAAAATGAGGCCGTTAAATAAGAGCAGCCATTATTAAGTTTGGAACTTTTAACAATGACAGTTTGGACCGGTGGTTATTTGGAAGGAACAGGGGGCTTCTCAACAGTGACCATGTCTGCTACAGTATTCAAAAAGGCTTTGAAAAAACACCTGTTCACCTGGATGTGCTGTCGTTTCACTGTTTCAGTGATGTGTTGTTTTGACATGCCGTTGTCACCCATAGGAATCCAGTTAGCTGCTATGAAGCCTGGACTAGACAGGCCTTTGGTTACTGCTGTGTCACTAGGGCCATTTGCAATGTTCTCAGAAGCCCTGTCAACAGAACCAAGGATGCTCTATGAAACGAGAAATACCCCCATGGCTTTGGAGTTATGATAATTACCAGGCTATTACTGTGATGCACTGTACCAGAAAAGCAGAGCCTTTGCTGTGATGAGAGGCACTGGAGTCATCATTAAAACATAGCTAAATATAATGGAAGAATACCTATTAAAGAGAATAAAAAATCAGAGGCATTGATCTGAAAGCTTGTACTTACGCAAACTTTCTTTACCCAGGCTGCTGTATTTGCCTGTGTGCGCTGAAAACCCAAACCTGGCATGGCCACAAGCATTACACCCCACAAAGCTCTACTTAGCATGACAGTGGTAAGGCCTAGCAATGCACAAAACTATATTTTTGAAAATAAAGGCAGGGGTGCAGAACACCCTCAAGTTGCGCCCCACTGCTTCAAATTGGGCCCCACTGGCTAGCCCTGAGTCTAATAGCTGCTGGGCCTGAGTTGCCCTGCCCTTGCATGAAGTCTTGGGTTTCCAATTTTGGGAGAGGGAAGACTGCGGCACTGGGGAGCGGGCAGGCTGGCGAGGCCCCCTAGATTTAGAGGCCCTAGGCTTCAGCTTACTTAAAGGTAAAGGTAAAGGGACCCCTGACAGTCAGGTCCAGTCGTGACCAACTCTGGGGTTGCGGCACTCATCTCGCTTTATTGGCCGAGGGAGCTGGCGTACAGCTTTCAGGTCATGTGGCCAGCATGACTAAGCCGCTTCTGGTGAACCAGAGCAGCGCACGGAAATGCCGTTTACCTTCCCGCCGGAGTGGTACCTACTTATCTACTTGCACTTTGATGTGCTTTCGAACTGCTAGGTTGGCAGGAGCAGGGACCGAGCAACGGGAGCTCACCCCGGCGCAGGGATTCGAACCGCCGACCTTCTGATCGGCAAGTCCTTGGCTCTGTGGTTTAACCCACAGCGCCACCCGCATCCCTCACCCTACTTAGCCTATACATAAATCTGGCACTGCCTACAGTCCATCTCTACTCAGCACAGGGAAAACTGAGGGACAAAACATGCAAGGGGACACACACTGACGTATTGGGAGCAAAGCTTGCTTGCGCATCCCTGCACAGACACATCATCTCTGCGTTCAGACAAACACGCCACAAGGTGAGGAATTTTCTGCTTCATTTGAAAATAATCTACACACTTTTGCCCTTCCTAATTGTTGCTGTTCTGCTTGGCCAACCTGAGGCAATTTCACTGTCTGAAGGTGAAACTGCTCAAGCATTCAGAACAGTCAGAAGCAATAGAGGGGAGCATATACTAAGAGCTCTGGTGATCTCCTCATACTCCCTTAAGCGCATTCATCCAGTTCAACAACAGAGGGACAAAAAAGCCATTGCTTGCCAAGGATGGAGGACATCAGGCTTCAAGCAGCAGCTTGGCGGCCTAACCACTGAAAGTTCAGCTTTTTGCTAGGGAGCTCCAATACTTGAGTATTTTTACTTCTGTGAAGTTCAGTGTGAACTGACCTGATCTGCAGCTTGTGAACTAATGTGAGGATCAGAGTGCAATTATCTTTCGAATTCTGCACTTCTCTGAATTTTGCAATATAATTCTTGGCTCAAAAATGGATCAAACTTCATTTTAAAAACATGGAGATATTGTGATGAATTTAGAGTACCATGGTTCCGGTTGTAAAAAGGAGACTGCCAAAGAGGACAAACTGGGTGGAGACGCTTAGTTTGGCAGATTTGCTTTTGTTGAGTGTATAGATCTTTGCCTAACTAAAGAGATGGCCAAGTACAGGGGGTGCATTGCCACAGAAATGAAGCAGCTGGAGATCCTTCTGGAAGCGTATCTCTGCCCTCACCTGACTGAAGGCAATGTCATCAAAGTGTCTGTGTGTAAAAAAAAAAGAACAGAAAGACTAGTGGTCTTGAAACTGGATCTGAAAGATTTACTAGGCCACATAATCTGCTGGAGTTTTAATCTCGTGGACTTTCCATATTCTCTACAGCCATCAGTCTTCATTCCAGCCAATTCTGGGGCCCCAGTAACCTCTCACCACTCAGAAACTGGTGCGTGTGCTTGAGAGAGAAAGAAAATAACTAGGAGACAGGGTAGAAAGGATCTCCCAGGGTGGGAAACTGGGGGAAGAAACAGAAGTTCCCAGGTGAGAGCTGGAAAGGTCTACTTTTTTTGTATATAGATAAAGGATGTGATGCACTTGTGATACAGAATTTTTATATCTATTTCTTTCTTATTTTCACTCCTCTTTATCTTTTCTTTTTTTAGATTAGTTTGGTTTTTATTGTATCTTATGTTGAAAACTCTCAATATTTTTTTTTAATGAACTACAAAGATGTCCTACAATAACAGTCCGCAGTGGGGAGCCGCGAAACCAAAACCGGCCTTCTGAAGGATATCCCAATTTGTTACAATGTGGTCCCCAGAAGGGTGAGAGGCAGAATCTGTGGAGTTACCCAGGAGTGTGTCTAGATGAGGTTGGAGCTTTGGCCTGCCACGCCTCACTCTAGTCTCAAAATGTTCCTGCAAGAAAAGTAGTTGCTCGCCAGGGTCCAAGAGCTAGCAAAGAACTAGCTTTTCCCATTACAAAGTGGTTTTTCTTTCAAATTCAACCTTTCGATTCAAGTTCTCTGTTGAAAAGATTCTGTCTTCCAGAGAGAAATTTGGGTTGGATCCAAATGGAATCCATTTGGAAGGGGAAAGTTACTCCAAATCCAGAGGGCTTCTGCTATTTTGCAAACTCTCATGCAAGATTTTCCACAAGCTCATTCTCAGGATCTTTGTACAGCCCACTCAATTTTATAATCTGCAAGTTGCCTTATCCTTAGTCATGGTTTATTACTGTAACACAGCCCCTAATACATTGTGATCTTCCACTACCTCTTGTGAAAGAGTTCGCAGAACAGCAATAGCACATTTTTGCCTTCTGCAGATGACCTAAGTCTACGTTGCTGTGAGCTACTTTCCTCAAAAATCTTGGATAATACATCCTCATTAAGTGTTCAAATAAGCTATGTCACACAAAATTCAACAATCACAAGTGTTATGTACTGAGTTGAATAGGATCCAAAAGGCAGCACTGATTGGTCCTAGAACAATAGGGTCCAGAATGCAGCAGTCTGATTGGTCCACAGGAGCAACCCAATCCAGCTCCAGGTGGAAGTGAATCCGCAACCTGATTGGCCTACAGTGGACTCCTGGAATTAGCCAATCACATGGGGCCCATTATGTAAATAATGTATATAAAGCAGACATTCTGGGGAAACTTCCATTCCTCCTCACCACTATGAGCTGAATAAAGAGCATGAAATCCACTCTCGACTCCGAGATCCAAAACAGTTTGTTACAACAGCAACCATGCAAGATTATCCCTCACTGAAGCATGGAAGCTTCAGAGTACATCCAAAGTATTATGTATGAATCGGTTTGGCAAAATGGCCTCTTTCAAAACAAGGAAAGGGGAATTTCCCAATGACAGAAATCTCTGAGATAGATAAAACATCACTCTTAACTGCAAAGCTGCACTTCTTAGAGCCATGGAGATAACTGTTGGAGTCTTTGAACTTCAAACGAGCTTGAAAACCGACTGCCTTTAAAGAAAGAAAAACAATTTATTCCACACTAAATTACTGCTCACCTCTTTTACTGGAACGGTATTTTCAAGCTGAAAACCATACAAATCTTCACTAAGAAGCTGCTGGATAGAGCAGTTCAATGGAAAACTTAATTCAGGCTTTGGGAGATTTGCTGGGTTCAACTTCTGAGGGTATTTTCTGAATAGGATTGAATGACATCGTATTTTTAGCCTGAAATCTAATGTCGGTTTATAGAAAACTGATTTTTCGTGCATTCAGACCTGAGGAGACCTTGATTTTTGTATTTTGCCCTTCTCCGAGTATAATGGTTTTTTTTACTTTCTCCAAGTAAAATGCTTTGTACTCATGCTTCCCGGTAAAATCAACATTGTATAAATGCTGTTTATTCTTTTCCAGAAGTGGCACTTTGTTTCTCCGCTTAGCAATACACTCACAAACTAGAAAAATCCATTCCATGGACTGTTTCCAATGATAACTTCAGTGTTTTTTTCTTTAAAAAAAAATGTTTATGGGTACTCTCATTTTCTTACTCATATTGAAATACTGCCCCTCAATGAGGTCAAACTTAGATTCACAAAATGTTTAGGGGTATGTGCACCCCTGTGTCCCCCCAGAAAAAACAACAACACTGGATAACTTTGCCTCAGTTTGTGCATCTGATTTCCCCTACGGATTTAAGCTGTCCTTCTCAGCTGCTTTTTTATAATGTTTATTTTTATTTATGATTGTAAAAATTGTTATTGATGATGGTGCAGTTTTGATTTATATAAGCACCCATTATTAAACATTCTCTGGGTAACTTAAAATAAAATATTAAAAACACAAAATTCATTTTATTTATTTATTTTTAAATGCACCATGAAGCTCACTGGACAACTGTGGGCCAGTCACTGCCTCTCAGCCTAATTTACCTCAGAATGTTGTTGCGTGTTGAGTCCCACAATGCCACCCTCCAAAAAAATTCACACTTCACACATCAATTTTTTGTTTAAGGTTTTTGGCATAATTTTGGCCACAACTTTATTCAAAATACAAAAAATGTGAGTGGTTGCTTAGGCATTGGTTATGACTATCTGTCCTTGCCCTCAAGGACAGAGCTGGCCCTTCCGGACACCAGCGGAAGCCAGCGTGGGAAACAAGTATTGGGTGAGAGAATGAAGCTGGGCATCAGTCCCTCACTTCTCACCCTCATGTTCCTGTGGGGCTTGTACGGCCCAAGTCCGATGCCAGGGACAAGGACGAAAAGAATGGCAAGCCCCTGGATTCCTTTAACGGAATTCCCTTTCCGCATCATTTGGAGGGGTAGGCACTTACCTCTCCAAGCACCAATTTAACCAATGCCTAACCGCCAACCTTACAAGTTGTGACGATTTGCTACGCAGTAGGCAAAAACCAAATGGCACCAGCCAATCAGCCAGATGGCAAAATTCCTACCAGGCCCCCGCTCCAAGGCGGACGACCCCATGACAGGCATAGCAAGGTCAAGCGATCAAGAAAAAACCACCCATTAAAGGGAGGGAGGGCGGATGATGCGATGCAAAACGGCCAAGAGGACGTCCAACGTCTGGCCCCTATATTTAAAGACTCTGACCCCTCCTCCAAATTGGCAACAATCAAAACTCCCCAGCAACCCAATTTTAACCACTTAAAGGCTTGGGTTCCTCACCAAATCTGCCCAGTCATGTGAGGGTGGCTTGTTCCCCCAACCGCAACACGTGCTCTCTGTTAGGGAGAACACGCTTTGTGAGGATAAAATAGAGAAGGAGAGAACTATGCATGTCCAGTTGAACTCCTTGGAGGAAAAGTGAGAAACAAATGTAATAAATATATAAATGAACGCCCCCCAAAAAACAACTTTCTTGCATGGAGGCAGCATAAAATAATTTACAATCCAGTTTTAAAACATCATTAAAAAGCATCAGGGACTATAAGAATTAAAAAAATAAATTAATTTGGAGATAAATTATAAATTAATTTGGAGATGGTATTTAACACCAGTCAGATGAAATCAAATAAACAATAAATATTTGGCGTCATGTTGGAGGGGATGTCAGGAAACAGGGAATTATGTTCACATGTGGTGGGGGTGTAAATAGGTACAATTTTTTTTGTCAAAGGGTGTTTAAGGAGATAACAGAAATCAGTGGGTTAAAGCTGACCAGTCCAGAGGTAGCATTATTATCAATTTACAGTGGGGTGGAAGGTTCACAGGCTATGAAGGACTTGCTCACAAATTTATTGACAGCTGCAGGAATTATGATAGCGAGGAAGTGGGACAATAGGTGGTGGGACAGATGTTGCTAAATTTCAGGTACCCCAGCTCGTATGAATGGAAACACTTTCTCGTGAGGTAAAGCAACGTAGGTGGCTCAGTCGGTATGTTAGACTCTTAATCGCAGGATTTGTGGGCTTAAGCCCCACACTGGGCAAAAAAATCCCTGCATTACAGGGGTTGAATAATGTTTTGTTATGTTTTTATATATGCTTTATAGATCAAACTGGGTGGAGACGCTTAGTTTGGGAATTGCAGTTCAAAACATTTGGAGGGCAGAAGACTGGAGAAGGCTGAGTTACAGCCAGAGAGACCTATAGATGCCTTTCTCCCAGAAAGATCTGGAGTTTTGGAGATCAAGTCACGTGGAACTCTGTGGCCTGGGAACGCTCTATGGCAGCTGAGAAATAAGGTCCCCAAGACCCAAGATGTTATCACTCCATCCCTCAAACAGAGAAGCTGCCCAGAGTGGAGTACAAATAAATTATTATTACAGTGGTACCTCGGGTTACATACGCTTCAGGTTACATATGCTTCAGGTTACAGACTCCACTAACCCAGAAATAATACCTTGGGTTAAGAACTTTGCTTCAGGATGAGAACAGAAATCGTGCTCCAGCGGCGCGTCAGCAGCGGGAGGCCCCATAAGCTAAAGTGGTGCTTCAGGTTAAGAACAGTTTCAGGTTAAGAATGGACCTCCGGAACGAATTAAGTACTCAACCCAAGGTACCACTGTATTATTATTAATATGCTCCGAGGGCCTTCTGGTGGTTCCCTCACTGCGGGAAGTGAGGTTACAGGGAACCAGGCAGAGGGCCTTCTCGGTAGTGGCATCCGCCTTGTGGAATGCCCTCCCATCAGATGTCAAGGAAATAAACAACTATCTGACTTTTAGAAGACATCTGAAGGCAGCCCTGTTTAGGGAAGTTTTTAATGTCTGATGTTCTATTGTGTTTTTAATATTCTGTTGAGAGCCACCCAAAGTGGCTGGGGAAACTCAGTCAGATGGGTGGGGTATAAATAAAAATATTTTTAAAAAATTATTATTAGTATTAGTATTATTAGTAGTATTATTAACTCTCGTGGTACTTTCCAACTCTACAGTTACATGATTCTAATTATTGGATACAGGCACATTCACCTGCACATTTTGGTGAAAAATACTTTGGCAGAACTAAATCACAGCTCTAACTTTCATGGGTTCAGTGAAGCTACACGATGATATCACCACCACTGGCTTAAGGTACTAAGGAAGATATTTCTGTTAAGTTGTGGGTGAACATATCAGACGACACAGTGATTCTTCAAACAGCTCTTGTTTATTCACAGGCCAGGCCAGAACTGAGCTGAAGGGTTCAGCCAACCTGCTTATATAGAGCTCAACTACAAAGCAACAGTAACAACTTTCTGTAACTATCCAATCACTGAACGTCATTTTCAATTCCTTATTTGCATAGGTGGACCTGAGTGAAAACTATCTACAGTATCCCCCTGCTGGCCCAGGGTGAGAACTTCAGCACAGATCAATTTCTTTGTGTTGAGAAAGCGCCCCTAAGCTTTCTTTCCCAGAAGGCAGGTGGCAGCAAAGGGTGGCAGTTGCAGAGAGCTGAGTGCAAAAGTGCCACGCAGAGGCAAGAAAGCAGAACCATGGCAGGCTGGCAATAGTCAAACCAGGGAAGACAGGATCCCAATCTGCTGCTCCTCCTGATCTGCCACCTGAGACAAATGCATCTTTGTAATTAATAGGGGCAGGGCCTTTTGCACTAAATATATAGAGGGGGGATTTTTTAAAACGTTAATGTGACCTTCTATAACAGGGGTCTGCAACCTTTAAGACAAAAAGAGCCACTTGGACCCGTTTCCGAAGAAGAAAAAACTGGGAGCCGCAAAACCATTGCGACATTTAAAACAAATATATCTCCGGAGCCGCGATCTGACAGCGGGCGGGAAGGTGACGTCGGGACGGTGCGTGACTAACGCACGCACCACCCCCATGCGACGTCACAGCCAGTACAGCGCCCGCCACAGTGGGGAGTGTCGGGGCGCACAATGCGCCTCCTCCCCTCGCTAGTATCCGCCCCGGAGCCGCGGCAAAGGTGTAAAAGAGCCACATGCGGCTCCGGAGCCGCGGGTTGCAGACCCCTGTTCTATAAGAACGTCTATGGCCCAAGAAAAGCATTTTGTTTTTCTAGCCTCACAACAATGTTGTTTTCATAGCTGCCTATAATCTGGGGAGAGGCGTTGTGTGGAATAATTGAGGTACAGATGGCTGTTTATATTCCCTGAGTTAAAGCTCAAAATTGGTTTGTGAACAGGATGCTTTGGTTTCTGCTGCAGAGCTTGAGAGCGCTTTTCTTGGGAAATCAGCTCCGCTGAGATCAATTCCTGGGGAAATTTCAAACAAAAATTGCTAGAAGTTTTGCACTCCATCAACAGGTACTAGCATGATTTGAAGAGATCATTGGGCTCGCCATGTTAACCTT
Source organism: Podarcis muralis (assembly GCF_964188315.1). Classification (NCBI taxonomy): domain Eukaryota; kingdom Metazoa; phylum Chordata; class Lepidosauria; order Squamata; family Lacertidae; genus Podarcis; species Podarcis muralis. The sequence continues at coordinate 103,519,767 of NC_135657.1, forward strand.
TAAGCTTTGGGCAGATGTCCTAAATATAAAAGAAAAAGTGAACTAAAGCTATGGGGCAGTGCAAGCTATAAAGCAGGGAATGAATTATTCACTGTGTATAAGATGCAGAAATACACAACACGATGGAAGTTGTTTGTGCCCGAAAAATGCTTTGGAGAGCATCGATTTCTCCAAACGTTCAATTATTCATTACAATTGAGCAAAATTATCATGGTTTCAGACTAGACATGCTGTTTTAATGTACTCTAGACAAAATGTTCGGGGAGGCAAAAGGAGACGGTAATAGTGATTCCGATTCTTCTGCTATATACGCTTCGTTTTTATTATTTATGTTGTGCTGTCTGGTGGTGCCAGACTTATAATACAGGAACATTAAGATGCAGTGACCAGGGCTGGATTTAGGTTTGATGAGGCCCTAAGCTTCTGAAGGTAATGGGGCCCTTTATATGTCCAGCTGTCCTTTGTCAACAACAAATTGTTGCCTTTTTGTGTCGAGTATATGCTATATGGTCATTTATGGGCCTAATAGTTATCTAAAACCATTTGCACATGTTGCCATGCAACTTTGTTGTTGTTGTTGTTTAGTCGTTTAGTCGTGTCCGACTCTTCGTGACCCCATGGACCAGAGCACGCCAGGCACCTCTGTCCTCCACTACCTCCCGCAGTTTGGTCAAACTCATGCTGGTAACCTCGAAAACACTATCCAACCATCTCGTCCTCTGTCGCCCCCTTCTCCTTGTGCCCTCCATCTTTCCCAGCATCAGTGTCTTCTCCAGGGAGTCTTCTCTTCTCATGAGGTGGCCAAAGTACTGGAGCCTCAGCTTCACGATCTGTCCTTCACGATCTGTCCTTCACGATCTGTCCTCAGCTTCACGATCTGCCATGCAACTAGTCCATGCAAAATGTAGGCACCCTATATATATAAAAAGATAATGGACCCCTGACAGTTAAGTCCAGTCACAGACGACTCTGGGGTTGCGGCACTCATCTCGCTTTACAGGCCGAGGGAGCCGGCGTTTGTATGCGGACAGTTTTTCTGAGTCATGTGGCAGCATGACAAAGCTGCTTCTGGTGAACCAGAGCAGCGCTCAGAAACACTGTTTACCTTCCCGCTGGAGCGGTACCTATTTATCTACTTGCACTGGTGTGCCTTCGAACTGCTAGATTGGCAGGAGCTGGGACCGAGCAATGGGAGCTCACCCCGTTGTGGGGATTCAAACCACCAACCTTCTGATAAGCAAGCCCAAGAGGCTCAGTGGTTTAGAGCACAGCACCACCCGTGTCCACCCTATATATAGAAATGAGCAAACCAGCCATATTTTAAGGAGTAGGATAGCAGGCGGGCCCCATTACTTACATCATAGGAGCCTACACAACACAAAACACTGTTGCTGTATCTAGGTTTTATTTTATTTGTTTTTTATCTTGTATTTTGGAAATGTACGTCCAGGGTTTTTTCCCTTTAAATTTTTTTGGGGGGTCCAAGAGAGTTGGGGCCCTAAGCTATAGCTTAGCGCTCACAGGCCAGTGTTTCCCAGTCGTCAGTGTTTATACTACATTTTTTTAGATTTGCCTTGAGAGAGTCTTTAAACCTCTTTTGTTGACCACCAGCATTACGCTTTACATTTTTAAGTTCAGAATAGACTAGTTGTTTTGGAATACGATAATCAGGCATCCGTACAACATGACCAGTCCAACAAAGCTGAATTTGAAGAATCATTGCTTCAACAATGGTGATCTTTGCTTCATCCAGTACACTGATATTAGTTCGCCTGTCTTCCCAAGTAATGTGTAGCATACCCCAATCATAGGGAACTTTAAGGTGTTGGGGTGTGGGTCTGCTAAGGTTGAAATAATAGCCTAAGTGATTGGCTAAGTGTCCTTCCAGAATGCCACTATTTGGGGGTGAAATTCAGTCACACACATGCAGTTGAAATTGATTTGGAGTTTTTGTGCAACAAATGAGCTCACCATCACCACCAAAAGAAAGAGAGTCAGACCTTTTGCATTAAAGATAGTGATACAATATGCTATAAGTTAATTGGGAGAGGACTGTTCAAAAGCATGGAACTGGAAAGCAACACTGGAATTTTCATGGATTCCAGGTGAGTGAGGGGGATAAAAAATTACAGTATACCCACTTTTTACATAAGCTTGGATCAGAGGATTTAATTTTTGTAACAAGTTTTGTACCGGACTGCGTATTAGAAAGATGCAAAGTCATGAGCAAGCGAACAGTATGAATTATTTCTTATCAAGGGGAATTACTTCATATCAAGCTTTCAGATTTTATTTTACCCAAGTAATCTCAGATCCGACATCTTTAAATGCAACATTGTTTGCAAAACCCTTGTGAAATCAGATACAAACAAGCTTCTGTGGAGTTGAAAATTTTGTTTAACTTGAGGTTGTGGAAAGCAACTTAGAAACTGATTGATTGGGCGGATTAGATTTGTGCAAAGTCTCTGGAACTTATGCTGGCCCACGCAAGGAATCGCTTTAGAGCCAAATTGTTCTTATTTATATTCTTTCAATCTCACAGAGTATGTCTGAGAACTGCTGATTAGATGTAAAGAACTGCATTTTAAAAACACTCAGTCTTTTTATCTGAGAAGATTGCTTTGAGAGTTATACTTTTTTAAAAAAAATTAAATGTACGAATTTGCTTCTTCCTGCTTCCTTTCCCCTGCAATTTTTTCTAATGAGAGGCTTCGTCACCATTGGCAGCTGGCATTCATTGGGATGTGGAATAGAAGGCAGGTGGAACCAGAGCCAATTAGTAGGCAGAACTACCTTTGACCAGTTGTAAAAGGAAGGGGTTATCCTGACTTCATTTTGTGTCGCATTTCTAGGCACAGATCCACACTTTAAAGTGCAGTGTCTGAGCACTTTTTTTGTTTTTGTTCCAGCGCTTTCCTTGCGAAAATTCCCTCTTTACTGCTGAATCAGAAGAAACAGCAATCCACAGAAAACTTGAATTGCTGTTTGTTCTGATTTGGCATTAAAGAGCAGGTTTTCGAAGGGGAAGCACTGGGAAAGAAAAAGAAAATGCTCGGATTGGCACAGGGCAAAAAAGTGTGGATGAGCCCTAAGACAGTTGGCAGGTTAGGACTGACTGAGGACAGACAGGGGTTGATGGGGCAGGGCCCCATGTTTTCTAAAGGACCAGCCTTCACTGGGAAACGGGAAATGCCATTCAAAAACTTTTCAAGGTATTTCTTAGCTATTTTGAGGTACCTCGTGGTTGTGGGCAAAGTGAGCTTTTGACCTTTTTACAGCACAGAAACTTAGCTCCTGTAACACGCTTGCTCTAGGCGAGGTATAAATGACGTTGCTTTCAGTCGTCGTTCCAAAAACAGGAGAAAGTTGCCTGTTGCCCAAATAATCCAGTTTGACAATTCCTTGGTGCCATTTGCCAATGTTCTCTGACAATGTTATTAAGGAGAATCAGGTTCTGTGTATTAAAATCCCTGGCGTATCGCTATAAATGTCACCAAGACAATATCTGTAGTCATGCTACAGTAAGTTAAATTTACAAGTTACATAGAAAAATCACATGTAAGCAAGCTCTCTCTCACACACATACACACACACACACGTATATATCTAACCTGGATGAAGTCTCCAGATATTTATAGATGTGACTTTTCTGCTATGTAACTAGAATGTGCTGTGATGATGTATTACAATACTACATCAGTATAGTAATAACCCCCCTGATCTGTTGCATTGCTTTAAAGAAACATTCCGAATCCTAGGAATTGGTCTGAACTATACAATTCATTTTAGGGCTGGAAGTGACTCAAGAAGAGTTCAGCTCCACATCACAGCTTCTCATGTAATCGGAAAGCTCTTTCCACAGCTCTTAGAATAACTAGAAAGGTGAACTTAGGCATTCTCCTTTGCATTAACTTAGATTCATGAAGATGTGCTAGTTCTCTTTTCACTGAATACACAGACTAGCATGTTGTTGTTGTTTAGTCATTTAGTCGTGTCCAACTCTTCGTGACCCCATGGACCAAAGCACACCAGGCACTTCTGTCTTCCACTGCCTCCCGCAGTTGGTCAAACTCATGCTGGTAGCTTTGAGAACACTATCCAACCATCTTGTCCTCTGTCGTCCCCTTCTCCTTGTGCCCTCCATCTTTCCCAACATCAGGGTCTTTTCCAGGAAGTCTTCTCTTCTCATGATGTGGCCAAAGTACTGGAGCCTCAGCTTCACGATCTGTCCTTCCAGTGAGCACTCAGGGCTGATTTCCTTAAAAATGGAAAGGTTTGATCTTCTTGCAGGCAATGGGACTCTCAAGAGTCTCCTCCAGCACCATAATTCAAAAGCATCAATTCTTCGGCAATCGGCCTTCTTTATGGTCCGGTTCTCGCTTCCATACATCACTACTGGGAAAACCATAGCTTTAACTATATGGACCTTTGTTGGCAAGGTGATGTCTCTTTTAAGATGCTGTCTTAAAAAGCAGAGCCTACAGTAAACAGATTGAAACTTTGTACTTCTTGTCATGAACTTGAATCCTGGCAAGATGGAGGCCCTACAAGTGAGTGGCTCTCAGGTTCAAGAAACTGGTTGATTGCTTACCTTGCATGGGATTGCACTCCCTTTGAAGGAGCACTTTTGCAATCTCGGCAGGCTTCTGAATCCAACTTTCTCACTAGATGCCCAAGCGCCTTTTACCCCTTGTGACTGGTGCAACAGTATCGTAGCCCTGTCCCAAGTCCCATTGTCAAGCAATAGAGTACAGAGCTGGGCAGAATGTAAGGCTGAACAGACCAAAGATGAGAGTCTCTGAGATTCGCTTGCCTCTAAGCTGAATCCACAGGTGTAGTCAAGTCCGCTACGAGGGTCAGGCAAACAGCAATCCATGTAGTCTGTCAATTCAGGGTGACAAAAACCAAGAGGTCATGAAACCAAGGGTCCAGACAAAAACCTGGAATGTATATGTGTGTCATATTATATGTCTTGGTAAAGGTAAAGGGACCCCTGACAGTTAGGTCCAGTAGCAGACGACTCTGGGGTTGCGGCGCTCATCTCGCTTTATTGGCTGAGGGAGCCGGCGTAAGCTTCTGGGTCATGTGGCCAGCATGACAAAGCCCCTTCTGGCGAACCAGAGCAGCACACGGAAACGCCGTTTACCTTCCTGCCGGAGCGGTACCTATTTATCTACTTGCACTTTGATGTGCTTCCGAACTGCTAGGTTGGCAGGAGCAGGGACCAAGCAACGGGAGCTCACCCCATTGCAGGGATTCAAACCGCCGACCTTCCTATCAGCAAGCCCTAGTCACTGTGGTTTAGCCCACAGTGCCACCTGCGTCCCATTATATGTCTAGTTATGCATATAATACATGAAAGTTGTTTGTACTTCTAACAGAAGCAGTAAAAATAGAACTTGCCTGTCATTGAGATCAAGGACCAATATGGAAATTAGTAAGGTAAATAAAACCCCAAGCGGATAAGTTTCACACCAAGATTTTCAGAAAATCCCATCCCTTGGGAGTCATTAGCTGCCTGAATGGGTCTCCCCAGGGCTCATTTATCATGGAAACCTAGTTTTGTTTCTCTAACAAGAACCACCCTGTGAAAATAAGCAATTTATGTATACTTGTGCTCTTAAAGTAGTGTCTTCCAAGTTCAGTCGCATGCAGTGTTAAATAGGCTTCCATTTTATTCACACTTTTCTGGGAGTAGGCCCCTCTGTACTCAAAAGCAATTTCTTCTGAGTAGACTTCTACAGAACCAAAATATTAATTCCTTTCTTAAACACATAGGCCACAAAACGTTGTTTCCCTCTCAGCAATTGCCAAAACCACACACTATTTTGTAAACTCAGGATGGGGGGGGAGGAGTTAAACTTGCCCCCCACCCCTCCAGTTTTAAAAAGCAGAGAGGTTGCACAAGGATTCTTTTTTAAAAAATCCACTACAGTTCCACATGCTAAATTTGTTTTAAAGCCCACTTATGTGTTAACATGCAGTAAAATTTACATGAAAATAAATGAGAGCAGTAAATGCACACAAATTCTTTTTGATTTTGAAATATGACAAAAATTTCCTCCTATATCATCATAATTTGCTATATATGTCACATAAATTTGCCTTGCTATGAACTTTAATATAATAAGTGTGTCCAGTTATTTTATAGTAATTTTGAAAAAAATCCTGGTGCACTTATTATACAAAACATTCATAGCAAGTGGCATTTCTGTGCCATAAATGGTAAATTATGATAATTTAAGAGGAAATTGTGAGTCATGTATCAAAATTCCAAATACCCTGTCAACTGAGTGAGAATGAGCAATATGATAGGGGAGGAAATGCAATCTCACATATTGTTCAATTAAAGAAGTGGGAGTCTTATCGCCCTCTTTACTCTGCCTGAGCAGATGTGTGTGAATATGGGCATCTCTCTCTACATGTACTTAAATGTACATGCAATGGTTTAAAGAAAAGAAAAATGCCCTCCATAAATTGGAAAGTAATTATTGACATTTGACATTCACATAATCACCACTGATTCCAGGAACTATGTACTAGCCAGAAATAACAACAACAACATTGTGAATTAGGATACAAACACTTTCCTCAAGTTACCCAACTTTCCATTGTGCTTACAGACGCTTCAGGTTACAGACTCCGCTAACCCAGAAATAGTACCTCGGGTTAATAACTTTGCTTCAGGATGAGTACAGAAATCATGCAGCAGCGGCATGGCAGCGGTGGGAGGCCCCATTAGCTAAAGTGGTACCTCAGGTTAAGAACAGTTTGAGGTTAAGAACGGACCTCCAGAACGAATTACGTTCTTAACCCGAGGTACCACTGTATATAAGCCGGCAGAGGGGTAGGGTCTCCTAGTTGCTGCAACTGTTCCACAGGGCCCAGACCCGTGGACATCTGCCTAGAGGCTAGAACAATGTGTGCATGTGTATCAGAGGCACCTAAGTCCCATTGAAATAAATAGAGAAACTGGGCTACTTGGCACAGTAAAATATCCAATTCACGCTGAAACGGGTTTCACTTTCACAGGGTTTTATCTTTCACCTCTGCTCCTGTACAAGCAAGTTAACTCACTGCTGCCGGTCAGCATATAAAGCTAAAATGAAGTCAGCCTCTACACTTTCAAAAGTAGCGGCAGGGGCGGTAATGAGGCAAAATGGGAATGCGCTGCCCTTCACTCCCCAGCCAGCACGCCCTGCCCTAACCCCACTTCTGCTGTGCCCCAGAAAGCCTCCCCTCTTGTTGAAGGCAGCGAGAGATAGGGCGTCCCACAAGGCCATACTGTTTGTCCTCGCTGCCCTAGTGACGGGGAAGATGAGCAGCAATGCCAGGCACTAGAACGCCCACCTCTTGGCAAGGCTCAGAACAAGGAAGCATTCTGGTGGGGCAGGTGGGGCCGCCTCTTGCGCTTTCACCGCCTGAGGTGGTTGCTTCACCCTACCTCATTGGTGGGCCGGCTCATACAAAACCATCCACCACCAATGTATTCCCATCATGCCGAAAAGAGTTAACAAGACTGCATATCAGCCAGGAGGGAAAATACATGTCACATTAAAAACGCCAACCATAGTTGGTTTATTGCCCAGTAGTCATTTTGTCTCTTCTGTGAAATAAGGGAGACAATGATCAAAAACCTAGCAATATATTTTACCTGGGATTCTTCAGATTTTTACATTCTTTGCATTGGGATACTAATATTTATTTATTTTTACACTTAATAGCTTGCAGTTTATCTAGGCAGGTAAAGTTGTAGCTATGTTCTGTTTAAAGGTAAAGGGACCCCTGACCATTAGGTCCAGTCGTGACCGACTCTGGGGTTGCGGCGCTCATCTCGCTTTATTGGCCGAGGGAGCCGGCGTACAGCTTCCGGGTCATGTGGCCAGCATGACTAAGCTGCTTCTGGTGAACCAGAGAGTGCACAGAAATGCCGTTTACCTTCCTGCTGGAGCGGTACCTATTTATCTACTTACACTTTGACGCGCTTTCGAACTGCTAGGTAAGCCCACTGAGCATAGAGGAAATACTTCTGAATACAAATACACGCTGATGGGGTTTAGAAGCTTCCACTGACATATTCATGCGGGCCGATTTTAATTGGAGAGGACGACAGCTGTTTTGTTATGGTGGCATACCTGCCAAGTGCCCTGTAAAAATGGGACATCCTGTTTTCTCGCAGCCATTTTGGGTGCCTCAATCTCTCTTGCTAAAAGACACCTGAAGGCAGCCCTGTTCAGGGAAGTTTTTAGTGTGTGGTGTTGTATTGTGCTTTTACTGTTTTTTGCTGGGAGCCGCCCAGAGTGGTATTACTATTATTGCCCCAAAAAAGTGCTTGGGGGGGGGGCGCAATCTCACTCGGCGGCCAAAAAACACTTTTTTTTGGTATCGTTCAAGATTGGACCCTCCCCCCAAGCACTTCTTCAAAGCGAGAGCAAAACATAGGTCAAGTGACTCGCTTGAGAGTGTGTCTTTAAACTATGATTGTCAGCTCAACTTTGATGCCTAGACCTTTATATGCACCAAAGTACAGTGTGAGCCTGCAGCCACATCCCTTTGCAACACCTAAGTACTGTCTCCACTTCTGGGCGCCAGGTTTCTAGAAGGATGTTTACAAATTGGACACAGACACAGACAGCCAGGAGGTCTGGGAAGCCGAAAAGGAATATTTGGGTAAGTTTAGCCTGAGGAACGAAGAGAAGGCTCCCTGGAAAAGACCCTGATGTTGGGAAAGATGGAGGGCACAAGGAGAAGGGGACAACAGAGGACGAGACGGTTGGATAGTGTTCTCGAAGCTATCAGCATAAGTTTGACCAAACTGCGGGAGGCAGTGGAAGACAGGAGTGCCTAGCGTGCTCTGGTCCATGGGTTCACGAAGAGTCGGACACGACTAAACGACTAAACAACAACAACAAAGCCGGAGGAAGAGGAGGTAAAGGTGAGACGTGATAGTAGTTATCTCAATACCTGCCATGTAGAAGAGAGAGAAGAGTGGATTCAAAAGCAGAACAATAGATCACCACCAGCAACTCGTATCTTTCAGCATTGCCACTAAACACCCCCCCCCCCCAAAAAATAAACCCTCCATCTCCTTACTCCGCAGAATGCGCCATCACCTTACCTGCTGCTTAGATTTCACTGAAACATAGTTTCAAGAAGGTGTGCTTAGCCATAATAATAGTATTATGATTGAATGTCCTATAACTCAGTTCCCCAAGGTATGCTTACAATAGAGATATGTTTCTCCGGCCTTTTCTAGACAAGGTCTTGCTTTTGAGTTTTCAGGAGAAATGATGGGAAACACCTGTCAACTTGACACTAACAGTTGAAAAGCTGGAGTAGATATCATTAATCATTATGATGACCTACTCTGCCTGCTTTCGTCCTTTCAGAAAAGCAAAACATTTCCGCTTGGTTTTGAAGTTGATTCCTGTTCAGATTTGAACAGCAATGGGCCTCCCCAGACTGGGGTTATTTTGTGTGAGTGGATTCCGCAACACGTAATTGGTTCAATAATAGTGCAATAGTGGTGGGTTTTTAAGGGGCCATCCACACATCACTAAACTCTATTTCGTTACCCTCTGGAGGAGAACTCTTGCACTATAGTGTAAGAAAAGTGGGGGGCAGAACACTTCTGTTTTTAATGGATGAAGTTTTTAATGTTTGACATTTTATTATGCTTTGATATTTTGCTGGGAGTCACCCAGAGCAGCTGGACAAACCCAGCCAGATGGGTGGGGTATAAATAATAAAATTGTTGTTGTTGGAAAAGTTACAGGATGTTATCAGGAGACTACAGGAAATGCACTTGTTGCAAACAAGAAAAATTATAACCACCACAAAAACTGATCTGATAACATCACAAGCATAAATCACGACAAATGCGCGCTCTCTCTCTCTCTCTCTTTATATATATATGGGGACATTTGGAGGGGCTCTGTTTCTTAAAAAAAAAATCTCAAAGCATGGAGGAGCAAGAGTAGAACTGATGGAAAGCAGAGGTTGACCGTTTGTTTATTTACTTTGGATATTAGTATACTGTTTTTCATGGAACCGCACATAGAAATACTAACACAATAAACATGCATTTGTGGTAGAGAATAAAATCTATAGAATTTTGATGGGTACAGTCAATCCTCAGTTCTCGAATGGCTCTGTTTTCTAACGTTTTGGCTCCCAAACCGGAAGTAACTGTTCCGGTTTTCGAACAATTTTCAGAAGCCGAACGCGCTACATGGCTTTTATTTGTATTGCGGCTTCTGCTTTCATTTTTCAGTTGCCGAACATTTCAGACGTCAATCGGTCTTCCGAAACAGATTATGTTCAACATCTGACGTTTGACTCAACATATGGACAGCAGTCATTATGGCTCCATTCCCAACATCAGGCGTTGCAAGCATGCCTCAAATTATAAAGTACTAGAGGCTGCCACCCCTGCTCATTCTGCTCACATCTGACCAACCCGCCCCGTTTGTACCTCACCCCTCCCACATTGCAAGCCCCAAGCCCCTCCTACCCCAAACACCATCCCTTTAATGGAGGGGAAGGCACTTCATACGGAAACTTGCTAAAGCGCTGGGTCAAAGGCCTCCCCTACACATCAAACTTTGCTGCAGGCACAATTAACAGAAGGAGGTTGCTTCACAGTACCTTTTCTCTTCATTAAGCAGCTCATCTGGGCTGGGCAACCCTCACACAGTAGTTGGTGTGGCTGCCACAAACTGCAGAGCATGATGACACATTACGTTTTTATGTATATAGGAAGATATAGCTGCTCGCCTTCAATTTCTACCAAAAGCTATGGAAAACCAGTAATACCCACTTAAGTTTTACTTCATGGCCTCAGGGCTTCTGGCAACCTTCACAATATCATAATCAGTTTTAATTTGCAGACTTTTCAAATCTCTATAATGACAGACTCAAAACAAACTGTGAAAGGAGACTAATTTTAATTAGTGACAGCTTCCAAAGTCATTCATTTGAGCTGCTTGAATGTGTATGAGCATATTTTTTTTACATCAATCATCAGTAGCCAGCAATTTGCTTACACTGGTTTTTTATTTTTTTTATAACCCGAATGAATGCATAAAATGTGTTCTATGCAGTACAACTCAGGGACTGGAGGCCGGCAAATCACTTGTACATTGTGAAATTCTCTTAACATCTGTCCAGACAGAAAAGCAAGCATATGGGCTATGTTATATAGACATTCTGAGACCCAGTTCAGCCATCTCCCACCTGCTCAATAGAAAGATGAACATTCACAATTTTGACAAGCAAAATAAATGATCCAAATTATGAGGGCAAAAAAATCAAAACCTTGCAAATTCTGAAGAACTTCATATACGTAGACATGGGTGGAAGAAAACATGGGTAGGGAATGGTTTTCAAGCAACTTTCTGGATGAGCATATAGATTTGTTACAGAGTATTTTTCAAGAAATAAGGTCGGCGGTTCGAATCCACGTGACGAAGTGAGCTCCCGTTGCTCTGTCCCAGCTCCTGCCAACCTAGCAGTTCAAAAGCATGCCAGTGCAAGTAGATAAATAGGTACTGCTGTGGCAGGAAGGTAAATGGTGTTTCTGTGCGCTCTGGTTTCTGTCACGGTGTCCTGTTACACCAGAAGCAGTTTAGTCATGCTGGCCACATGGAAAGCTGTCTGTGGACAAACGCCGGCTCCCTCGGCCTGAAAGCGAGATGAGCGCCGCAATCCCATAGTGGCCTTTGACTGGACTTAACCTTCCAGGGGTCCTTTACCTTTACTGGTTTAGTATATCAGATCCTGGAATTTTACTGTTCATTTGGCTGTAAGATTTCATCTTTATAAAGTTTCATTGCAAGCTGTTTCAGATATTAATGATTTGCCTTTTCAACACCAGCCTTTGTTTTCATATTTATTGAAATGGGTCAGGGAATTTGTTCTCTTATTTGTCTTTTGGGGCTCTGTGTGAAACTGGATACTGGATTACATGTGATCCAACAAGCAGGATCTTCTTAAATTCTTACGCAAAGGAGGGGCAGATCAAGCTAATCGTTGTTCCAGATGGTGAGCCAGGATTTGCATTTAGAAGTGTTAATAGGATGTTTGCAATAAAATCCATAAAAGAAAATTTCTTCATTTCAAGCAGAACAGAGGAAACTGCACCAGATCATTTGGTTCTTTGCATTATTTAGAGCTCTGTGAGATGCATTTCTAGTTTCCACCAGAGCTAATTGACTTTATAGCTGGGTTGCTACAGGCTCAGGCAAACAAGAGTGCATATTTGACAGAGCCTTAAAACTTACGATGCCTACAGAAAAATGAATATAGGGTTTCACTGAGATATTTACATTTTATAACAGCAATTATGCAGACTTCATTTTAATAGCAAAGTACACCTTGTGCCCAGTCAGGTGGACCTACTACTGCTACATTTTCTTGTAATTTTGGTAGATAAATCACCTTCAACAGGTACATTTCATGTCCATGCCTAGATATGAAAATATAAATATAAATAGTGTGGTCCTAAAATCAAGCCAGGAGGGATGCAGGTGGCACTGTGCTCTAAACCACAGAGCCTAGGGCTTGCCGATCAGAAGGTTGGCGGTTCAAATCCCCGCTACGGGGTGAGCTCCCATTGCTCGGTCCCTGCTCCTGCCAACCTAGCAGTTCGAAAGCACGTCAAAGTGCAGGTAGATAAATAGGTACCACTCCGGTGGGAAGATAAACGGCGTTTCCATGCACTGCTCTGGTTTGCCAGAAGTGGCTTAGTCATGCTGGCCACATGACCCAGAAGCTGTACGCCGGCTCCCTTGGCCAATAAAGCGAGATGAGCGCCGCAACCCTAGAGTCGTCTGTGACTGCACCTAACAGTCAGGGGTCCCTTTACCTTTACGTAAGATCAAGCCAATATAATATTTTATACAAGTGTAATCAGTGGACCTCTGAAATTATTTATTAACAGTGGCAAGAAAATTAAAGAGAACTACCGAGTAAGGGCAAGACCATACATTTCCTCCTCCACCAACTCCACCAAATGGTTTTCCCTCTGACCCTTTTTAGTGCTGTAACAGGTCCACAAGCTAAATGTTATAGGAACATAGGGAACTGCTTTATACTGAGTCAGACCATCGCTTCATCTAGCTCAATATTGTATGCACCAGGGCTTGGGAACTGGATCCATCTGGAGGGCCGGATCCTTATCTTCCCCAATGCCATGGGCCAAGTTTGACAAGCAGGCACGTGGGACATGTGTCAATCAATTGGCATCACAGTGATGTCAAGTGACCCGTTTCAGCTTATGTTCAGGACTTGCAAAGCACCACTGAGAGCTATCTAAACATGAAAATCAGCTGATCATTGGGGCTTGCATAACTCCATGCATAGCACTATGCAAGCCCTGGCCATCAGCTGATCATTGAGCCTTGGACACTTTGCATACAGAGCTATAGAAGACCTGACAATCAACTAACCGTTGGGTCACAGACCTTCCAAGTGTCCCTGTTTTCCAGGGACGGTCCAGGAGTTACAGAAGCCGTCCCAGTTTCTGATTTGATGCCACTTTCCCTTAGGATGTCCCTATTTTCATCAGAGAAATGTTGAAGGGTATGCTGAGCACTGGAGTTTTCAGGTGCCTGTTGATCTTAGCTGTGCTTTCAGCACCCCTTTGTTCCTTCCATTTCTTTACCTGCCCAATACCTGATGTCATATATATTAGATGTAGGGCAGGTGTTCATAGCTTGGCCAAAACAGCCTTGCTGGCCAAATTCGGTGGGCCCCCAGTTTGGAGGTTCTGCACCCCTCATCTTAAATGGCTATCAGTGATCCTCCAGGATTTTAGACAGTTGTTCCACCTTGCTCAAATAGGATATCAGTTGAATAAACTGGGAGGGAAGATCTATATTGTAATCGTTTACTGGTTGTTTGCGTCTTGTAATCTATTTACTGATTTTTCGTATATACAGATTGGAGCCCAGTTCCATACCCTCCAACATTTCTCTGATGAAAATGGGGACGTCCTAAGGAAGAGCAGGATATTGTGGGATCAAATCAGAAACTGGGACGGCTTCTGTAAGTCCCTGGAAAATAGGGGAATGAGTCATATGAAAGCAGGTCTCTGATTCTCCATTCCTAACCTACCCCTTGGGTTAATTTTTTAATCCATTAAGAGAAATCGGAGAAATATCTGGTGCCAATACTTTCTCATGCTAAGAAACAGGTGTTTATCACATTATTTGATCTATCATCATACTGTATTCAGCTCTGCTTTTCTTTGGAGTGGACTTAAATCCATTTTTAATACAATGTCATTGACTCCTTCACACTGCTGTTGAATGTGTGATTGATGAGAGCACGGTCTGGAACACATCAATTTAGAAAGGGTCATGGTCAATAGGCACAACCCTAGTGTTCCCTCCTACGTTCTGGAATCCCCCTACTATTACATGCACACACACATAGGTAGCATTTTAAGGTCATAAGCGCTTTAGTAACCCCTGCATGTTAGCAAACCTGGTGGTGCTCTGCAGGGGAAAGAGGTCTAAATCTGAAATATTACTGCATAGCTTCCATCCATTTTCATGGGGCTTTATGCAATAATGGGTTTTGAGAAGGGTGCTGGAGGATTTACAGCAAAACAACACTTGATGGATGATTGTCATCTGTGCGTTTAGTGAATTGTAGCTTAAATCCATCCTGGAACTAATGGAGGCCCTTGGTACTCTACTTGAATATTTAAGACCCAATCACATTCTAGTAACAGAAGCCTGGCACTCTGGTTCTGGCCAATCTTTCATGTCACAAGATGCTCTTCTGCTGTATCCCACCACCAATGAACTATTCTCCAAGCTTTCTAAGCTGTTCCGCTTCCCATTTCATGCAGAGTAACTGAATTGAACAGGAGAAGCATTATGAACTTTATTCAAAATTAGGGTTCCCTAATTAGGGGTTAGGGACGTGGGTGGCACTGTGGGTTAAACCACAGAGCCTAGGACTTGCTGATCAGAAGGTCAGCAGTTCGAATGCCCACAACAGAGTGAGCTCCCGTTGCTCGGTCCCTGCTCCTGCCAACCTAGCAGTTCGAAAGCACGTCAAAAGTGCAAGTAGATAAATAGGTACCGCTCCAGTGGGAAGCTAAACAGCGTTTCCGTGCGCTGCTCTGGTTAGCCAGAAGCAGCTTAGTCATGCTGGCCACATGACCCGGAAGCTGTACGCTGGCTCCCTCAGCCAATAAAGCGAGATGAGTGCCACAACCCCAGAGTCGGCCACGACTGGACCTAATGGTCAGGGGTCCCTTTACCTTTAGTTAGGGGTTACCTAAAGTTAGGGGGAATGTGCTTGGCAAAAATGCGTATATTAGGTGAAATTCACACTAAACTGTTGGTGAATTTTCATGAGGTTTTTAAAAAAATAAATATATTGGAAGCTGCTGTGTAAATGTGGAGAATAGAACTTAAGAATGGAAAACTGAGAAAAGCCAGAACTTACAGATTTGCCCATTCCTTTCCATGACCTTGTGAGATCCATGTTCAAAGGGACATCTTAATGCTCTCATTTCGACAAATCAGATTGATGTTCTTTTTTCTTTATGTTCATGAAGGACAAAAGTTCATCCGTTTTCTGCTCTAACTCGTTCGGCGGCAACTTACTGATGTCGTAAAATCTAAGCCATTTTACTCGATGAACTTAGTTTTATAAACTCCAACCGGGCAAGGAGTTATAAGACGTCAAGCTCCTCTGAACATCTTTATTAAAGCTGCCTTTACTAAAAGATGGAAAAGTTCGAGACTGCAACAAAATGTCGCAGAGTATCCTGGATATCACCACTTTGGGCATGTGCTCTAAGGCATAAAGTCCATGTAGCGATTTCAGTAGTCCAAACACAGGATTCAAGCAATAAATCCAGTTTTGATGAACTGATTATTAATACATTATCTTCATGATTATGTTTACTAAGTCCTCTTTGAACAATAAGTGAGGGGAACGCAAGGGAAATGCATACCAGAACAATCAGAACACTCTTTGGGGGCTCTTTGGTTCACATGTTACAATCAGTTCTTTTTATACAGTTCTTTTTATTGCCACTGTATTCTGCTCTGGTCAGACCTCACCTGGAGTACTGTGTCCTGTTCTGGGCACCACAGTTCAAGAAGGACACTGACAAACTGGAACGGGTCCAGAGGAGGGCAACCAAAATGGTCAAAGGCCTGGAAACGATGCCTTATGAGGAACGGCTAAGGGAGCTGGGCATGTTTAGCCTGGAGAAGAGGAGGTTAAGGGGTGATATGATAGCCATGTTCAAATATATAAAAGGATGTCACATAGAGGAGGGAGAAAGGTTGTTTTCTGCTGCTCCAGAGAAGCGGACACGGAGCAATGGATCCAAACTACAAGAAAGAAGATTCCACCTAAACATTAGGAAGAACTTCCTGACAGTAAGAGCTGTTCGACAGTGGAATTTGCTGCCAAGGAGTGTGGTGGAGTCTCCTTCTTTGGAGGTCTTTAAGCAGAGGCTTGACAACCATATGTCAGGAGTGCTCTGATGGTGTTTCCTGCTTGGCAGGGGGTTGGACTCGATGGCCCTTGTGGTCTCTTCCAACTCTATGATTCTATGATTCTATGATTCTATGATTATACAGTATACAGTGGTACCTTTGGTTAAGTACTTAATTCATTCCAGAGGTCCGTTCTTAACCTGAAACTGTTCTTAACCTGAATCACCACTTTAGCTAATTGGGCCTGCTGCTGCTGCTGCTGCTGCGCCGCCGGAGCACGATTTCTGTTCTCATCCTAAAGCAAAGTTCTTAACCCGAGGTACTATTTCTGGGTTAGCAGAGTCTGTAACCTGAAGCGTATGTAACCCGAGGTACCACTGTATATGGTAGCCAGGATTAAGAAAGCATGGGGTTTACTGTGGACCTCCTTAAAAAGATACGATGCAAACTTCTTCTTTTTTAAAAAAAGGAATGTATTTCCTTGTTAACTTCTCAGGACTTTTGCCACAGAGACAAAAGCTAAGCAGTTGATGGGGATATATGATTTTTTCCCCAAGTAAAAGAAGCCATTACACTTGAGTTAAATAAATGTACTGCAGCTTACAAGAGTCAAGAGGAAGGTGAATATAATTGAGTTTAATGTAGCTTGGGGCCAAAGTAGATTAAGTGCCTGTCATGAGGCAGCAATGGCTTCTTTGGCCTTTTCTCGAGTTTTTTTTTTTTTTTTTACAAGTGATGGAGAAAGCCATTCTTTTCTGAGAGAGCAGGGCTATTTCCATTTTATGCGTTGTTCCAGCTACATTAAATTTAAAAGTTTTAAAAGTTCTAAAACTTAACACTAATTGTTTGTTACTTTCTTTCAATCATTTATTTTTAAATATAGATAAATATTTAAAAGGTAAAGGTAAAGGACCCCTGCCAGTTAAGTCCAGTCACGAACGACTCTGGGGTTGCAGCGCTCATCTTGCTTTATTGGCCGAGGGAGCTGGCGTATAGCTTCCGGGTCATGTGGCCAGCATGACTAAGCCGCTTCTGGTGAAACAGAGCAGCGCACGGAAACGCCGTTTACCTTCCCACTGGAGCAGTACCTATTTATCTACTTGCACTGGTGTGCTTTCGAACTGCTAGGTTGGCAGGAGTAGGGACTGAACAACGGGGGCTCACCCCGTCGTGGGAATTCGAACCACCGACCTTCCGATCTGCAAGCCCTAGGCTCAGTGGTTTACACCACAGCACCACCCGGGTCCCATATATAAATATTAGACCCCTACAATTCAATTCTGTTCAGCCTTCTTAGTTGCAGTTCCACTGTTTGGGGAAATCCGCTCCACTTCCCAGTGGGGAGGACTTGCAGTGGACCACGTGGCCACCCAATCCACTCCGGGGGTAGGGTGGGGAGTCCCTACCTGGAGGTCCCAACCACGTCATAGATCCAGCCAGCCAATCCGCTGGCTGGGGGCGTGGCCAGAACCCATTTAAACCGTGGTGCGAGCCAGAGAACTGCCTTCTGGCTCGCTTCCTCAATCTTAGTTGCGGTTTCACTGTTTGGGGAACTCTCTTCACAGGGAAGTTTACTTCGGCCTCCCTTTAATGTCTTTCCAACACCAAGCAAAGGCCTTTATTTACTCCTGGACTTTTACCATCTGGAGAGACTTGTTTTCGTAAAGGCTTTCTACTGCTGGCAGAAAAACCACCAAATCCAAAGTCAGACCAGGTTTTTGAAACACACACACAACCTGTGACCACGAGACTCTTAATCTCAGGAACGTGGTTTGAGCCCCATGTTGGGCAATAGATTCCTACATGTCAGGTCATTGGACTAGA
Organism: Podarcis muralis; assembly: GCF_964188315.1. Taxonomy (NCBI): domain Eukaryota; kingdom Metazoa; phylum Chordata; class Lepidosauria; order Squamata; family Lacertidae; genus Podarcis; species Podarcis muralis. Next base: position 103,538,060 of record NC_135657.1, read on the forward strand.
TGACTCTTGTGGTTCCTTTCAACTCTAAAATTCTATGGTTCTATTCCCGCATCCCTTTGCTCTGTCATATTCATGCAATCAAATCTGTCCCTTTCCTCTCATATTATTCCTTTTTCTTTTCGCCTTAATAGCCACCGGTGCTTATTGCCTTTCAATTCCCAATTCCATTAAACAAGGTGAAATGAAATCTTGACTTGTACTTGAGCAAATGATGGATATATTCCTTCTCACTCCTACATCTTCATTATTTCTCACTTTGTTCCCTCATCACATGAAATAAGACGTATATTCATCCGCTGAATATTTCTAACTCCAACAGTTTGATCTAATCATTCTCAGAGTGTAAAACAGTGCCAATTCAAGCCTTCTGACATCCACTAAGCTATTAAGGAGCCATTTTCTCAAATTGGCTCTCTTCAAGCTGTTAAGCAAGACGACATGGAAAAGTAACGTAAAAGGGCATTTGATTAAAATCATAGCTGTAGCTCCCGTAGCACCAGCATAATATATCTGTATGTAATGGTCCTCAGTAAATCCTCAGTCATTTTTGAAATTGAATTGTCTATTGAACATGATGCAGAACACGTTTTGGAATCAACCTGGATGAAATTCAATTGGGCTTGGTCTATTCCGGGATTAGGGAACCTGCGACCTTACAAACCTCCCATTCCCATCAGCCCCAGTCACCAATGGTTAGGGATGATGGGATTTGTAGTCTGGCAACATCTCAAGGGTCACATGCTCCTCACCACTGGTCTCCTCAAATAGCTTTTGGACACCTTTCCTGAATTTTTCAGAATTGCCACTTTAATAGTCTGCTGCAGCATCAACAATAAAGGAACTGATCAAATGGGGGAAGCATGTGGGACTGTTGGAGGATGGATAATAGTAGCATATTTTCATGCATAAATGGTGCCGGATGCTAGATGCCAGACAGAAAAGTGTGAGCTTCACGCCCACAGGATACTTTTCTGCATAGGAATCTTTTTTCATGGGGAGCAGTCAAACATGCAAGCCCACATCTAGGACCCAATACCATCTAGAATCAGTTTCACCACAGGATGAGCTAGTAATTAGTTATTATTGTTTACAGCAACATTTATTCTGCCCATCCTCACAACAAGCCTGTGAAGTTGATTAGGCTGAGAGACAGTGACTGGTGCAAAGTCATCCCAAGAGCCAGACTGGATAGGTCAGTTGCTTAGAGCATGGTGCAGATAATGCCAAGGTTGCAAGTTTGATCCCCATATGGGGCAGCTGCCTATTTCTGCATTGCAGGGGCCCTTCCAGCTCTACAATTCTATGATTCTTTTTATTTATTTATTTTGAAAAGTTTTTATTATTAAAATAATTCAGGATTAATACACACATATTACGAATATACAAGCATACAAACATACATTTCATACAATCCTTAAAAATGTTCAAACATACCTACTCTCAATCCCACAGATATTTCATTTTCCCATCACCATCCCTCACCCCTCACCTCATCAATTGCAATTTCTTTCCACTTCTATTATTTTCTTTCACACACCTTTAACCCAGTTTTCTGCTTCTTTTTCTATTACACATTGTAATCCATCTTATTTAGTATTTCAGTATTTAAAACGGAACTTGTTTATTCTAATAGGAGTTCTGATTTTTTCAATATGGTTTTGCAAGTATCCTTTAAACGCCTTCCAGTCCCTGTCTATCTTCTCTTTTGAGATCCTTCCAATTTCTCCCATTGTTTTGGATATATTGTAATACTCCAATAATTTGGCAAGCCACTCTGTTTTTGTCGGCATAATACCACTTTTCCAATTTTTCGCAATCAATAGCCTTGCGGCTACTGTTGTGTAAACAATTCTATGATTCTATGACATTTTCTCTTGCTAACCAGTGTATGACTCCAAGGACTTGGTGCCTTAGCCTTAGCCCCTCGCTTCTGCTCGATCAACTAGTGCAGGAACAACTAGGGGCATATTTCAAGTTTAATGAATTCTCTGAGATCTTGTCTCACTTGCTCTGGGATTCAGTGAAGGCTGTAATTTGAGTTCCATGCAGCAGCAGCAGCATCATCAACATCATTTTATATTACATATTCCCCGCTCATCTGGCCAGGCCTCCACAGCATTAAAGAGGCTTTTAGGTTGAAAAGGTGAAAGGAGGCTGTCTGTGCTGAACATTCACAATATATAGCTCCCCACAATCAAACAAACAAACAAACAAACAAACCGGCAATGCCAAAATATATTGTCAACTCCTGAGATAGGACCCATCTATGGCATGGGTAGGCAAACTAAGGCCTGGGGGCCGGATCCGGCCCAATCGCCTTCTAAATCCGGCCCGCGGACGGTCTGGGAATCAGTGTGTTTTTACATGAGTAGAATGTGTGCTTTTATTTAAAATGCATCTCTGGGTTATTTGTGGGGCATAGGAATTTGTTCATTTCCTGCCCCAAAAAATATATAGTCCGGCTGTTGGGATTTCAGTTCCCACCAAGTGCGAGGAAGCAGCAACAATGTTTACATCATGTTAAGGTCTGAGGGACAGTGGACCCAGCCCCCTGCTGAAAAAGTTTGGTGACCCCTGATCTATGGTGTATTTAAACTGGCTGTATCACAAGGCTGGCAACAAGAGCCTTACAGTTATGGCACCAGTTTGCACAACTCAAAAATGTCAAGAGACTAACTTTTGCAACAACAAAAATGATATCTGTCAAGCATTTGCTGATTATTATTCTGCAGATCATCCCAATCTGGATGTCATCAAGGTGTATTTAGATAAGACAGAGATTCCCCCCATTCAGCCCAGGGCATAATGACCATCTAAATTGGACTATAACAGCAGACAAGAATCTGAGATGGAACGCTTAAAGAATGGGAAATCCCAAGGTGTCAATGGTTTGAGTGGTGGATTTTATAAAAGCTTTTAATCTTTATTAATGCCACACTTGGAAATGTTCTTTAATGGTATACTTTGGGGTGGGAGGGGGTTGATCCTGGAGTGATGGACATTGCTTTTGAGTAAAATCCTCCCTTCTAAAGAAAAAGAAAAAGAAAAAGAAAAAGCTTCCAAATGCATAAAGTGCAAAAAACACACACCACAAGATCAATATTGTGACACCATTTACTACTCCCGTCACGTTGATCTGGGGCATCCTTGGCTAAAAAAGAACCAATACATTTTGTTCACTTGAACGAGATGGTTATATCTGTAAATTATCTGCCACTTCTCAGGACTTTTACAGCACACTTCTGCAAGGGAAAAGGAATACCAAGCTGTCAAGCATGTTCCTGTAGCAACCAAAGCTCAATAATGTCTATTGTCAGTAAATTGAAAATTAACAGATAAAGGACTAAATAATTCAGTGTTTTCCCCAGGGAAAGAAATAAATTAAAAGATACCACGTCTAATCAGGTGTGAATAACCTAGTTGTTGTTTCAATGGCATTTGACACTAGTCAAAATAAGTATAATTTTACCGGTAATTATAATACATGATGTTATGCATTGCATAGTTAATAGCTAGCAAAAGGCACATCAAGTATGAATTTCTCATAAATTAAATACCTAAGTAGGAGCTGCAAACCACCATGCCATGAGATCATTGTACACAGACTTAATTACACAGTTCTGTGCTCTTTCTCTCAGTCATTTCACACACAGATGGAAGGTTGAGGAATCTGCTACATTTCATTTCCAGATCACAACTCAATATGTATAACAAATCTCCGAGGGCTTTTGAGCATTGAGCTCAGCAGTCAGCAGTTGTGTATTTTTACTGGTGCATTACCTTGTACACACCAACTTTCCATCATAGTCAAATGGAATAAATTGATTTCCTACTTAAAAATGTTTTTTCTTCAGTCTTCATTACTGGGAAACACTGGCTATGTCCCAGAAAACAGATCCCGGCCTCCTATGCCAGGATATGCACAAGCTCTGTGTGCCCACATGCAGACCCTTTGCTACGGTTTTGTTCCTCGCTTTGCAAAACAAACCAAGAAAACACAGTTAATCATAACTTGCCATTATGCCCAAGCTAGGAGCTTTGGTTTCGTGGTAGGCACAAGGAAGATCCAGCCCAGCAAAGGTCCCAGTTTGGACTGCGAGTCCATTTACCCCCAAATCACGCCCACCTGCCCGACACCAGGTGTCACATGCCGTGTCAAGAGAGGGGCAAATGGAGATAAAACTGCCAATACACAACTGGGAGCATTAAAGGGAGCTGCTAATTGTGCACTGGCAATCAGCTGACTGGCAAATGGGCTGCACTGCAGAACACTCTATGGGAAACCCCGTGATGCAGGTGATCTCAACAGAAAGTGGAGCTTGAAGTTACTGCCTATCAACTGATAGGTTCTATCTTCAAGACCACTGGGATCAGCTGTGCTACTGAGAACCTAGCACTGCATCAAAAACTCAGCACAGACACGCCCCCCTGCCCCCCAAAAAGGGAACTTGAAGTAACAGAGAGAGCCAGTGTGGTGTAGTGGTTAAGAGCGGTAGACTTGTAATCTGGTGAACCGGGTTTGCATCTCCACTCCTCCACACGCAGTTGCTGGGTGATCTGGGGCTAGTCACACTTCTCTGAAGTCTCTCAGCCTCACTCACCTCACAGAGTGTTTGTTGTGGGGGAGGAAGGGAAATGAGATTGTGAGCCACTCTGAGAATCCTTTGGGTAGTGATAAAGCTATCAAATCCAAATTCCTCCTCCTCCAATAAGCAATAACTTCAAGCCCCTCTTGACTGGGCTTAGATTTTCCTTTGTAGCACAGTTTGGGCTCTACAGAGGGAAAACGGCACACCTGCCATTATAGTGTTGCTGCTTGTGTGAGTGTTGGGAAGACTGCTCCCTCCTTTGCCAACTCCATCCGGCCTAGGGGGCAGGACCTGCACTCACTGCCAGGGCCTCCATCAAGACCTCCGGGACACGGCTGCTGCTGCTGCTTGTGTGAGTGTTGGGAGGACCGCTCCCTTTTCTGCCAACTCCATCTGGCCTGGGGGCGGGGCCTGCACTCACTGCCACAGCATAAGAGGCCTGAGAGAGGCCCCCGGGACACGGCTGCTGTTGCTGCTTGTGTGAGTGTTGGGAAGACTGCTCCCTCCTTTGCCAACTCCATCCGGCCTAGGGGGCAGGACCTGCACTCACTGCCAGGGCCTCCATCAAGAACTCTGGGACACGGCTGCTGTTGCTGCTTGCGTGAGTGTTGGGAGGACCGCGCCCTTTTCTGCCAACTCCATCTGGCCTAGGGGCGGGGCCTGCACTCACCGCCACAGCATAAGAGGCCTGAACAGCTACCGGCAGCAATGGACAAAATGGTTTTAAATGTTTTAATTGTTTTTAATTTGCAGCACTTTAAATGGTGGTTGTTGTTTTTTATAATATTATATTATTTTATTATTTTATTTTTGCTTGGGGAGGGATAAGCATTTAGTCAGCGCTATTGTTTCTTGCTTTGTTTTGTTCTGTTTTGTTTTATTATTATCATTATTATTTTGTTAAATTATTATATAGTTTGTATTTTGCTTTTTAAGGGGTGGGGTCAGGGCTGCCTGGGAGTGGGTCCCAGCAAACAAATGGCTGGGGCATGTTCCACAGGGGGGGATGAACTGGGACAACCGATCTCAGTGATCATGGGTAGGAGGAGGAGTTACGCTAAGACCAGACCATGTCATTACAGAGGAGGCAGGTTTAGTCGTTGTCTGAGGACTATCCCTGCCTCCAGGTCTGGTCCTGACCGGAAGGATACTGGAATCAGCAAGGGAAACCCACATGACCTGAAAGTGTTGCTGTGCAATGCCAGGTCAATGATGTATAAAACCACTGCCATCCACGACCTGATTGTGGATGGAGGATTTGACCTGGCATGTGTGACAGAGACCTGGTTGGATGAAGCAGATGGGCCTGTCCTTGCCGCTGCTTGCCCACCAGGTTTCTCTTACGCACAGCAACCCAGGTCATGTGGGCGGGGAGGGGGGGTTGCAGTGATTTTTAGGAAGTCATTAGTCTGCACCAGGCGTCCTATTGGGAAGACCCAGTTCTCTGAGTGCATGTTCTGGAAGTTGGGCAATAGGGGCAGTACAGGATTCCTACTGGTGTACTGACCTCCCCGCTGCACCAAGGATTCCCTGCCCGAGCTGCTTCAGGTCGTGGCGGATATGCTCCTGGAGACACCTAGCTTGGTTGTCCTGGGGGATTTTAACATCCATGCCGACACGACCTTACAAGGGGCCGCTCGGGACTTCGTGGAAAGCATGGCCTCCATGGGGCTGTCCCTGAATAAGTTTGGCCCAACTCATAGCCATGGACATGCCTTAGACTTGGTGTTCACCTCTATGGATGCTGGTGACCTGACACTAAGTAAAAGTGAAACAAAAGAAGTGCCATGGTCAGATCACTTCCTGGTGCAACTGGACTTCTCCGCAACCCTTCCCCTCTGCAGGGAGGTGGGACCAATTCAGATGGTCCGCCCCCGCCACTTAATGGATCCAATTGGCTTCCAGAGAGTGGTAGGGGATGCTTTATCCCAAGTTGATGGCCTTTCAGCTGATTCCCTGGTGGCACGCTGGAATGCGGAGTTAACCAGGGCTATTGACTGTCTGGCTCCGAAGCGCCCTCTCCGATTGCATGGAGCCCGGACAGCCCCGTGGTTTTCCCCGGAGCTGAGGGTGATGAAACAATCGTTGAGACGGCTAGAGCGCCGGTGGCGGAAAACTCATTCTGAATCAGACCGGACACGGGCTAGAGCTCAACGTCGAGCCTACCAAGTGGCAATGGCGACGGCGAAGAGGGCCTTCTTCGCTGCCTCCATAGCATCTGCAGAAAACAGCAGCAGGAGACTTTTTCAGGTGGTTCGCAATCTATCGGAACCACCTGTACCACCGGGGCCTGGTAGGGACCCCAAGATCTCCTGCAATGCTTTTGCAAAGTTTTTTGCAGATAAAATCGCTCAGATTCAGAAGGAGGTAGACTCCACCGTGGGAGCAGGGCCAGGGCGGGAGAGTGCTAGAGTTCTGTCTGGTCCTGTTACATGGGATCAATTCCAGTCTGTTACCTCCGAGGATGTGGACAGGCTGCTTGGAAAAGTGAAACTGACCACCTGTCTCCTTGATCCTTGCCCATCCTGGCTGATAAAAGCGAGCCGGGAAGGGCTGGGCGATGGGCTCTGCGGGGTGGTGAATGCTTCCCTCTGTGAGGGAGCCTTCCCAGACCCGCTGAAAGAGGCGGTCATTAAACCGCTTCTTAAAAAAACATCTTTAGACCCGGCCAATTTGGCCAACTATCGCCCAGTCTCAAATCTACCATTCTTGGGCAAGGTGATTGAGCGGGTGGTTGCTGAACAACTCCAAGCACACCTGGAGGAAACGGACCATTTGGATCCCTTCCAATCGGGATTCAGGTCTCACCATGGGACTGAAACTGCCTTGGTCGCGCTGGTTGATGATCTCCGGCGGGCTAGGGACAAAGGTGAGAGCTGTTTCCTAGTTCTGCTGGATCTCTCAGCGGCCTTTGACACCATCGACCATAACATCCTTCTGGACCGTCTAGAGGGGCTGGGAGCTGGGGGCACTGTCATACAGTGGTTCCGCTCCTTCCTCCTGGGTCGTGTCCAGAAAGTGGTGGGGGGGGATGAGTGCTCAGACCCCTGGGCTCTCACTTGTGGGGTGCCTCAGGGTTCTGTCCTCTCCCCCATGCTTTTTAATATCTATATGAAGCCGCTGGGAGAGATCATCAGGGGGTTTGGACTGGGTGTTCATCAGTACGCAGATGACACCCAGCTCTACCTCTCCTTTAAATCAGAACCAGTGAGGGCGGTGAAGGTCCTGTGTGAGTGCCTGGAGGCGGTTGGAGGATGGATGGCGGCTAACAGACTGAGGTTGAATCCTGACAAGACAGAAGTACTGTTTTTGGGGGACAGGGAGCGGGTTGGTGTGGGGGATTCCCTGGTCTTGAATGGGGTAACTGTGCCCCTAAAGGACCAGGTGCGTAGCCTGGGAGTCATTTTGGACTCACAGCTGTCCATGGAGGCGCAGGTTAACTCTGTGTCCAGGGCAGCTGTCTACCAGCTCCACCTGGTACGCAGGCTAAGACCCTACCTGCCCGCGAACTGTCTCGCCAGAGTGGTGCATGCTCTAGTTATCTCACGCTTGGACTACTGCAACGCGCTCTACGTGGGGCTACCTTTGAAGGTGACCCGGAAACTGCAATTAATCCAGAATGCGGCAGCTAGACTGGTGACTGGGAGTGGCCGCCGGGACCATATAACACCGGTTCTGAGAGACCTGCATTGGCTCCCAGTACGTTTCCGAGCACGATTCAAAGTGTTGGTGCTGACCTTTAAAGCCCTAAACGGCCTCGGTCCTGTATACCTGAAGGAGCGTCTCCACCCCCATCATTCAGCCCGGACACTGAGATCCAGCGCCGAGGGCCTTCTGGCGGTTCCCTCATTGCGAGAAGTGAGGCTACAGGGAACCAGACAGAGGGCCTTCTCGGTAGTGGCGCCCACCCTGTGGAACGCCCTCCCATTAGATGTCAAAGAGATAAATAATTACCTGATATTCAGAAGACATCTTAAGGCAGCCCTGTTCAGGGAAGTTTTTAATATGTAATGCTGTACTGTTTTTAACACTGATTGGGAGCCGCCCAGAGTGGCTGGGGAAACTCAGCCAGATGGGCGGGGTATAAATAATAAATTATTATTATTATTATTATTAATAGTAGCATCAGGTAACTGACGTGGCAGATAATTTACAGATATAACAATCTCTTTCAAGTGAACAAAATATATTGGTTCTTTTTTAGCCAAGGATGCCCCAGATCAACGTGACGGGAGTAGTAAATGGTGTCACAATATTGATCATGTGGTTTTTTTTGCACTTTATGCATTTGGAAGCATTTTATGCATTTTGCATGCAAGGTTGGTGGTTTGGGATGTTACAGATGAGGAACTGATAAACGCGAGAAACAGAAGCAATACAATTTATTAGATGCTGTATAAATAAAATGGGACTTAGAGACTCTGAAAGTAAGTTTGGACAATTAGAAACATCTCCAAAGTTAAAAGGATACAAATTTAATAGGATAACAAAACAGAATACAATGTTAACAGGATATTTCATCTCTTGCTATGACCAAAAAAGTAGCATGATTAGATTTCTTGAAGCTGCAGTCAGTTATCTAATTCCTCTCAAGCCTACATGATAGAAATATGTAATAGACAGGCTTGTCCATTAATCTATTTAAATGAAGCTATCTGAAGTTATTATAGGGCATTATCTGTTAATTATAATTTGGTTTAATGGAAACGTTAGCCAGTAATTTTCCAAAAGGTTAGGTGGAGATATTAAGAACTGCAATTTAGAGGTAATGCTTTCTATAAAGTCAGCAAGCTGTTTTTCCTTTAATTAGAACAGAAATAAATTCTGGCTGACAACGTCCATCTTTTCTACAATGGAAGTGTAGCAGGAGTGGACTCATTTATTTACATAGCTAGGCCACTTCTAAATATCCAACCAGGACCAATGGTAATGCCAAACTAATAAGTAAAAATTCTCTTGCTATGACATCTGAATAGGTAAACTGTGGTTAGTATTAACCTGCATGTCGGAAGAAATTCAATGTACCGTACTGTAAATACGAAAAGGACTGGCTATGCCTGTTGAGAAATGCTGCAGTGTTATTCAGCACAGGCTCTTCTTTTGTGAACAAATAGAAGCCCAGAAAAAAATTAGTAAGACAGCTTGCTTCGCTGCTTTCATAAAAGCAAACATATCTCTGTGTTATAACTGGAAGTAGAGCTATTATAACTTTGGTAGAGCTATTAATAGACTCCGATTTCTGCATTTCATATTTGATTGTAGCAAGCAATCAGCGACGGAATAATTTAATATAAATAGGCTAAGAAAGCAAATTAACTATACCTTTCCATGGCATGTGCGCAAATGGAAAAGGGGTCAAACCATCGCAAGAAGTGTTGAAATTTTGGGAGGTTGGATAGTTACAATGGAATGGTCCCGGTGGTGGGGTGGACATTTTTATTAAAATGTGCACCCCACCACCGGGACCATTCCATTGTAACTATCCAACCGCTCAAAATTATTATTATATATATATATATATATATATATATATATAATTATAAAACATGTAATAAAATATGTAATAATATATATATGTAATAATATGTGTGTGTGTGTGAGTATATATACACACACACACACACACACACACACACACACACACACACCATAGCTTTAACTATATGGACTATATATATGTATATATGTATATATGTATGTATATATTAAAAAAAGTAGAGTTAACTCAGTCAGATGGGCGGCATATAAACAATGCATCATTGTTACTGTTATTATTATTATTAGGGAAACCAGGGAGCAAAAAAGTCGCGCGTTATGGAGGAGCAATGACTTTTTTTTGGTTGTTGTTTTGCAGCAGCGCGTACGAAGCCGCGGAACTGGCGAAGACGAAGCGTGGACAAGGCTTGAAATGCCGCGGGAGACTTGGCTTTCCTTTCCTTTTTGTCGCTGCTGTTCTTAAACTTTATTTCCTTCCATTTTTCTTCTGACCCGGAAGCTTTTCTTCCGAGGCGGCGACAACGACGACGGCGGGTTGCTAAGGCGAGCCGGAGGCGCTAGGCCTCTGTTGCCATGGAGACGGCGGTGGCGCGCGCGTGAATCGATAGGGGGGAAACTCTCGGCAGGATGTTTGTCTACCTGAGCAAGAAGGTAAAGGCTTTCGTGTGATTTTTTTTTTGGGGGGGGGGGGGTTAAAGCGGGGCTGCCTTGAAATCACACAAACACCTCCCGGATCTCCGGGGGGGGGCGCATGGCGCTTGCTCCAAAAGTTCACTTTCCTCCTAAAAAAGTGCTCCACCCCCCCGAGAGCGACCCTCCCCTTTGCCACCATCGCTGCTTTCCCTCGCCTGCGCGTGTTGTTGTTTTCGGATTGCAGCCAGAAGAGATGCTCGTTTGCTGCTGGTGGAGGACACGTGTCGGAGCGCCTCACACGTGACGTCCGCCGCGCGTTTTCGTCGCCCGAGGGTTTAGACACGAGTTCCGTGCAGGTCGCGGGCGACGCTCCCCAAACTTGTTTTCGGACTGCAGTCCCCATCCTAGACATGATGGGAGTTGTAGCCCGAAAACAGCTGGAGGACCCAGGTTTGGGAAACCCTGGTTGGGAACGTCTGAATGTGCACACCAGGAGCAGTGGTTCCTAACCCTTTTTGGACCATGCCCCACTTAAGCATCTTTAAAATCCTGATGCCTCCACTCTGTGACATGTAATTTTTATTATTCAAACAGTGAACTCCTACATTAACTGTTAATAACACATTCTCGAATTGCCCCCTCCCCAAATCAAATTGCCCCCCTGTGGGGCATGTGCCCCATATTGGGAACCACGGACCAGGAGGAAAGCGGGACACGACCGCAATAAGATCACTTATTTTTTTACAGTTAAGTTGTTTGTTCTTTTTATGAAAGGTGTTCAGTGCCATTGATCTACATGGTGAATATTGTTACCTCGCTGTCATACCCTCCAACATTTCTCGGATGAAAATAAAGACATCCTATTCAATAATAATAATAATATTTATACTCCACCCATCTGAGTGGCTTGCCCCAGCCACTCCAGGTGGTTCCCAACAAATAAAAATAAAAATAAAAAAACCTTCCCAATACCAGGCTGCTTTCTGATGTCTTCTAAAATAGAGTTACAGTACTTATCTCTTTGGGGGATGCATGAACGTATGCATAACTCTATACCCTCCAATATTTCTCCCATGAAAATAGGGATCACTTATGAAAAAGTGGGACATTCCAGGATCACATTAGGAACTGGGACAGCTTCTATAAATTCAGGGCTGTCCCTGGAAAATAAGGACACTTGGAGGGTCTGCTGTGTCAAACAACAACAACAACAAATCCCCACCTCATTTAATTCCTCCAGATTGTGCCAGCTATTCCCTCTGGTCCATTAACTAATACAGCAAACCTTTCTGATACTGGAGCAACTTTTGAAGCTTTCAATAGTTATTTTTTTACCGCTTTTGGTGTTCTTTTCTCCTCTGTTTGACCCCTATGTTGCCCCAGAAACCTTTTCATTTTAGTCTTATAGCTTGAAAAGAACTTATTTCAGTTTATAAAGCTCTTTGAGGCAGGGGGCCTGTCTTTTGCTTATACAGCCATACCTTGGAAATCGAATGGAATCCGTTCCAGAAGTCTGTTTGACTTCCAAAACATTCAGAAACCAAAGCGCGGCTTCCCATTGGCTGCGTTGGATGTTCAGCTTCCGAAAATCATTCAAAAACTGGAACACTCACTTCCAAGTTTTGATCATTCAGAAGCCGATTTATTCGGGAGCCAAGGTATTTGAGATCCAAGGTACGACTGTATTACCTTGTACACTAGAGAAGCGACGTGCGTCACACCATACATTTAAAGCACCCCACCCTCCAAGAATAGGAATTGTTGTTTGTTAAGGTTGCTGGAAATTGTGGCACTTCAAAAAGGTAACTACTGTCCCAGGATTCTTCCCAGGGGTGGGATGTATGCGCTTTGAAATTATGGTGCGCAACCGGTTCATATTTTGAGGTCAACAGTTTTGAACCTGGTTTCAATTTCCATTCCGAAACCATCCTCCTTTCAGATCACAATTCCTGGCAATGTTCGGCTAAGATCTATTTCTTGGAGCAAGGACCAGGGCTATATAGCATGTGGGGGAGAAGATGGTCTGCTGAAAGTTTTAAAATTGGAGACAAAAATAGGTAAGTGACACTTCTGTTGTCAGATATTTGAAAACAGTTACTAGCATTGCCTCTATGGAGGTGAGAGCTGGACCATAAAGAAGGCTGATCGCCGAAGAATTGATGCTTTTGAATTATGGTGCTGGAGGAGACTCTTGAGAGTCCCATGGACTGCAAGAAGATCAAAACTCTCCATTCTTAAGGAAATCAGCCCTGAGTGCTCACTGGAAGGACAGATCCTGAAGCTGAGGCTCCAATACTTTGGCCACCTCATGAGAAGAGATGACTCCCTGGAAAAGACCCTGATGTTGGGGAAGATGGAGGGGACAAGGAGAAGGGGATGACAGAGGATGAGATGGTTGGACAGTGTTCTCAAAGCTACCAGCATGAGTTTGACCAAACTGCGGGAGGCAGTGGAAGACAGGAGTGCCTGGCGTGCTCTGGTCCATGGGGTCACAAAGAGTCGGACACGACTAAATGACTAAACAACAACTAGCATTGCATCAGTACAATCTGGTTCCCTTTCTGTGATGGCATATGATGGTTTCTCTTTTGCTCTGTAGCTGGTCTGTCAACTTGCTCCCTCTATGGCCACATGACTGGTGCCAATGTAGTCACACTATCCTGAGTTATTGAGCCTCCATGCTCTAAGGGGACTATGGATAGGTTTGGTGAAGTGGAATTGTACGTATTGATGGGGTGGAGGGTGGGGAGAAGGGAAATGAGAGGGAGACGGCTGGGCAAACCAGGCAAGCCATGGAGGAGCTCTAAGGAATTAGACTTTAGTCCACCTTTCCCCACATTTTGCAGAGTTCTGCATCCCTGTTTCTGATGCTTGGGGACCCCTGAGTATATGTGGATATGTTGTTAAGAACTGTAGAGGCTTTCTGCTACAGGGAGAACAATTTAGGATTCCAGCCTTTGTTTTAAAATGATATTTAAACTTCTTTTTTAGATGAATCCAAAGCAAAGGGGCTTGCAGCACCTAGCAATCTCTCAATGAATCAGACACTGGAAGGTCACACTGGTGAGAGTCATTATGATCCTGTATTTAATATTCATTCATTATAGACTAGTTTAAAATTGCCTGCTGAATAAGATGTTCAGAAACTGATGCACTTTCCATTGATATTTTTTCTCTATTAATTCATTTATGCAAGAAAACAAACATTAGAGTTCATTGTTTGGCATCTGCTATTGCATGTGCAATTATTGCAAATGAAGTAAAAAATATGTGTGTGGTACATCTTTGACATCATGTTTTCAGTTTATTTTCTCCTTGCACCATCTAACAGCATATTAATGTTTCAGATGGGGTACATTGTTAGATAAGCAAAGGCAAATATCAGCCACAGTTCTTCAAAATTTAAAAGATGTAATTATCTACAGTGGTGCCTCGCAAGACGAAATTAATTCGTTCCGCAAGTTTTTTCTTCTTGCGAGTTTTTCGTCTTGCGAAGCACGGTTTCCCATAGGAATGCATTGAAAATCAATTAATGCATTCCTAGGGAAACTGCTTGCCAGGCTGGCGGTGCGGAGAAGGGCTTTTCTCCCCACCGCAAGCCTTCAGGACAGGTACGGGAACAGAGGGGAAGGCGCGCAGCGCTTTCCCTCTGTTCTCGGGGCTTGCGTGGGAGGAGGGTTTTTCCTCCCCACCGCCAACATTCAGAACAGCATTCTGAATGTTGGCGGTGGGAAGGAAAACCCTCCTCCCACCCCAAGTCTTCAGGAAAGCCATCCGAAGCCGGGCGGCGGGAGGAGGCGTTCCCGCCCCGCCGCCCGGCTTCGGAGCTTCGTTCCGAAGCCGGGCGGCGGGAGGAGGTCCGAGGACAGTGGGGAAGACGCGCTGCGCTTCCCCGCTGTCCCGGAGATTTCCCTATGGGCTTTCGTCTTGCGAAGCAAGCCCATAGGGAAATTCGTTTTGCGAAGCGCCTCCAAAACGGAAAACCCTTTCGTCTAGCGGGTTTTCCATCTTGCGAGGCGTTCGTCTTGCGGGGTACCACTGTACATTGATTTATTTTTATTAAAATATTACGTTAAATATATCATTAGGTTTGTATCCCTCCAATACACCCCTTTCCACCTGCAATTTCACATTTGTTAGGTGTATGTATAAATTGCTTATCATTTCAGCATGCTGAAGTGGTATAGAAGATTAATATGTTAAAATACAATTATGCAAAGAGAAAAATAAGTAAAAAGCATCATGTAAAGGTCTTGAATCTAACAAAGACTCTTGTGAGTGGACAAGGGAGAAGGTGAATTCCAGATTTCCCATACATCCCCCAAAATATGCTCAAAGACATGACATATCTCCTTGGACCAATATAGGCAGAGGTGCTTGGAGCTCTAGTGGGGAGGGGAAATTGGTAAATATTTTCTCTCTTCCATTTCTAGTAACCCCTATCGTATCAAAGGCCCTTACATTTAAAAAAAGCATTTTCAGTGAATGGAATAACTCCATTGGATCCAAGCTATACTTTATTTTTTCATTATGCCTTATATTGCTTTGTTATTTATGAGATCACAAATACTGTTATATTATTATGACTGATGTTTCTGGATAATGAATTTTTTTTGAATTAATAAGATTTTAATTGTATGTTATTAACAATTTTGTTGTGATCCAATAATATAATCATCCATAATTTTTTAGGTGCTGTGCAAGTAGTGACTTGGAATGAACAGTATCAGAAATTAACCAGCAGTGATGAGCATGGACTTATTATTGTGTGGATGCTGTATAAAGGTAGAGGATTTGTTGGAGATTGGCAATAATATCACTGTGGTATCTCAAGTCTTTATTGTGCCTTTGTGAAATCTCACATAATAGATGCCTTTGAGATTTGTACAATGCTTCTCCAGGTTTTTAATTGCTGGTTACAAAGCCGCGAGTAGCATTATTTAATGATTTTAAAAATTGTTCTAGATGCTTACCTTAATCAATTTATTCTTTTTAAAAAATAAATAAATATTGAGTTGTAAGTTTTTCCATAACAGCTCAAAGAAGGAAAGCAGGTCAATTCACAATACCATTTTGCAATGTCAGGCACATATGGAGAAAACTCTGTGTGTGGAGCCCATAACTCTAAAAACGGGTCCCAGATCTCAGAATAGTTGTGGCCTTTGCCCCTCCACAGAGAAAGTAGCTCTTCCGTAGGCTGCAAGAATGGAAGTTCCTCCAGCCTATGAGCTACTGGAGGGAGCTGTCCAGTCTTTCCAGTGCTGTAAAGCCAGGCACTTAGGCACCAATAAAGTGCACAGGGCTACTGGATTAATTCTTAAGTTTACTTCTTGCCTTTTTGCCCCTCTTCTCACCAACAGCATATCTGCCTTTGAGCCTACATGTATTCTGTTCTGACAGGTTGCCATGTGTAGTAGAGCTGTTTGCTGGCATTATGTATAACCACAGCAGCTGATTTGTTTAGATTTTATTGTTTCATGGATTTCTTAAATTCATTGGAAGCTTGTGATTTTTGATAAGTCAGTTTGAAATTTAGAGTTCTAAAGCCATCTTTTCTCTAGAAAATTCTTAGCTCTTTCCCCTCCAATTAAAAATAATCCACCAATCATTTATTATCTCCTTCCCTATAAATGGGGGGGGGGGGCTGGGGGGGATAATATAATAATAATAATAATAATAATAATAATAATAATAATAATGGTAATTTTATTATTTGTATGCCACCCATCTGCCCCAGCCACTCCGGGCGGCTCACAACAGAATATTAAAAACATGATAAAACACCAAACATTAAAAACTTCCCAATAAAGGGTTGCCTTCAGATGTCTTCTAAGAGTCAAATAAGCCATCAATCAAGAGATGACCACAGATTTAAGTCATCATTATTTTTTACTCATTAGTAAATTATTTTAAAATATTTCTTACTGTGATTTAACATGCTACCCAGATAATGTACAATGTTTTTGGCAGATAATTCCAACTGGTTTACTTCTAATAGAAATAGTTCAGATGAAGTACAGCAGTGTTGAAGGTGTGGCTAAACATTTATTCTTTGGCTTTAGGTTCTTGGTATGAGGAGATGATCAACAACAGAAATAAATCTGTTGTTCGAAGTATGAGATGGAATGCTGATGGACAAAAAATTTGCATTATATATGAAGACGGTGCTGTAATTGTTGGTTCTGTGGATGGTAAAGTATCTCCTGTACTAAATAAAAGACTCTTATAGCATTGTTTGCAGTGAAAATGATTCACAAACATTGCGGATGAATTTGCATTTGACTAAATTTGCTTTAATAGAATTGTGACTCTTAAAAATAATATTTTTGTTTGCCAAAATCTTATTGTCCTCTTTTTCAATTTGCAACTGCTGTGTTGATGATATCTGACCACAGAGATATGGGGGTGACAGCCAATGATATCTGCCCCCTTGTACATTGGTACTTTAGGTCTCTCTCCTCTTTCCTTCCCCCATGTGCCCCCCAAATCTGGAATTTGAAGCAGATTTTCAACAGACACAGGGGGAAGGAGGAGAAGCCCCACTGCAAGAGTGGATTCCTGTTTGTGCTACTTTAGAACTCACCCATGAGGTTTTTGTGCTCTGTATTTCTGCATTTTTACATATGAAAATGAAAGCTAATAAAAATTGACTTAAATTCCCTGAGATAAAAACATATTCTTTGTTTGGGGAATACTATATAAGCAGCAATTGAAATTAGGATATGCCTCTATGTCAGCTTATCCAGTAATTTTAATACATGAGTAATATTTTTAATATGTCAAGTAGATTTATTGGAACGATGGTATGCAATTAGACTTGTGTATATAGCCTGCTAATGGTTGAACACATATACTATCAAAAACATAGTAAAACCATAGTGTTTACAATGGTTTAAATTCTCATTTTGATTCCATGAATGGAACAGAACTGTGTTCATGGATTCTTTATATAACAATAGAAAAGAGAGAAGAATACATTTCTCTTTTATTTTGCTGTGTATGTGTGCATGAGTTAACATTCATCATTTGAACTTTTGCAGCAGCGATCCTTTAGTATTTTAAGTGGCATAATTTTTATTTTTAGTTGTAGGCTGTGTTGAACGTATTTTCTCTTAAAAGGGAATCGCATTTGGGGAAAGGATTTGAAAGTACAGCTCCATCATGTTGCATGGTCTCCAGATGGCAGGACTCTACTCTTTGGAATGGCAAATGGTGAAATACACATTTATGACAAGAATGGGACTTTTATGGTAAGTTCAGAAGTGTAAGAAGTATAATCGATTGGGTGCCTTCACTGTCTGGTTGATATTGCAGTTGGGAAGATTTTTTCTGCCTGATCTACACTGGTGCTGCATAAAGTCACTAGTGCTTATCCTTCTGTAATGACGTGCTTAAAAACTGTTCTGCGATCACCACAGGAATTGAAAACAGGAGCATGTAATGGTGTTTAATAGAGCACAAATACAGAGGCAGCTGGTTACAGCAACCAATGAAGGTGATTTAACTGAAGCCAGTGCCATTAACTTGGACAGAATGCCAACACTTTGACTTAATTGATATGTGGATTGCAGCCAGAGTTAGCTGCCTATTCATTCTTTCATTCGTTTATGTACTTCACTTTTGAAAAAAAATGTATTGGTTTGCATTGGTTTATATTTAAGCTAAGATTGGTTCCATTCAGCAAACTTAAAGGTAAAGGGACCATTAGGTCCAGTCGTGACCGACTCTGGGGTTACGGCGCTCATCTCGCTTTATTGGCTGAGGGAGCCGGCGTACAGCTTCCGGGTCATGTGGCCAGCATGACTAAGCCGCTTCTGGCAAACCAGAACAGCGCACGGAAACGCCGTTTACCTTCCCGCCAGAACGGTACCTATTTATCTACTTGCACTTTGACGTGCTTTCGAACTGCTAGGTTGGCAGGAGCAGGGACCGAGCAATGGGAGCTCACCCTGTCGCAGGGATTCAAACCGCCGACCTTCTGATCGGCAAGTCCTAGGCTCTGTGGTTTAACCCACAGCGCCACCTGCATCCCTTCTTCAGCAAACTTACTTGGGAGTAAAACTAATTCAATGCAGTGGGTCTTTCTTTCAAATAAACTTGCACAGCGTCAACCTGCACATCTGTTTAAGGCACTGGTGATAGTTTTGTCAAGTTCATTTTTACTTACATATGTTAAATGGTCACTTTAGATGAAAATGAAGATGAACTGTTTGGTGAATGTAACTGGAGCATTCAGTATTGCTGGAATCCACTGGTACCCTGGAACAGAGGGCTACGTTGAGCCAGATTGCCCTTGCCTTGCTATTTGTTTTGACAATGGACGATGCCAAATAATGAGACATGAGAATGATCAAAGTAAGCACAACTTCCTATTACTCATTGAAAGAAGCACTGTGAATTTAAGGCTTGGAGGTCTTGCTGGAGGGTGATGTAATTCAGATCCTTTTTTTCAGACAAGCTGTTTGTAAGAGCTCGCGTCTGTAACATTTCTTTTCCAAACTTATAACCACCAGATCCTGTCTTAATCGACGCTGCTCTGAATGTTGTGACTCTCCAGTGGAACCACTGTGGAAATGTCCTGGCTATTGCAGGCTTCCAGAAAATAGCTGGACAAGATAAAGATATAAACGTGGTACAGTTCTACTCTCCATTTGGTGAGGTAAAAGCATTTCTTTCATTTTCCTATTTGATCCAGTGTACTCTGGTTGGCTAAAATTAAATATTAGCCCTCTCCATAAATGTTGCTTGTTCCTGTTTTTTAAGAATTTAATTTCAGGAGATACAGTATCAGAAATTACCTCTCTCTTTACGCAATCAATTTTTTATTGAAAGTTTTCAACATAATATACAATAAAAGCCAAACTAAGCTAAGAGAGAGAGAGATAGAAGCCAAAAAAAGAAGAGGAAAAAAGAAAACAAAAAGGAAAGGGGGAGGGGAGGAATGCCAAGCTCTTTATCACAGTTATACCCATATTCCACACAAATTACCTCTCTCAAGTCATCCTATTAGATTGGCAAGAAGGCCCAAGCCTTCTTGAGTTCATGTACACCTTTCTTCCAGTCATACCTGCAAAATATATTGTGCAGTATATTCAGTTATGCTCCCATTGGAAGTCCTACACATAACATGTAACCAATGATTGGATGGTGTTGTTGCAGCATTTGCGTACCCTGAAGGTTCCAGGCAAACAAGTTTCAGCTCTGTCTTGGGAAGGAGGAGGCTTAAAAATATCGCTAGCCGTTGACCAATGTATTTATTTTGCAAATATCCGGCCAGACTATAAGGTAAGTAGCTGCAGAATGCCACTTTCACTGGAAGGCTTACAGCCCCATTTGCAATCACTGCAGAAAGAGAAGCCTGAAATTATGATATTAAAATGAATCATCTCTTTGGGATATCACAACACCTCAGAGACGCCTCTCCCTTCTTCTGAGAAGGTCTGAGGCCCTTCTTCATGTGCCTCTTCCATGAGAAGTCCAGAGTGTGGCAACATGAGGATGGGTCTTTTCTGAAGTGGCTCCACAATTATGGAATGATCTCCCCAGAGAGGCTCGCCTGGCACCCTCATTACATATCTTTAGTTGCCAGGCAAGAACATTCCTCTTTTCCCAGGCCTTTGGCTAATTAAGCAACCTATGGCTTTTTAAACTGAAGTGGTGTAGCCTTATTGGAGTTCACCGATTGGGTCTGCGTTGCTCCGGGACAGGAGGAAGGAAGTCAAATGACACTGAGGTTGGTTCAAAGAAAGAGTTTATTCTGCTCTCCGGACAGCAGAAGGCACTTGCGTGGTGAGTCCACAGCAAGTCCAAAGAAATTAGAAGTTTTATGCAGTATATATATCCTCCAGGCACCCTCTCCCTCCTTCCCCAGGAATCCAACTACGTCAGCCTATGTACGCAGGTTGACATCACATATGTTCTTGCTTTGGTAAAAGGGAATTCCTTCCTGTACTTCTGACCATAAAAGGATCTTCCTCTTCCTACACTTATCTTGGAGGAAGAGGTCATCATCTCTGAGAACACGCTTCTGGCGTTGTTCCCGGACTTAGGTCTGTGCGTCTTTTGTGGTCAGGACATAAGATAAGGCACTGATGTGTCTTCTCTGTTCTACTGGTGCAGTCAGGGTCATCCCTGCTGTCACAAACTGATAAAGGAGAGGGCTCTGAGCACAGCCGGGTTTTTATTTATACATTGACTCAGAGCTCAAGTTAATGGATTTTAGCTAAGGAAAAATAGGGATTTTGGTGCAGTTTCAAACTGCCTGCACAGTCAGTTTTGGGTTTGGGAACCCCATTCCTTCAGTGGGTGGGGTGTAATTGGTTGGGTTTTTTTTGTTATTGTGGTATGTATTTTTGTGGTTTTGTATTGTAAACCGCCAAGTGAACTTTGAATGAAGGGCAGTATAGAAATTGGTATAGAAAAATAATTATACTTATAATAGCATCTCTTCACCATGTCCATTAGAGTTAGTTATATTCTCTTGAGGAGAATAGTAATGATGAGTGGTAGGTCTGTACATTATATTTTCTATATGTTACTCTCTACCAGGGTTTCCCAAACCTGGGTCTCCAGCTGTTTTTGGACTACAACTCCCATAATCCCTAGCTAGCAGGACCAGTGGTGAGGGATGATGGGAACTGTAGTCCCCCAAAAACCTGGAGACCCAGGTTTGGGAAACCCTGCTCTACACAATGAATAATGTTTCTATATGTTACTCTCTACTATGAATAACAAATAAAGTTTTCTTTGTTGACAGTGGGGTTACTGCACTAATACAGTGGTTTATGCATATACCCGACCTGATCGTCCAGAGTACTGTGTGGTCTTCTGGGACATAAAAAACAATGAAAAGTATTTGAAATATGTCAAGAGTCTGATTTCCATTACAACCTGTGGAGACTTCTGCATTTTGGCAACCAAAGCCGATGAAAATCAACTTCAGGTATCCCTAGTTACCATATAACTCTTGCTGAATCACTTTGAATTAGAAAATGGAACAGTTAATTTGTTTGCAGTGCCCTGATAGAAGGTCCACTCGTTACCATTTCAGTTCCCTTCAAAGACAAAGGAGCTTAACATTACCCTTGTGGCAAGAAAATGTTAGAAGCTGTAGTTGAAAGCTCTTCTGCAAGTTGTAAATCTTCAAAGCACTGATTAATTGTTGTTGTTATTATTTCTAAAGTATCAACAACATCAGGAAATTCTGCCTAGAACATAAAATAAACAACAGTAAAACCTTGCCAGCAGGCTTATATTCAAAACAGGTGGGGAATGTTTTTGGCTCCCAATTCGTTGGCCAACCCAACCAGTCACAGTCCCTTGTACAGAGTTCTCAAGAACGAGGACCACAACGCAAGGCGTGTTGCCAGCCCTATGCTTTGCAAGCTTTCCTGCGCCGATCCTTTCAACTTCTGATGTTGGTGCAGGGAAGCTTACAGATCTCTTTCTTGTGCTTCTCCTTTCAGCCTGCAGTGTTAGACATTGAAATGGGGAGCATAGGAGGGCTTGCTAAGCCCTCCCCACTATGAGCCTTTCAACCTGCAGCATCAGAGGTTGGAACAAAGAGCACAGGAAAGGGCTTTGCAAGCCTTCCTTTCTCCTAGGTGGTTCCAAAGCTGTGCTGGGGGGCAGAAGCAATTTCCATTATATGAAATTTGCCTCCCCACTCCTTGAGCGAGCCATGATCCTGCAACCTCTCTGCTGATGGGCAGTTGGGAGTGTGCCTTGCTCCAGCAAAGGAACAATCAGGAGTTTGGGTGATGTTGTGCTGAATACTGTGCTTCTGGGGCACCTGCTTTTTAGCTTTCCATTGAGTCTGCTTGCTTATGTAAACCGACGCTCTCTAACGTTACTAAACCCAAGGAACAGTCCTCCTTCAATGTTGAGAACATGGCTTTGTATTTTGAAATGTGATGCAGTTAGGAAGGACCAGTGCTTTTTTCTAAAAATGTTTAGGATTACTCTCTTTTTGACTCAAGAAAATCACCATTTTTTAGTTCAAATTGGGGGAAATAAATACAGCAAATGGACAAAAGTCAAAGATTCACAAAATGTTTAGGGGTAAGCGTGCCCCTGCGTCTCTCCAGAAAAAAAGCAATGGGAAGGACATAGAGCAAAATGCTAAGGTGCAAGTAAATTTTTCTACATCACTGTTAATAATTTGGAAGCCTATCTATATGGAAGAAATCCAGCAGCCTTGCTTTTTCTTTTTGCTATTACATACAATATCCTTTAGTTTAATTGGTATTCTTTTATTTGCCAAAGGAATTAATTATTTCCCATATCTCTTGTACAATGCTTACAAAGGAGGAGCATGAAACTGACTCTCTCGGTGCAATGGTAAAACAATTCTTTTATATGCTGCTTTAATGTGTAGCTTGTATGGGTATGATATGATTTACCATTTAGGTATATGTAATCAGCACCCATTTCATTGAATTATAATTTCTGGAACTGCCCTGTTACACCCATTGGTGTGGTTGCTCGAGAGTGATCAGGCAAGAGCCCTCACTGGTCTTTTCAAAGGCTTTATTATTGGTGCAAAAACATTTACAATGCAGAACGCCTCTATTCCATGTCTTGGTCAATCACTAGCAGAATCTGAGAGTGGGCGGTCCTTAAACTTTCCCCAGCAGAGTAGTTTCTTGACCCCCAGCCGACGCCTCCTCTCTCTGCACGAAAGCCTACTGCGCAAGGCAGGCTTGGGTAACGGGGGACCTCCCTCCTCCCCGCTTTGCTCAGGCAAGGTGTCCTGGCACTGCCTTGCATCTTCCAAGCCCTGCAGCTCTTCCCCACTAGAGGTGTGGCTTCCTTCCTCTGCTGAGGAAGTGCTGCTTCCCACGATTTTTGGAGGCTCTCTGTAATCCATCTGCCCTTCCCCCTCTCACCTCTGAGCCAATGGCAGTTCCATGACATCCCCCTTTAGATCTGTGCTGTTTTACAGAGAGTGATAGTATATTTGACCTTCTTTGAATGACGTATAAACCCCCAAAATACTATATTGGCTTCAGAAACCTCACTGAACAGGTGACATGAATCTTACTAAGTTGTGACTAACTTTTCATGTTGATTTCAATGGGATCCAAGTTCAAGTAATCTAGACTCAACTCACTGATTAGTCAAAGGGATTCAGTAGTGCTTTCTAACATAATATTTTGTGCTTTGCCCTTTCATAAGCAGTGGCATTCTGTTGCAAAGGGATGGGTTCCTTGTTGTGGTGGTGGTTTTAGTTGAAAGGAATTTAGCTTGATACTAATGAAACATGAGTTCTTGTTCCTTTCTTCTCCCCTTAAAAATGATTTAAAAATATTATATTAACTTGTTATGCGATCATAAATATTGGATGCATTTCCTTACCTAATCTATATGGGCTCCTTTGGGAGGATACAGATTTAAATAATAATATATAAGCTAGGTTCAATATAATTTGAGTCGCCGAACATAGTGGATTCCGTGTTTTGCTTTGACAGTTATGTGTTTTTATTTTTCCATAGTATGTACTTGTTCTCTGCAATTCCATTGGTACTCCTCTGGATCCAAAATATATTGACATTGGTAAGCAGATGTTCAGAGTTTTATTGTATTCATTATGCTTCTTGAGCCTTTGCCCCAAATCATTTTGGGGCAATCCAATGCAATGGCAATCCAAAATGGCTAACTACTACTACTTATGTGACAGAGCTGGCAAACTCTTTGCTGTTTAGTGTCTTGAAATGTTAGCAAACTGTAACAGAAGTAAGTCTACCTACTACTGCCATTTTAGTATGGCTTACTAGGTCCACGTCTTTTGAAACTAATTGCAAAAGTGACTGTGGGCTGGATACAGACATATGTTGTTCCCTTTGATTGCAGAAGGGATTCTGATTCAGCGGAAGGGAGGGAGGTGATTTTCACACACAAAAATTCCCCAGGAAGCCCCCCCCCCACTACCTCCCACACTGTTATAGGGCATCCTTCAGCCTTTATGGGGGGTTTCGGGGGGGGGGTCCCACCTTCTGCCCATGGGAGCATCCCATAAGTGGAACTGTGCTCGTGTTTAGTCTAGATCCAGTTGCTTGTTAATTGATATTTCTGTTCAGAATGCCAGCTGCATCGGGTAGGAATGGGATTTTAAGCTGATATTATTTTATGGACAAAGCATAGTGTTTTGTAGCCAGTGCTGTCCAATGCAGACAAAGGCAATTTGATCCAGAAGGGCTTCTGTTACCAGAACATGGAGAGAGGTGATTTTGTTATTCCCACCTCCACCAGCACCAGCTTCCATGCTGTTCCAAAAGGTTGGCCAATTGGCCGGTTCATAAAAAATATTTATTTTTTTTTTTTTAAAAAAAGGCTGCTCTAAAGGTCTTAACTTACTACACTAGATATTATATAGCTATATCTGAAATTTCATGCACATCAGTTAATACATGGGTAGGCAAACTAAGGCCTGGGGGCCGGATCCGGCCCAATCGCCTTCTAAATCCGGCCCGCAGACGGTCCGGGAATCAGTGTGTTTCTACATGAGTAGAATGTGTGCTTTTATTTAAAATTCATCATTGGGTTATTTGTGGGACATAGGAATTTGTTCATTTCCCCCAAAAAATAAAGTCTGGCCCCCCACAAGGTCTGAGGGACAGTGAACCGGCCCCCTGCTGAAAAAGTTTGCTGACCCCTGAGTTAATATCTTGACCCTGCTCCATTGAAAAGCATTGGGTGTTCAGTAGGGCGGTTTATAAAAAACTTTTTTTTGAAAATGCCTGCTCCAAAAGTTTTACTACACTAGGGATTTATATAGCTATATCTGAAATTTCATGCATATCTGTCAGGGAACTGCCATCAGTACTGGAGGGGAAGAGCAAAAGCCAGAGGGATTCCAGAGAGCGTCCAGGGATCGGGAGGAGCAGCCCATCTTCTGGGGAAGAGAATCAGCATAGCACCAGTGGAGAAGGGGGGGCAGCTGGGGGAAGTGGCGAGGCGGACCCATGACTCCTTGCCTGGGACCAGCGGGGAGAGTAGGGGTCCTCCGTTGCCCACGCCCTCCCTGCGCAGAAGGCTTCCACGCAGAGAGGGTAGGCGGAGACTAGGCATCAAAGAACTTCTTTGCTGGAAAAAGTTTAAGAAACGCCCACTGACGGATACTGCCAGCGATTGAGTCAGCCACGGGTGAGTGGCTGTCCTGACAGAAAAAGGTTCACTTTGGCAACCCAGCCAGGTGTTTGCAGCCAGCCGGGGAGATAGGTACCTGCTTACGCACGAGCAACCCCTAGAACCATTACAATATCAGTTAATATCTTGACCCTCCTCCACGAAAATAGCTGTTTACTTGGCCGTTTTCCTATGTCGTGAATGCTGAAATTTCAATTCAGTGGAGCAGGATCAAGATATTAACTGATATGCATGAAACTTCATAGTCATGCTGTCTGAGGCTGATGTGAGTTGGAGTCCAACAACATCTGCAAGGCCACAGGTTGCCCATTCCCACACCACATCGGAACATCTGTGCATGTGATGTAAACATATTTGCTCTTTTCAAAAGTGCCGATCACGCTCACTTTTCAAAGGACCCACACATCTGCTGTTTTATTAGGCATATTGTGAATCGTTCTGGCTTTTGCAAATGTCACTAAAGCAGGCACACTTTATTCATGCAATTCCAATCTTCAAAAACTGTTTAATTTCCAGGTTTCAGTCAAGTACTTGAGCCCAATTTGCAACTGCCTTTCCTTATCAAGTTCCAATTATTTTTAATTATGCATTTGCGTGCAGGTTCATCAAAGGCTAATATTTGGCAGTTTTCAATGGGAGGCTTTTAAAATGTATTTACCATGCTAGCTGCTTCTAACAACAGAGCTTGGTAGGCAGAGTAGAAGCATAGTTCCCACTTAAAAAAAAGGTAAAGGTACCCCTGCCCGTACGGGCCAGTCTTGACAGACTCTGGGGTTGTGCGCCCATCTCACTCAAGAGGCCAGGGGCCAGCGCTGTCCGGAGACACTTCCGGGTCACGTGGCCAGCGTGACAAAGCTGCATCTGGTGAGCCAGCGCAGCACACGGAACGCCGTTTACCTTCCCGCTGGTAAGCGGTCCCTATTTATCTACTTGCACCCGAGGGTGCTTTCGAACTGCTAGGTTGGCAGGCGCTGGGACCGAGCAGCGGGAGCGCACCTCGCCGCGGGGATTCGAACCGCCGACGTTTCGTTCGGCAAGCCCTAGACGCTGAGGCTTTTACCCATAGCGCCACCCGCGTTCCCACTTAACGTTTCTCAATTTCAGTGTTCTCTTGCTCATTGGTTATTTCTGCCATAGATATTAAACTATCAAAATGACTGATAGATAAAGCTCAATAGAGATTGTTGATTGCACTGTTTATAGTTGGTGGTAGATGTTAGAGCAGCACAATAGAAAGAATCACACTTCAGGGTACCTTGCTACTTACTGTAGTATTATTGATCTTACCTTTCATTTGTTTTTGTTGCTGTCATTTATTATTATTAGATAATTTAGAGCCCACTGTTCCTCCCAAAAAGCATACACGCTGTAATGGAATGGGGGATATGTGGCCCTCCAGATGCCATTTGACTACAACTCCCATCAGTCCCAGCTAGCATGGCCAGGGATCAGGGATTCTGGGAATTGCAGTCCAACAACATCTAGGAAGACCATAGACTCTCCATTTGTGCCCCAAATCCAATGAAGTGGGGTGGAGACTTCCACTGCTACCATTTTCTGCAGAAAACTTTCCATTATTAGGAATGCATTGTTTTGTAAAATTAATAGCATAATGAATACAAATCAAGTAGGGGAATGGAAATGGATCTAATGATAACTCTAAAATCAAAGTTTTTAAAGACAATTAACTATAGGAAGCACATGTATTATGAAATAAATAAGAAATGTATACTTGAGTGTGCCAGCACCTATTCTCTGGAAATTCCCTGCACATTTTGTGTTCAGCACATATAGATCTTTGAACCAGGCCATGAGATTTGTGTTGTTTTTCTTATACCTGGCAATGACACCCAAGGGTAGCCAGTTTCAATTGTTTCTGGACTACAGCTCCCATCATCCCTGACCATTGGCAATGCTCGCTGAGGCTGATGGGAGTCTTACTACAACAACACCTTCAGGTTGACTACCTGCATGTTGGCTACTCATGTACACAACCTGCTTCTTATCTAGGTCTAAATAAGATTGCACCATTCAACGGACCTATTCAATTTGTGCTTCTTGTTTGGATTTTATAATAGCACCACTGTTCGTTATCATGACCAAAACCCAGGTGATTGCAGCTTCAAAAGAAGCGTTTTATATCTGGCAGTATCGCGTGGACAAGAAGCTCACTGCAATGGAAATTAATCAGGTGGCACGAACTAGAAAGGAGGGCAAAGAGAGGTTTGTTCTTTGATTTTGCAGCTTCTTTTCCTGTGCTATGTTGTTTAACTCTTCGCATGATCTCTGTGACATTTGATTTGCAAGCAAATTCATAAAATAGTTGCTTTGTGAATAATTAATTTGTAAATAATATCTGCCTATATTCCAGGCAGGAAAGGACTAACATCTCTTATTCAGCATGCCAATTATTCTTCATAGCTCATTCACTGTAACTGCTTCTGGGACCCTTATTTAACAACAATGGATTCTCTTCTTTGATGTCATTCAGATCTTTCATGGCCCAGCTTTTTAATCTGTTTCTACAATGCTGTGTATTGGATCCTAAGATAAGTTAGCTTAATGAAGTTCATAGAAGGAAAGTTTCCCATCTAGTTGTCTTAGGACCCAAGCCTAAATTTTTGTGTCATACCTGGAATAATAATGGGAAGTTTGGATTATTTTGCTTTGAGAATTTCTCCCAATCAAATTGCCATATTTCATTTCAGTCTGGCACCCCACTACCTCCAAAATCCAACCTTCCTCCTGTGTAGTATTTTCCTGCTTGCAAGATTGCACTGGAGGACGTGCTCTAGACAGAATGACTCCCTACTCTGGGTTTTATTCTTACAGACAGGTTCTTCAGAACCTTTTGCCTTCCTCAACCCTACAACCACACTTTTAAAACCCTCCTGCATTAAGAACAACCACAGGAAACACACACACACATTTGGGAAACGAAACATCATGTGCAGTATGTAAAGTGAAAGCCCTAAAAAATATTCCTGTACCAATTTCCTTTTTCCATTTTTCCTTTCAGGATTTATCATGTAGATGATACCCCTTCTGGAGCAGGTGATGGAGTACTTGATTATGCGAAAGCTTTACAAGTAAGTTCTTACCAGAATCTTGTTTTGCCAGTCTGTGAGGAAAGCCGTTTTGAGTTGTTGTTTATAATCTGAAAGTGCATTAGATTTCTTCTGATTATTATTTTTTATTGCTCTATCATGCAAATAAAAAAAACTACTTTCCCTTCCAAATGTTACCATATTCTTGCTAGCAATTTCGCTCTACAGCTCTGTTTCAAATAATAAAACTGCTTTTGGTGATTAAACTTGACATCTGATACGGTTTCAGGGAACGAGGGATCCGATTTGTGCAATAACAGCATCTGATAAGACACTTATTATTGTAAGTAGCAAATGTGCTGTTTATTTTAATTCATTTATTTATTTATTTAACAATATTTGCATATTCTTTTCCAAGCACACATGGTTCTCTTAACACTGCTCAAGAATAACCTTAGATTTATAGCTGGACGATATTGCCCTTGCCCTGCTGAATCTAAAAGGCTATACCCACTAGTACACCCCTGGCCAGTCTTGCTGCTGCTGTTCACTGGGAGGTAGAGAGGGAGCAGGGAGGCCATTGTGGTACAAGTGCGCTAGCAGAGCCAATCTGGTGCTCGCACCAATGTGTTTCCAATACAGTAGTACCTCGGGTTACATACGCTTCAGGTTACAGGCTCTGCTAACCCAGCAATAGTACCTCAGGTTAAGAACTTTGCTTCAGGATAAGAACAAAAATCGTGCTCTGGCAGTGCGGCGGCAGCAGGAGGCCCCATTAGCTAAAGTGGTGCTTCAGGTTAAGAACAGTTTCAGGTTAAGAACGGACCTCTGGAACGAATTAAGTACTTAACCCGAGGTACCACTGTACAGTCGTACCTTGGAAACCAAATGCCTTGGCTCTCAAACAAATCGGCTCCCAAACGATCCAAACCTGTAAGTGTGTGTTCCGGTTTTCGAACAATTCTCAGAACGTCCAGTGTGGCTTTCGCAGCCACTTGGAAGCCAAGCTTTGGATTTCGAATGGTTCCGGGAGTCGAACAGGCTCCCGGAATGCATTCTGTTCGAAAACCAAGGTACCACTGTATGCATCCCTCTCTGCTACCTGGTGGTAAACAGCAGTGATATGACCTACTGGAGGTCAGGTAGTGTCGCTGCCCCACTACGCTGTCCACTACTGACTATGCCTCAGGGCATACAGGAGAAGGTGCCAAACAGGAGATAAGCTGATTCGTGTCTCAGGCACAAAAGATTATATACAAACAGCAGCCACAGCAATCCCTAGTATTGTAGTAAGGTTAAAGCTTACTGGGAAATGATATATAATGAATTGAAAAGGATGTTTAAAATAAGCTTTGTAAAAAAAATAAAAATCCAGAAGCTGTTCTTTGGGGAATTATAGGGACAGAACTACCTAAATTGTATAGAAATTTATTTATGTATGCGACTACAGCAACAAGAATGCTCCTCACCCAAAAATGGAAAGAAGCAGAAGTCCCAGCAAAGGAAGAATGAATGGATACAAAAACTTATGGAATATGCAGAAATGGCAAAACTTACCAGAAGAATAAGAAATCAAGATAACAAACTTTTTATAAAAGAATGGAGTTTATCGAATATTTGCAGATAAATTGCAAACATTAAAACATTGGCAGGATTATTGTAATAACCTGCAGTTTCATAGGAGTATATATTTAAAGTAGATAATTAAATGAGCAAATTAAATGAATTTGGATATGCAGAAGATATTACAAAATAAATTTAAGGAACCGCAGAAAGGGGGAAGGAAGTCAACCTTTGAAATTTTAAAGTCATTGTAAAGATAATGAAATGTATAAATTTGAAAAGTATAAATATTTTTTTTAAAAAAAAAATGAAGCCAAGGTCTTCAAGCATGAAAGCAAAGGTTTGGTTGTTGATATGCGGGCACGAAACCTCATGCAACACTGGGGAAGTGAGTACCCGCAAATAATTTCTTTTGCTGTTTTTTGAAAAGGCAAAGCTCAACAATAACCTGCGAGAGGGAGGCAGATCGCTCTATTCCTCCTCCACCCGCTTCTCTCATGCACCCCAATCTATAGGAACAGCTGAGCAGCGAGGAAAAGGGGGTGGGGCTGCCAATAAAGGGGGTGTGCCCAAGTCCCCTTTCTCTGCACTGCTCAGCAATTCCTGCTCAGCCACAGCAATTTCAAATGGACTGAGGGGAAGAAGAAGTAGCAGCAATTGGGGTTGGACTAGAGAACCCTCATGGTCCCTTCCAACTCTACAGTTTTATTGCTCTCCCAAGCCTTTGGCTCATCCATTTGATAAGACTACATACAGGTTGCTTACCTGTGGCTTAGTCCAGCACATAAAGAAAGGTGTGTTATGCTCATATTTCCTCGCTTCTCAAAAGTTGTTTTTCTCTAGGGACGAGAATCCGGCACCATTCAGAGTTACAGGCTCCCCAACGTTGGTTTGATTCGGAAGTATCTCCTCAACTGCCGGCCTTATCAAATGTCTCTGAATTGCACCTCCAGGTAAGACAGAAGTTTGGTTGTAAAATATATTCTCAACTTTTGAGATGCAATCTTTACGAATTCTGACACATTCTGTTAGTTGAAATATTAAACATTATTCTAGGAGGCTGAATTTTACATGTTATATTGGAGACAATGGGACGCGGGTGGCGCTGTGGGTTAAACCACAGAGCCTAGGACTTGCTGATCAGAAGGTTGGCAGTTCGAATCCCCGCAACAGGGTGAGCTCCCATTGCTCAGTCCCTGCTCCTGCCAACCTAGCAGTTCAAAAGCACGTCAAAATGCAAGTAGATAAATAGGTACCGCTCCGGCGGGAAGGTAAACGGGGTTTCCGTGCGCTGCTCTGGTTCGCCAGAAGCAGCTTAGTCATGCTAGCCACATGACCCAGAAGCTGTACGCCGGCTCCCTCGGCCAGTAAATCGAGATGAGCGCCGCAACCCCAGAGTCAGCCACAACTGGACCTAATGGTCAGGGGTCCCTTTACCTTTACCTTATTGGAGACAATGAGTAGTATTTAACCATCCCATCCCATCAATGCCACCCCACTCCACCCATGCCTTCCCAAATCTGCTCCAAAGGGTTGGGGGGAAACCCTTAGAATAGATTTGGGGGTGAACAGGGAGAGGAAGGAGGAGAACATTCCTTTGCACAAGCAGAAATTCTTGCACTGATGGAATGTTCACAGAGCACTATGTTGGATACAACCCAAGGCTTTTAATAGACAGGGGGGAAAGGGTGAAAAATTAACTGAAGGTGGGGCAGGTTCAGGCAGAAAATGATGTTGAGAGAAGTGGAACCATACAGTGGAACCTTGGTTTTTGAGTGTCTCGGAAGCCAAACATTTCGGAAGCCAAACACTGAAAACTTGGAAGTAATTGCTTCTATTTTCGAACACACCTTGGAGGCTGAACAGCTTCCTCTGCAGGTTTCTCAATTTTCTCAATGGATTTTGCTGACTACCCATTGCTTCTCGGTTTTGGAACGTTTCCAAAGTCGAACGGTCTTCCGGAACGGATTACATTCGGAAACCGAGATTCCACCGTATTAGCATTCTGCTCTAGTAACTTCCAGAATTAATTATTACAGTGTCTTCTACGCCATGTTGCCTTTGAAGATGGTTTGGAAACTTCAAAGTGATCCAAAACGCAGCAGCCAGATTAATAATAATAATAATAATAATTTATTATTTATACCCCGCCCATCTGGCTGGGTTTCCCCAGCCACTCTGGGCGGCTTCCAACTGAATATTAAAAACAATATAGCATTAGACATTAAAAACTTCCATAAAGAGGGCTGCCTTCAGTTGTCTTTTAAAAGTAAAATAGTTGTTTATTGCCTTGACATCTGCTGGGAGGGCATTCCACAGGGCAGGCGCCACTACCGAGAAGGCCCTCTGCCTGGTTCCCTGTAGCTTCACTTCTTAGAGTGAGGGAACCGCCAGAAGGCCCTCGGTGCTGGATCTCAGTGTCCGGGCTGAACGATGGGGGTGGAGATGCTCCTTCAGGTATACAGGACCGAGGCCGTTTAGGGCTTTAAAGGTCAGCACCAACACTTTGAATTGTGCTCGGAAACGTACTGGGAGCCAATGCAGATCTCTCAGAACCGGTGTTATGTGGTCCCGGTGGCCACTCGGCTGGGATTGCTTTTTGAACTCGTATCAGCCCATTCTGAAACAGATGCCTGAGCTGCCAGTTTGTTTCCTTGTCCAATTCACAGTGCTCATCTTAGCATTCAAAGCCCTAAAGACTTAGGACGCAAAGATCTGAAAGACCACCTCATTCCAGACAGATCCTCCCAGGTGTTAAGGGTAGTTCTACCCCCCTCAAAATGTGGGGTGGGGTGAGAGAGGGCATTTTCTGTGGCAGCCCCTCAATTGTGGAATTGTCTGACTTCTTTATTCTACAGCTTTTTGAAAATATAATAGCTGATAACTGGTTTGTAATTCTGAATTTTAAATTGCTCTGACCTTTCCTGGGACCTGATGCAGAAGGGTGTATTATAAATTTTAATTATCATTATTACTATGATGTTGAAAGAAACGCCAATTTGGGAATTCAGTGTTTACCTGTTAATATGTTTTTCTACCTATGCTATTTTTGGTTGAGATTCTGGTTTAAGAAATACAGTGGACCCTCTGGATATGAATTTAATTCAGGGGTCAGTGCACCCCTCGAAAAATCTGTATCCAGAGGTGCCGCTTCTGCGCATGGCCACGGCTTGATAAAGCGCTTCTGCGCATGCACGAGCGGTGAAACCCAGAAAAATACTTCCGGAATTGCCGCTTTCGCAACCCGAAGTTTACGTTACTCGAAAGTGACATAACCCGAGGGTCTACTGTACCTTCACGGTAAACCATTTTAAATCTGAGACAGAACGTTGATAAAGGACTATTTTGTTTTCATTCATTCTCCCTTCATTTTCAGCCGTCTTGCTATCATAGACATGTTAGGAATGCTGATTTTCTTTGACTTGGACACCCGAATAACAGACAGTTCAGGAAGCCAAGCAGTAGGTGAACAACTCAAACTGGAACGCAAAGACGTTTGGGATATGAAATGGGCCAGAGATAATCCAGAGTTATTTGCCATGATGGAGAAAACAAGAATGTATGTGTTCAGAAACTTGGATCCTGAGGTACAGCAATAAGCAATAATTAAATACAAATATTTTAATTTGGAGTCCACGATCTCCCATTGCATCTTTTGGGGCTGGAATAGGAGGAAGGCAGTTGGCGAGGTTCTCTGCAGATCCACCTGGAGATCATATGTTCTTCTAGCACATTGTTTGTCATATATATTCCTTGGTTGATTGACTAGGAGTTTTTGTCAAGCTGGAAGCAAAGTGAAAATAGGTGGAAGTTCAACAGGGATTAAGGGAACAAAGT
Organism: Podarcis muralis; assembly: GCF_964188315.1. Taxonomy (NCBI): domain Eukaryota; kingdom Metazoa; phylum Chordata; class Lepidosauria; order Squamata; family Lacertidae; genus Podarcis; species Podarcis muralis. The sequence goes on from NC_135657.1 coordinate 103,572,372, forward strand.
GATTTTGGGGTGGGATGCCTCTCCCTTTTCCCTCCACATCACCTTGCTCCTTGTGGAGCTATCGGATCAATGTGGTGAAACAACTACATAAGTAATAGTAAAAATACTGGGTCACACCAAAGTTTCATCTAGTCCAACAATCTGTCTCTAGGAGTGGCTAGACGGGATCCTCTGGAAGCTTTCAAGCAGAGTATTATATATTTATTTATTATTTAATTATCATCATCATCATTTATACAAAATTATCCCACTTCTCACCACCCTGGTCTCAAATCAGCTTAAAAGGATAAAAAAAGAAACGCAACTGTCAGGGGCTCAGGAGCAGAGGCGCAGGGGAGAGAGGAAATGGAGAGCGAAGGGGAAGAATCTGAGGGCAGCGGAGGGCAGAATGACAGTGACCCGAGAGATTCCATAAGCCTCTCCAGTGAATCAGAAGATTCCCAGAAGGGGGTGCCGATGGCCAGGGCAAGGGGGGTCCCAGGGGGGACACACCAGAAGCAGGGGGCCAGCGGAGACTCCCAAAGCAGTAGCTGGAAATCAGGACCAGCTTCTCCACCAGAGCGTAGTGGGGGGGAAGAGCCCCATAGGTCAGAGTCAGCGTCTCCTCCGGCAAGCAGGGAGGAGGAGTCAAACCCAGCTAGCGTCCCCGAAGAGGGAAGCAGCGACAGGAGCAGTATAACGGTCAGAAGGAAGGTGGCAGGCTGGGCGCGCGCGCCAAGTTCAAATGTACAGGCGCGCGGGACAGCAGAAAACCCGGATTGGGAACCAGGTCCTAAAGCTCGCCGGAGGGAGGGGGAAGACTCAGGGGACTCAGCGTCAGAAGACCTCGGCGGACAAGCGGACCCAGAGGAGGAGGGAGCAGAGGAAGAGGTGGAGCAAGGCTAGGGTCTTAAACTGGTGTCGGGGGGGGGGAGACTCAGACGGAGCTTCGGCGGTCTAGGGTTTAAGACGTAGAGCTGCGCGCCGTGGCTGTAAAAGAGAAACTGAACTTCAATAAAGACTATTTTTTATAACAACGGACTGGCGTTGGTCCTCTGTGAGCTGGGACCTGAGGCAGCTCTGACAGCAACATACAAAATTTGAAACGTCAATTAAACCTCAGAAATGGAAACGAAAGAAAATCAGAAAATTTTAAAACCACAAAGAAGCATTCATGATGTGAAGACTTCCTTAAATAAATTGGTTTTTAGCCAGGCATCTGAAACTCATCACGGACTGTGAATATCCGACTTCCTTACTAGTGGGAGGGAGTTCAGCAGAGTTGGGCCCAAAACACTGAAGGCATGACTTCTCATTGACCCATGTTACGCTTCTGGTCCCTGGGGAAACCACTCATAATGAAGGTGATGGGCATCCCTATTGCTGATCCCAAACACCTAGTATTTCAAAGTGGTTGTTATTATTATTTTATTTGAACCCTACTCATCTGACTGATTTTCCCCAGCCATTCTGGGCAGCCTCCAGCAGATATAAGAACACAATGAAACATTCAAAATTAAAAATTTCCCTATACATGACTGCCTTCAGATGTCTTCTGAAAGTTGTATAGTTGTTTATCTCCTTGTCATCCAGTGGGAGGGTGTTCCACAGGGCGGGTGCCACTACTGAGAAGACCCTCTGCCTGGTTCCCTGTAGCTTCACTTCTCGCAGGGAGGGAACTGGCAAAAGGCCCTCAGCGCTGGACCTCAGTGTCCAGGCTAGACAAGTGAGGTGGAGACGCTCCTTCAGGTTTACAAGGCCGAGGCCATTTAGAGCTTTAAAGATCAGCACCAGCACTTTGAATTGTGCTTGGAAACATACTGGGAGCCAATGTAGATCCTTTAGGACCAGTGTTATATGGTCACCAGTCTAGCTGCCACCAGATGAACTGCCTTTGTACTTGCAGTTCTCTGAAAATTGAGATATCTTCCATGAATTTGTCTGATAGTTGCTTAACCTTAAAAGATGTCACCACATCTTGGTTAATTAGAGTTTACCAGTGGTTCTCAACCTGTGGGTCCCCAGATGTTGTTGGACTACAACTCCCATCATCCCTGAGCTCTGGCCTTGCTAGCTAGGGATGATGGGAGTTGTAGTTCAACATCTGGTGACCCACAGGTTGAGAAAGGCTGGTTTAGAGAATGTTATAAGCCTCTCTGTAGTCCCTGCACTTAAGACTAAAAGCTTAAATTGATATAGCTGCTCTCTGTTGGAATTGTGCTCCAGCCCCTTGAGGATTTTAACCTCAAATGCAAAAACGACAGCAATAATAGGTTGACGCTTTCTGAAAGCTGCAAGGAGCTCCACAGGCTTCCTTCTGCATTTCACAAATACAGAGGAAGCACAGATAAGAGGTTGCGTGAATAAGATAAATTGAGTAGGCAGAAAAACTGGTGATAATATTGCCAAAGCCTGCAATCCTGTGCACACTTAAATGTGAGTAACAGCAGAATTAAGTCTCTCTGATTTCAGTGGGATTTGTTTCCTAGGAAGTGTAGATACGATTGCATCCTAAATGGCATTGAAATTGTTGTCTGAAATGCTGCAGGATAATTTGGATTTGCTGATTATATGGTAACTTGTATTTTAAGGAACCCCTTCAAACGTCCGGATACATTTGCAACTTCGAAGATTTAGAAATTAAATCTGTTTTACTGGATGAAATATTAAAGGTAAATTTTAGATTTCTTCCCACCCCCCCTTCTAAAAACATTCCATTTATACAATTTACAAAACAGTGGTTTTCAATGGAAATGAGCAGCCACTAAACTTATTTTTGTGTGTATTTTACAGAATCCTGAACATCCTAATAAGGATTGCATACTTAATTTTGAGATTAGATCACTACGAGATGCACAAGCGATTGTAAATAATGCAGGCATTGCAGAGTCTGCCCAGTTCATTGAAGAAAATTCACATCCAAGGCTTTGGTAAAATTCCATTTTTTTCCTAGGTTTTCTTTCCTATTTAGAGGGATTATATTCTTGTGGCTTTTCAGGGTTAAATCTAGGTTAATAAAACAGGTTTTATTAGCTGCGGATTTGGACTGGTATCGGTTATATAGGAAAATAATCTCAGTTTGATGTGAAAACATCCAATAGTAATAAGAGCCGCTAGCTTAATTTGACCCCCTGTGAAGGTCAAATTTGAACATTTGCTGCTCATGATATGTCAAAAGTGTAAATAGGTCATGTAAGAATTGGTGCATGCAAAAGGACACTGAGGACCATGTGATACATTTTCTGTCTCAATCCTCAGGCGGCTTTTGGCCTGTATCGTGGGTAGGTAAGCTGTTTCAGCAAGCCCAGGTAACCTATTTTAAGGGAGAGAGAGAAAAGAACCAGAGAGCAGTGCAGAGGTCAGATGGGGAACCTTCAGAAAGGAATAACGCATGTAGGTGATACCTGAAGCAACCTTTTCCTGAATGTCCTTCTCAAATAAGCTTAGATTTTTCCATCAGGGATGATGCGAAACCTTTGGAGGTTTCTGAATGTTGTGGAGACCCTTCATCTGGCCTTTGGTTTGGACTCAGTCTGTACCTTATGTTTCCTTTCCCTCCCCTTATGATTTTGATCTATGGGCTACTTTTAAAATGAGGCTGCATTTTAAATTGCATTTTAACTTGTATTTTAAATTGGTTTTTTTCCCTATTATGTTTTTACTGTAATTTTACTGGTGTTAGCTGCCCTATGCCCGGCTCTGGCCGGGGAGGGTGGGTTATAAATAAAAATTTTTATTATTATTATTATTATTATTATTATTATTATTATCATCATCATCATCATTATTAATTATCTGCACACCCAAAGCTTTTCCCACCCCCCCAAACCACGAGATCTTTGGGCACTGCATCCACCTTCTCCGCTTCTCTTCCATATGCTGCTTTGGCTCCTCCTGCAATTCGGCCAAGAGTATTTGTTAAGTCTGTTCCTTATGAAGCTGTTTTTTCCAGGCAAGACATCTGTGTTCTTTATACAGGCGACTGTTGGCTGAAACGGCTCTCCAGAGATTGGATCTTAACACTGCTGAGCAAGCATTTGTGCGCTACAAAAACTACCAAGGTATCAAGTTTGTCAAGCGTCTTCTCAACCTCCAGAGTGAATTACTGAGGCAAGCCGAAGTGGCAGTTTACTTCGGCAAATTTGAAGAAGCTGAAAGGTTGTATTTGGACATGGACAGAAGGTAATTTTCTAGGATAAATCTGAATTGACAAGAGAATCCCCTGAGTGCACAACAGCCCAATTGATCGTGGGAGAGCTGTTTATCTTGAGTGAGTGAATTTAGGAATTGTGAGCGCCTCACAAACCATACTTGCCTTTCTAAATTTCAAGCCCGCATAACTCAAATGGGGGAAGACCAATGAAAAAGAAAAAATACCAGGCATAGGGACAGAACTGGGAAAGATCAGGCAAACCAACTGAAAATAGATTAAAACATCTGTTTGAGGCCTAGTAAGCTGCCTTGGTGATGTTACTGTGCATTTATGTAAAGCTATACAATGTTCAGGGACGCAGGTGGCGCTGTGGGTCAAACCACAGAGCCTAGGACTTGCCGATCAGAAGGTCGGCAGTTCGAATCCCCACGACGGGGTGAGTTCCCGTTGCTCAGTCCCAGCTCCTGCCAACCTAGCAGTTTGAAAGCACATCAAAGTGCAAGTAGATAAATAGGTACCACTCCAGCGGGAAGGTAAACGGGGTTTCCGTGCGCTGCTCTGGTTCGCCAGAACGGCTTAGTCATGCTGGCCACATGACCCAGAAGTTGTACGCCGACTCCCTTGGCCAATAAAGCGAGATGAGCGCTGCAACCCCAGAGTCGGTCACGACTGGACCTAATGGTCAGGGGTCCCTTTACCTTTTTAAGCTGCCTTGGTGATGCATTTATGTAAAGCTTTACAGTGTCCAGAGCATTTCCAAACATGCTCTTCATCATCCTTATAGCAACCCGATATGAGGCAGGCCAGTTATTGTTACAGGTACGGACTGAGGTTTAGCAAGAATAACTTGCCAAAAGCCACCCAGTCACTTCATGGTTGAGATACGTTTTGAACATTTTGGTCCACAGCTCTGTACTTTAAGAAACCTGCAGGGCTGTAGGGAGAAAGAATGTGAGGGGAATGAGTATAATGGAGTGAACGTGGAGTGAGAGAATGTGAGGGGAGTGAGTTCTTTTTTTCTTTTTGGAGGCAGTGGGATGGAATTAATTATGCCAACTCTCAGGCTGACATAGTTTCTGGCTCTGTTTGAGAGGGTGCAGATCCTTGGCTATCCTTGACACACACCTAACTCACCTCATCTTTGGCCCTGCCGCCAAAGGAGGACCGCCAGCAGGACAACCATGGCAGTGGAAATCTTCGTCACCATCCCGCCACGGTGGCAGAAAGTGCTGTCCCCTGTGGAGAAGGAGTTCTCTGATACCTTTCGGCCCACAGAACGTCCTGTCAGGGACCATAGGCTTGTGTTCTGTTGAATATTTTTGTCCATAAGCCACCTTGAGAGGCTTCTGCCTTTTAAAGGTGATCTAAACGTACTTTTAAATGAATAAAGCATTTTAGAATTGGCTCTCTTTGTATTTCGTGAAGCTGCATTTTTGGGTTTTATATTTGCAGAGACCTTGCCGTTGATTTGCGAATGAAACTAGGGAACGGATTCCGAGTAGTGCAGCTTTTGCAGACAGGCTCGGGACACGGAGATGACAGTCTCCTTGAAATGGCACACAATGAAATTGGGGACTACTTTGCCGATAGACAGAAATGGTATGTTCATAACTTGACACTATAAGTGACTATTGCTGCCTCCTGTCCAACTGGAGACTTAATTAGTTGTTGATTTTTTAATTGCCTTATGCAGGGTTATTCTGTTTCCCTACTTTGTTGCTGGTGCAATTATCAATCCTTTTGTAGCACTGACCCTAGGAAATTAAACACATTGACAATTTGACAATAGGAAGCAGATCATCAGAGATCTGGTTTCTCTCCCACCCATGCCCAACTTCTTATAGGACAAATGCCGTGCCATATTATGTACAAGGCAGAAACCACGAACGTTTGGCTGAATGTTACTATATGCTGGAAGACTATCAAGCGCTAGAAGATTTGGCTAACTCGCTTCCAGAAAACAACAAATTGCTTCCTGTAAGTATGGAAAGCTACTTATTGCGAATTCTCACCCTCAGGCTGTAATCCTGTACATGGCTACCTTGGACTTAAGAACATACGAATGTTAGTTTCTGTTTGCCACCATGCAGTGCTTTAGAGTCACAAGACTCTGTTTACATTTCAGAGACAATCCAGGCTGTTGGAAGTCTCATGGGAGATGGATGTGACGTTACTGGTTTCCTGTTCTTTTGTTTGTTTTCGGTTGCTCTCTGCTCTCACAGAGAGAGGATGTATATTTCTTTTCTGTCTGCGTAGCCTAGAAAAGAAAGCATAGCGATGTAGCCATAAATCTCATCACTTCCGCGTGCTGCTTTGATTCTCTGCTGAATGGGAATGTGCCTGGAGCCTCATCAAAGGCTCAGGTCATTAATCACGTCGGAGGGCGATTCCGGAAGATGAGCTTTATCAGCTCGGTCTAACGGAGATTCCGACAACGAAGAGCCTGCTGGATCAGGCCAGTGGCCCATCTAGTGGCCCATCTAGTCCAGTATCCTGTTCTCACAGTTGACAGCCAGACACCTGCCCGAAACCCACAAGCAGAATTTGAACACAAGAGCCATCTCCCCTCCTGTGGCTTCCAGCAACAGGTGTTCAGAAGCACTGCTTCCTCCAGCTGTGGAAGCAAAGCATAGCCATATTGAGTAAACATGCAAAAGATGACGTTTTGTGGGAGGGCTGCAGCATCGCACTTCTCTGCTTGTTCCAGCAGCACAAGCATTTTTGCTAGCCAGATGGAACAACCCCATCTCTCCTCTCCCCCCCCCCCCTTCATACTGTTCTGGGGGTTCTCCCCAACCCTCCAAGGTGGATTTTGGGGGAAGAGAGAGGGGCAGAAAGCCGTGTTGCACCAGCAGGAATTTTTCTGCTGGTTCCTGCTAGCATGCCAGGTTAGTTCAATCTGGGTCTGTGGTTCTGCTTGTCAGAACAACCTGACTTCATCCAGCAACTAACCACTGGTTTACACAAATCTGATCCTTTATGTTATTCATCCTAAACCACATTTTGCGTTTTGGAAGATGGTAACAACACAGACATATTTGATAGAGTATCCTTGTGTGTGTGTGTGTATGAATGAGATATTTAACACAAAAATATCCTTGGGCATGTTCTTTCTCAACACTCTTCAGAGCTCTAAATTTTCTAATACCAAACCCCGGTAGAAAGAATGTCAGCTGTAAAAAATTTTTTTAAAGGGGACACAGGAAGAAAAGTGGTACATTGCTTATCATAAAGCGGGGGGGGGGGGATTTTATCGCAGCTGATCACTACATTAAATTTTATTGATGTGCCTAAAATATGGAGAAGATGGTAAGGACGTTAGAGTTTCTGCTAGTTACTACATATGGTAACGATATTGTGCTTCTACATCCATCAAATGAACAGATGCATCTGACAAAGTAGTCTCCTTGTTAGCATATGTCATGGTGAATTTATTAGTATTGAAGTATCTGCAGTTGGTATCTGCAGTTTAGACAATACAGACATAGGGCCAATTTAGTCCTACTCAGAGCAGATCCAATAAAGTCAGGCTATACTCTTGAGTACAGCTGAATTGGCAATCACCCTAATAACGCTCTCCTTCTGCAGTTTAATTATGCTTTTGGTGTCTCCTGCAGGACATAGCCCACAAGTTTGTTACTGTGGGTATGTGCGAACAAGCTGTAGCAGCCTTTCTCAAGTGTAACAGACCCAAGGATGCAGTAGATATCTGTGTAAATCTCAACCAGGTAACAATATAAGTCCAACACAGGAGATGCTGAACTGGAAAGTTGTTTGCACATTAATTTCATTCTAATACCTAATAGTGGTTCATTCTAATATCATTTCCCCCTCAATAGCCAGGATTGCTTTTACATAATAACCTCTAATAATCAACTGATTCGTACTGACCAGCTGCTTACATCCTCCTGTGCTCTGTGTCCGAGGGCCAAGCCACAAATTGCATAAGAGACCTGAAATCAGAACTCCCAGCAGCCTTTTAATTTTCCTAAAAGCAGCTGGCAGAGTGGAGAAACACAATTCAGATCAGGACAACAATGGAGATGTTGCGATGGAAGGTGTTTCTACATTCCCTTGTGCCAGTTCCAATTCCCTTATGCACAGACTTCCCATGCTGCTATTATCTGCCTTGGAATCCAGGCTGGTATTTTGGGAATTAACACAGGCGAAAGGATTAGACCAGCCAATGCCTCTACGTAGCTCCATTTTGATTTCAGACATCGTGATATATTGGTATATCCTGATGTTTAGCTGGTGATATACCACAATGTTAAAAACCAGATATCGCCCAGCGCTAGATGTGGCTCTCTGCCCAAAAGCGGTTCCTCACCCTGAAGCATAGAGTCTTTCAAAAACGTTGGCAGTGCAACACCAGTACTGTTTTGCCATTGAGAGTACCAGCAGAAGCTACATTGATTCTGTCCCTGAGTTGCGTCCCAATATTCCACCACAATAGGATTTACCAGTAGCTTCAAAGCCTTAAGGCCTGAACCAATTTTCTCCAGCAGCAGAGCTCTTCTGCTTGAAAGAATGGACCTTTGAGATAGATAGATAGATAGATAGATAGATAGATAGATAGATAGATAGATAGATAATTGTATTTAATTGACTTAATGTTTGTTACCTTTGCTTCTAGTGGAGTAAAGCTGTTGAACTGGCTAAACAACACAATATGAAAGAGATTGGTTCTCTACTAGCTAGATACGCATCTCAATTATTAGAAAAGAACAAGCCCCTTGATGCTGTTGAGTTGTATCGTAAAGCCAACTATTTCTTTGACGCTGCTAAGCTCATGTTCAAGGTACGGTTATTGTGGATGAACTGTCCAATATATGTGTGCATTTTTTGATAATATGCAATGCTTATTAATTAAGACGATTTACTTTTTGTATTGGAGCTTTTGGTTTAACTTTGCACAACGATGCTGCTTCTGTTTCTGGGAACAAATGTATGCATTTCTAATCATATGCTGTAGTTTTTATCCAGTGAAGCCTTTTACCTAGGCTTTCAAGCACACAGGTGTGCATGGCATGTATTTTCTGAACAGCAGCTCCTCACTGTGTGTGTGACTTTAGCCACACACTTCTATAGGTGAGAACTTACAAACACATAATCAGTATACTAAGGCTGCAATATTTTCAGCAATACATCAGTAGCTCAATACATTTAAGTTTCAAGTGAAGATTAATACTTTGGCCTCTTACTGAAGGAAGGCTGCACAGAACTATCAGCTTGTATCTAAATGTTTGTTACTTTTTTGTTTCAGGTTTTGTTGTTGTTGCTGCTGTTGTAAAAAATGGAGTTTATTTCCTGTTCATATTTAAAAGGGGGTGGTGTTTTGCATTTGGGGTGAAAACATGGGTTGCCTCCAACCAAGTGTGAATGTCAGGGTTAGGTAGTTCTTTACCCTATTCCTTCCTATTGAATGCCAGCAGACCCACAACTAGAGAGTGGGATGGGGCATTCAGGGCTGCTGGATTGCTCAAAATTAGCAGCAAGGCACCTTCCAGAATTAAACTTGGACCAAAGCTCATCACTTTGAAAATGAGTAGAATGTGTGCTTTTATTTAAAATGCATCTCTGGGTTATTTGTGGGGCATAGGAATTTGTTCATTCCCCCCCCCTAAATATAGTCCGGCCCCCCACAAGGTTTGAGGGACAGTGGACCGGCCCCCTGCTGAAAAACTTTGCTGACCCCTGCCTTAGGCTTTCACTCTCAAGCTGTAGACAGAAAACAAAAATAAACTTCATCTTTTTTGTTCTTGTTTTTTAATGGTGCATTTCTTTTGAAATTTCTCTTTAAAAAGATTGCAGACGAAGAGGCTAAAAAGAGGACCAAGCCTTTGCGTGTAAAAAAGCTCTACGTGATGTCAGCTTTACTGGTGGAACAATATCACGAACAAATGAAAAACGCGCAGAGGGGAAAAGTCAAGGGGAAAATTTCAGAGGTACGGTGATGCCTGATCACCCACCAAACATGAAAGCAGGCATTTTGAAAAATGTCTCTAGAACAGATGGCAACAAATCGATTTTCCTAACATTTATATTTTTGAAAAATTGCTGTTTAGAACAGTATGTAGAGAATAGTTTCACAAAGGTAAAAGATTCAGAAAAGGGTTTAAAGGGTTACAGGCAGGATTGCTGCAGAAACCTCATGCCGTTATTTCCTCTGCTAATAACTCCTGTGTAGAAGATCTCGCCAAAAATAATCCCAGCGACACATCTCACTTAGCAAACAGGAGAAAGGGCAACCTTGTGAGTAAAAACAGCTTCTTGACCCCTTTGCTGTTATTTCATTGAGCACAGTGCCTCTTCCTCCTGTTGAACAGGCCCCTCTCACCTATCAGAGTTGGCCCACTGGGGGTCAGAGGGGATTAAAGGATCCACCCACTGGCCAGATCCAGTTTCTCACCTGTGGAATATGGGAAAGCCCATCTCTGCATCAGAGCTCCACATCCAAACAAATGTGTCTAGTTTTAGGATATACATACCTCATTCGGTGAGCGTGAATTTGGAGGAGGTAACTTAATTGTTACTTAAGAGCACTGTGTGCGTTGCTGCTATATTCAAAAGACATTGACAATGGTATTGCGTACAGTGTTTGAAATTCGTTTTGAAGCAGCCGTCTTCACTAGTGAAAACTGAAAATGGGCATTATAAATTGATAGCACAGACAACTATTTTCCCTTCATGCTTTCTTCTCTCTTTGCTTCCAGGCTACTTCAGCATTAGCTGGTCTGCTTGAGGAAGATGTTCTCTCTTCAGACAGTCGCCTGATCGATAACGCTTGGCGAGGAGCTGAGGCCTACCATTTTTTTATACTTGCCCAAAGGCAGCTTTATGAGGGTTATGTAGATACAGCAATGAAGACGGGTAGGATTCCTTGTTGTTATGAACCGCTGGGTAGTTTGTGGGATTCCAAATGCTCAGGTTGCAGCTTTTGAATGGATTAGACATGCGTTCCTTAACCAAATGTATTCAATTGCCATTATTATTATTATTATTATTATTATTATTATTATTTTATTGAATACAAAAAAAATCAAATAGGAAAAGAAATACAGAACAAATTTCATACATATACACATAAACATAATTATTTATACATCTATAAAGCAATATTCAGAAAGAAAGAGGGGGAGGGGGAAAGAATAAACAAAGGGGGGAAATGGAGTAAAAGAAGAAAGAAGGATTTAAAATAGAAATTTAGAAAATAGAAAAATGTTTGCTATAAACAACAGTTCTAGATCTATGCTTGCATATGGCTATATATTTCCGTCTTGCAAGATATCAACCTTAATTAAAATGTTTTAAAAAGACTTCCACCGTTTACGCCACACGTCTTTTATACTTCAGTCGCCATAACCTCTGTTCTTCATATCCTTCCTATAGGTTTTCCTTAATTTTTCACTTTGCATTCTTTATATTTTTCACAAGATTGGTCTAAGCGCAACCAAATTTTGGTAACTGAGCCCTGGTTTTGTAAATATTCATTTAGACAATCCCACTCTTTCTTGACCATAATTTTAGGTTTTCTCCTTATTAAATCCGTCAATTTGGGTAACTCCAGGTACTCACAGAGTTTTCCCAACCATTCTCAATTGCCCTTTTATCGTCTGTAAATCAGGAGATAATTCTCTTGCACAGTGGGAAGCCCATTGAAGCCCCTACATGCCTCCCAGGTTCTTTGGCATGAAGATCTGAGCAGATCTGATTAAACCTTGTCACTTTTACAGTTAAGGCACTTGCTCTGGTCTTGCAATTCAGTGCCAGTATGAGAGCTGTAGGGATGTGGGTGGCGCTGTGGGTTAAACCACAGAGCCTAGGACTTTCCAATCAGAAGGTCGGCGGTTCTAATCCCCGCGACGGGGTGAGCTCCCGCTGCTCGGTTCCTGCTCCTGCCAACCTAGCAGTTCGAAAGCACATCAAAGTGCAAGTAGATAAATAGGTACCGCTCCAGCGGGAAGGTAAACGGCGTTTCCGTGCACTGCTCTGGTTCGCCAGAAGCGGCTTAGTCATGCTGGCCACATGAACCGGAAGCTGTACACTGGCTCCCTCGGCCAAAAAAGCAAGATAAGTGCCGCAACCCCAGAGTCGGCCACGACTGGACCTAATGGTCAGGGGTCCCTTTACCTTTACCTAATGTTCACAGAAGCTCCCTCCTACTAAAGGATTTTCCCGTTTAACTGGAGGAGCCAATCCATGCATGCAGTTCCATTTTGTTTGCACCAAACCATTCCCATTAGCACAAAGGGAACTTTCTGTACGAAGAGTGTGGACCAGGGTGAATGAATGACAATAATAGGATTCATGTACTACTACTACTGCCAATTTTAGTGTAGCAAGCAAGTATGCTGAGATCTCGTTCTCTTGTTTGCAGCCCTTCATCTGAGGGATTACGAAGACATCATTCCTGCAGTAGAGATCTATTCCCTGTTGGCTCTTTGCGCATGTGCCAACAGAGCCTTTTCTATCTGCTCAAAAGCTTTTGTTAAACTGGAATCTTTGGAAAACTCTCTCCCAGACCAGAAGCACCAGTATGAAGAGCTTGCCCTGCAGATATTCACAAAACACTTCCCTAAAGATAACAAGAAGTCAGAGTTGGAGGGTCTTCTTGAAGAGTAAGCTTACTGCTTTTATTCCCATTATGGCTAAAATAGAATACATGTTGTCTCTATGATCCAAATGTTGCTTAAAGTAGCTACCCTGTATGTTGCAATTCATGTTAAAGTTTTGATAGAGGCTGAAACTCGAACTCACTACCTTTTCATTAGTAGCACCCGGACATGTTGCTATTAATCAGAAATGTGCTAAATCACCTGACAAAATGCAATAGTACAGCTGGTTTGGGAATCTCTCTTTTTAGCTTAGTTTGCTTACTATAAAAGTAACAAGGCATGGGCTTCAAGGATGTTCAAATTTGACCGCTGAGCATTGGAGTTGATTCATAAATCACTGGAAATTTCAAGACAATGCTCAGCCCTTTGTGTTGTTCTCACTAATAAGATTTTTCTGACATATTATGACTAAAGCTGCTAATAGTTGCCATATGATTTATGATTTACCAGCTATGCACCAGGATGTAGATGTAGATAGAAACTTTCTTTTTCTTTCATTCCCTTATATTTTTTCTTTATCTATTTCCCTTCTGTTTTCATCTTCTTTCATTCCTTATCATTGCTTGCTTAAGATATTTACAATGTTTTACAAATCAAGTACGTTTTATACTGTAATTTTTCTAAATTAAAAAATAAATAGCTGTACACTGGTGCTGTGAACAAACATAGCTTTGAATAGCACTGATCATATTTTCACTAGCAATAACACTGTTCAATATGAGGGATGCTGTAGATGGTCTTCTTTCCAAAAAACATAATAATTAAATCCCATTTTGTGTTTCTTTTAACAGGGGAGAAGGGAAGCTCCCAACATGTGTTGCTACAGGAAGGGCCATCACAGAGTATCAGTTTTGGATGTGCAATATTTGCAAGCACTGTGTACAAGCCCAAGAAATCAGCAATTACAACTTCTGCCCTCTCTGCCACAGCTCAGTGGCCTATTAATCATAGAAAAATGTCTGCGCTGTTATTGGTATGCACAACAAGTGCAAATGTATGTGGTGTGAAATGCTTAGAAACCCTGTTGAGATTGTTACGGGGGGGAATAAACAGAGAAAGACAAGCTATCTAATATTTCGCCCATCCTATGCAGAGTTGAACTATTCCAAATCCTTTCTTTAAAACAGCCTCAGCCTGGGAAAACAGTGGATTTTTAAATTATTATTTTAGTGTATCTGAATAGTTTCCCAAAAGATTTGTAGGGGGGTCAGTGGAGGTGAAGTCTTAAAGGAAAGGATTTTGTGATGGGAACCAATGTAAAAATTGCATTGATTTTATGACAAGGTCAATAACAACAAAAATCTGGCATGACTTTCACACTTTGGTAAAAATGTCCTGGTCCAATTACATTTCACATAAAATAATCCCACAGATGTCCCTTTCTAAGCACAATACTGAAAAGATTACTGAGATTTAAATATGGGTATCATGTTTATCCAAAGGAGCATACATGGATCAATTATTGCTGTGGCCTACACCATGAACTTACGAAAGTTTGTTATCTAAACCAGGCGTAGGCAAACTCCGGCCCTCCAGATGTTTGGGACTACAATTACCATCATCCGTGACCACTGGTCCTGTTAGCTAGGGATGATGGGAATTGTAGTCCCAAACGTCTGGAGGGCTGGCGTTTGCCTATGATGGATCTAAACAGTTAAAGAACAACTGGTAGGCTGCGTCCATCTAAAAAAAACTATTCAGTGATCCAGTCTGTGCCAAGAGACAACATATGCTACTGCAGCCTTGGCACAGCTTAGTCAAATCATATGCTCTCTCAGCACCTTAAAACTCAGTCAGATATGCCAGGACCACAATTGCTGGAGAGAGGACCTTAGTTCTGTGGAAAAGCTCAGGTTGTACGTGCAACCCTTTGCCGTTGCAAACAGCGTGTGATCTCCCACACACCCAGGCAGGCTTGCGAGAGCCAATCAGAGAATGCTGCATAGACCCTTCTCCCTGCCAGCCTATAGCGACCATCCCACCCCTTTCGCCTGACAGGTTATCATTCATCAGACCTCATTGTCTATTCCTTCCCTACAAACTGACGGCCCCATCCACCACTGCACCCAACCCAAATGTGCATGAAATTGCACCTCCTCCTTTGCAGAGTTACATGGGCCATACCTCAAGTTTCAGCGCTGCTTATAATGAATCCTGCAGTCCTCCAGCAAGTGTATCTTTGAGTGTAGGAATGCAATCTCAATTCCTCCCGGACCAATTCCTTCTGCAGCACCAGCGGCGGCAGTTGCAAAGAGCTATGGACAATACAGAAGTGGCAAAACATGTAGCGAGAAGAAACCATATGCGCCGACCGACTTTATCACTTTAGAGTTCAATAAAAAACATATTTACCTGTACATTTAATTATCTATATGCAGGTGTAGCAGTTAGTTTTGGCGTTCTGCTTCTTATGTTTTTTGTATGGAAAAACGTCTATTATTTTGTAACAACATTTAGCGAACCACTTTCTTTGTGGACGAAAATGGTTATGGATAACGCCAATATAGTTATTTGTTTCGTAAGGAAATAAATTATTATATTTCTTTAATATTCCTGCAGCATGTTGCCTTTTTTGCCAGCATGTGGTCAAGTTTTGTTGTTGTTTAGTCGTGTCCGACTCTTCGTGACCCCATGGACCAGACCAGAGCACGCCAGGCACTCCTGTCTTCCACTGCCTCCCGCAGTTTGGTGAAACTCATGTTGGTAGCTTCGAGAACACTGTCCAACCATCTCATCCTCTGTCATCCCCTTCTCCTTGTGCCCTCCATCTTTCCCAACATCAGGGTCTTTTCCAGGGAGTCTTCTCTTCTCATGAGGTGGCCAAAGTATTGGAGCCTCAGCTTCACGATCTGTCCTTCCAGTGAGCACTCAGGGCTGATTTCCCTCAGAATGGAGAGGTTTGATCTTCTTGCAGTCCATGGGACTCTCAAGAGTCTCCTCCAGCACCATAATTCAAAAGCATCAATTCTTCGGCGATCAGCCTTCTTTATGGTCCAGCTCTCACCTCCATACATCACTACTGGGAAAACCATAGCTTCAGGCAAAGGTTGTCTCTCCAAACTCCTCTCCAAACTCCTCTGCAAGTCTCTCTGGCCACCTCCAAGCACCCTCTCTGGCCTCCTCCTCCACCTTCTAAGCTCCTCCATCTCTTCTGCTCCCAAACACTCTCAATAGCTGCTGGGATTGATGGCTGTTTTATCCTGTGCATGTCTTTTTCGTGCCATTTTCTTATCCCCCCCCCCATGCATGCCACCAGCAGTAGCCATTTTGCTAGTGGGGGTGCCCCTGCGAGTAGCTTCTGCCCACCCAACCTTTGAGTGTATTGGGACACTCCTTGCAGGCATGATTTCTCTGCCAGCAGCAAATCTTCCCCACTGTCAGAGTCAGGCAGGGCTGAGCAGGGTGGTGCTGTGGTCTAAACCACTGAGCCTCTTGGGCTTGCCGATCAGAAGGTTAGCAATTTGAATCCCCACAATGGGGTGAGTTCCCATTGCTCTGTCCCAGCTCCTGCCAACCTAGCAGTTCGAAAGCACACCAGTGCAAGTAGATAAATAGGTACCGCTGTGGCGGGAAGGTAAATGGCACTTCCGTGTGCTCTGGTTTCCGTCACGGTGTCCCATTGCACCAGAAGCAGTTTAGTCATGACCCGGAAGGCTGTCTGTGGACAAACGCCGGCTCCCTCGGCCTGAAAGCAAGATGAGCGCCGCAACCCCATAGTCGCGGATCAGGGATTTGTATTGCTCTACCTCTGTTTGCTGTTTCGCTATCACCATCATCCTCTTTGGTAACATGTTGTAGTTCTGTAATAATGGTGAATTTCTTTACTTTTAAAATGTTATTGGAGACTATTCAAGGACTAAAGGAGGGGCATCATGCAGAATTCAAGGGTCGGTCACTCTTCCTCGATAGACAATTCCCTGGCCACGCAGTCGTGGCAGTTTGTTTGCTCTTGCTCTTGCCGAGTAATAGCTGAAGCATATTTATGTATCCCTAATTACAGTCCCCACCACCAAAGCCGTACGCATTTGGTTTACAGTCTGTCAGCATTTCCATTACACCCCCCCACCTCCCAGAGGTCAATAACTTAAGCCATTAAAAAGCTGCATCAGCAGGAAATGTGATATACAGGCTACCTAAGCCGCAATTCCTTTCCCCCCTACTCCATGAAAGAGGGGAAATATTTTTTGCTTTCCGTAATTTATGGCAAAACTCTTCTCATCTGCTATCTTCAAATTGGCCCGCGTCCTGAAATTAAGCTGTCGGAGGCCGCCTGTCAGTAGCTAAACACTCACCCACAATAAATAAGGAGCCAAAATATAACCATCAGCTTGTTGAACGGGCAGCCATTAATTGCATAGGTTATTCATCCTTTAATAGAAAGAGTTGAATTAAGCTTTAGTTTAAAAGCACCAATTAAATTCTGAGATAGTAAAGGAGTCATTACTCTTCCTTCCTGGCCTCAGGAAGAGTGAATAGATTTTCTACTTGTTAAACTTGACGGTCTCCACCAAAATAAAACCGGCTCAGAGCCACTAAATCACAAAACCCTATCGTTTGTTGTGCCAACTTTCAGCTCACAGTTGATATACCTCTTCCAGGAGGCTTATGAAAGAAACACAATGGCAAATAATCAACACTGACTCTTAGCTCTATATACCAAGTGTGTCCAATTAAACAAGGCTATGGGCATGCATCTGAAATAGCTCACCGCGATGGGGTGAGCTCCCGTTGCTCGGTCCCAGCTCCTGCCAACCTAGCAGTTCGAAAGCATGCCAAAAAGTGCAAGTAGATAAATAGGTACCACTCCGACGGGAAGGTAAACAGCAATTCCGTGCACTGCTCTGGTTCACCAGAAGCGGCTTAGTCATGCTGGCCACATGACCCAGAAGCTGTACGCCGGCTCCCTCGTCCAATAAAGCGAGATGAGCACCGCAACCCCAGAGTCGGCCACGACTGGACCTAATGGTCAGGGGTCCATTTACCTTTATCTATGGGCATGCATCTGAAATAGGGCAGGGGGTTGGGTCCTGCCAGCAAATTAAATCCTTATCTTCTCTCACTTCTGTGGGCCAAGTTTGAAAGATTTGGAGGGATACTCGCCTGTCAATCACTTGGCATCACTTTTGAGTTCAGGAGACCCATTTTCACCCTGAGTTTGAAATTAGACTATGCACGGTGCTTTGAAGGCCCGACAATCAGCTTGGCTATTGGGGCTTCAAAGCGCCGCAAGCGGCTCTTCTCAAGCACCGCAAATCAGCAGTCAGAGTTTGCAAAGAGCCACACAGGGCATTTTGCATATATGATGTTGGGTGTAGGTCAGGTGGGCCTTGCAGACCCTATTATGGTCCTTGCCCCCCTACAACAGTTTTATGGTGTATCCCACCTGGTATCAGTACAGATTAAAATTGCTCTCTTAGTGGAGTGGAGATTAAATGAATAATTTCAGGGGGAAGCTGATGGCATGGGAGCTACCTCAGAGGCAGAAAAAAAAATAAAATGCTGGAATGGGAAATTCTTCCACATTCCAGATTTTTTTTAGCTTTTCACCTCCAGGGAAGGAGGTAGTGCCTTTTTAGAAGTACAGCTCGTTAAACTCAGTGTCACTTATTTCCAGGCAAGTGGTACAGGTTTGCAGTCTTAAGATTCATTATTACCTAAGTTTCATTTTTATGATTCTTAATGACTTATTCATGAACTACCCTCCAAGCACCAATTTCAATAAGAGATTGAACATTGTGGCCATTAATGCGTATGCACATGTTTGATCCATTTTGTTTTAGTTAGCTGAACTGTAAATTGAGAGAGAAACAATATTTTGTGGTAACACAGCTAAATTTAAGGCAAACGTTTTTGAGAAAGTGGAACAATCCTTGCCTAGGGATGGCCCAATAAATGTCTGGGCATTAGGAAGAATATCTGAAGAGCAGCCCCACCATGGAGATATATATAAAACCATAAATCGCATCCAACGGACCATTTGCTGCTTGCGATGGCATTCAAAATCTGCTGCCAAGTCAGCTAGCTCATCCTGCCTAATGAGAGGGTCACCTTTAGCCTTTCCCGCAACCCCCAGCCAGTGACTAAAAATGTTAGAAGGAATCATAACTGAATTATAAAGTCTGCTACAGGCTTTGCCTGCATACACACCACATATTTAAAACATGTTTGAAGCACCACCACCACCCAAAAAAGAATCCAGTAACTTGTCAGGGGTGCTGGGAATTCTAGCTCTGCGAAGAATAAACTACAATTTCCAGGATTCTGTGGTTGGGGAGTGCTTTAAATGGATGCTTTGTTATGCAATCTTTGTGGGTATAAACATCCTAATTTCAATCCCTTTCCCCGCGGTGATATAATATTCTTACTATTAATGAACAATCATATCTTAGAACCCGTCTTATTGTTTAATCAGGAGAGTCGTCATGTATTAAATAATCCATTTCTAATGGTGTCTTGGCAGACAACTACAGTGGTACCTCAGGTTAAGTACTTAATTTGTTCTGGAGGTCCGTTCTTAACCTGAAACTGTTCTTAACCTGAAGCACCACTTTAGCTAATGGGGTCTCCTGCTGCTGCTGCTGCCATGCCGCCAGAGCCTGATTTCTGTTCTTATCCTGAAGCAAAGTTCTTAACCTGGAGCACTATTTCTGGGTTAGCAGAGTGTGTAACCTGAAGCGTATGTAACCTGAAGCATATGTAACCTGAGGTACCACTGTATTTGCAATTTTGCTCCATTGGTTTTTCATCTTGCCTTCGTCCCGAAGTCTTCCAGTTTTGTGCATATTTCTGAAGTAAACCAAGATTAAAATTCCCAACGGATGCCCAGGCTAAAGCCTATGCTTTAAACTTTCCCTCACCTTGCCACAAGGACACCTCCTTGCGTTCCAACTTTCATGCTGTCACCTTTTGACTGCTCCTTTTATTTTATTTTTTTAAAAAAACTTTCATAGGTGTCTACATGCATTCGGCTCACGTCTCTGCAGAGACTCTTCATATCACCTCTGCAGTATCACCGGCTGAATGAATACTGTATGCTAGACAACTGTCAATGCAGCAGAGCTGAAACCTCCTTTTTGTGCGCACTCCCTGAACGCCCTTCTCATTAGGTTTCTCCTGCACTCCCATCTCCAGGGTTCTGTTAGCCTGTGCATGCCCTGGTTATCTCCCGCTTGGACTACTGCAATGCGTTCTATGTGGGGCTGCCTTTGAAGGTGACTTGGAAACTACAACTAATCCAGAATGCGGCTGCCAGATTGGTGACTGGGAGCGGCTGTTGGGACCATATAACACCAGTCCTGAAAGACCTACGTTGACTCCCAGTACGTTTCTGAACACAATTCAAAGTGTTGGCGCTGACCTTGAAAGCCCTAAGGCAGCCCTGTTTAGGGAAGCTTTTAATGTTTAATAGGTTATTGTATTTTAATATTCTGTTGGAATCCTCCCAGAGTGGCTGGGGAAACCCAGCCAGATGGGTGGGGTATAAATAAATAATAATAATAATAATTATTATTATTATTATTATTATTATTATTATTATTACTACTACTACTACTAGGGACGCGGGTGGCGCTGTGGGTAAAAGCCTCAGCACCTAGGGCTTGCCGATCGCAAGGTCGGCGGTTCGAATCCCCGCGGTGGGGTGCGCTCCCGTTGTTCGGTCCCAGCGTCTGCCAACCTAGCAGTTCGAAAGCACTCCCGGGTGCAAGTAGATAAATAGGGACCGCTTACTAGCGGGAAGGTAAACGGCGTTTCCGTGTGTGGCTCTGGCTCGCCAGAGCAGCGATGTCACGCTGGCCACGTGACCTGGAAGTGTCTGCGGACAGCGCTGGCCCCCGGCCTCTTGAGTGAGATGGGCGCACAACCCCAGAGTCTGTCAAGACTGGCCCATACGGGCAGGGGTACCTTTACCTTTACTACTACTACTACTAAACGGCCTCGGCCCAGAGTACCTGAAGGAGCGTCTCCACTCCCATCATTTAGCCTGGACACTGAGGTCCAGCGCATTGCTTTCAACGTTTCCCTTTTTTTTAAGGGAAATTCCCTTATTCCGAATAGGATTCCTCACAAGAAAAGGGAAAAGTTGACAGCTATGGTCCAGCGCTGAAAGCCTTCTGGTGGTTCCCTCCCTGCGAGAAGTGAGGTTGCAGGGAAACAGGCAGAGGGCCTTCTTGGTAGTGGCGCCCGCCCTGTGGAATGCTCTCCCGTCAGATGTTAAGGAAATAAACAACTGGGGAAACGGGTGGCTCGATTCCTGCTTGACCTTTGAAAAACAACTTAGGCTTTTGGAAAGACTGGGTCATATAGTTGCACAAGATGTTTGTGGAAACAAGGTACTAGGCACAGTACGCATTTACATGTAATTTGGCTGCCAAAGTTTCAGAGGTCTTGCCAAATGGTAACCAAGTTCCAAATTATTATTATTATTGTTGTTGTTGTTGTTGTTGTTGTATTTATACCCTGCCCATCTGGCTGGGTTTCCCCTGCCACTCTGGGCAGCTCACAGCATTTATCAGAACATACTAAAACATCCAACATTGAAAACTTCCCGATACAGAGCTGCCTTCAGATGTTTTCTATAAGTCGGATAGTTGTTTATTTCCTTGACATCTAAAGTGGGGGTTCCACAGGGAGGGCACCACTACCAAGAAGGCCCTCTGCCTGGTTCTCTGTAACCTCGCTTCTCACAGTAATAATAATAATATTTATTATTATTTATACCTTCATTTATATATAAATGTATAAATGAACGAAATTGGGCAAGTTTAAATTGGACCTCAGTCAGAATCCATTTCCTCAGGAACAGAAGTAATTGCAGATTATAACCTCTATGGAAATCAATTATTGAATAAGGAAAACAGCATAAAGAGTAAATTGCCTCCATAAAAGTGTGTGTGTGTGTGAAAACAGATAACTGGCACTGCATTGCAGGCAAAGACTACAAGCACCATAACACACATCAATCCCTAATGCTTCAGCGAAATAAATCCTGTTAAAAGAATGAACAGTGCTACAGTCATTCATCATTGGCTGCAAAATGCTGTTGCTGAACCACTTAACCCGCAGATTCAACCTGCTGTAGCAACTGCAATGCAACTGGGTGTCTGCAAGTAATGTATATTTGATTGCATAACTCATCTTCATTGGAAATGATGGTTGCGAAAGCAGTTAAGAGAAGTATTTCCAAACGGAAAAATAAATAAATGACAGCTTTATGATCATTCCTGGCCGGGAGGCGTTTAAAAAGATTAGCAAGAAATTGGTATTCTTAGAATCCGTGAGGGCTCAATCCAATATAACAAGTCAGGATCTATTTGTGTCAAGAAAGCCAGTGCCTTCTAAACATATCAGTGCAGCTGGGATAGAAGGGAAACGGCCGGCAGCTGAATATTCGCTATAAAATGTGAATCTCTCCTGTGAGCAAGTAACTGGAGCATTAGCAGAGCTCAATTCAAGCCAGACCAAAACAAGGATAATATGTTTCCAGTGACAGAGTGTGGATCTTCAGCACCTGGCACCACAATGATTCATAGTCCATTTGAACATGCGCCAGGTACGTTCCATTGAGAACGCGAGGAAGCCCATTTGCGTGTAAGAATCTTGTTCTCCCAACGAAATATTTAAATTGGAGGTTTTTAAGCAGAGCTTGGGTGGCCACCTGTCAGCTGTGATTCCTGCATTGTAGGAGGTTGGACTAGATGATCCTTGGCGTCCCCCATCCAACTCTACAACTCTGTGAGAAGAGTCCTGCTGGATCAGACCCAAGGCCTCTCTGGTCCAGCATCCTTACAATGGCCAACCAATTCACTATCAACCAACAACGATCATCTAGAATTTTGTAGTATGGATGGGCTTCCAAACTGACTTGAACCCCAGTATCAGAAAGCTAGGGCCACAGTTCTTTATATACCCTTGCCTGGGAGCAAGTCCTGCTAGCTTGGTGGGCTTATGTCAGGGACCGTGCTGAGGAAGGCTACACTGAAGAAGAATGGTAGCAGCCTCCCCCTCCTCCTATACTGTCTTGAGGAGGACAGTATAGATTCGAAACAGTGGTTTGCAGAGGGGCACAGTTCAGAAGGCAGAAGTTGGGAAATACTGGATGGGGAACAGCTAGAAGAAAAAACACTGGAACAAAGATGATTAACAGATTCACTGTCTCTGGACAGCATTCCTCTGCTCTCCCCAAGGTCAAGAAAGGCTCAGAAAGTGTCAGAACAGAAAGCACAGAGGGTTTCAAGATGTAGGAGTGATGTAGATTAATAGGGATGGAAGGGGGTGTAATCCTTAATTGGGAGCACCGCCATTTCCAAGAGAGGTGTTCTTTGTTCTCTATCTGTGATTATTAAAGTAAGGAGGCTCCTTTTCCTTTGTTCTGCTTATCTACTGCCACGAGGGAGGAAGCCTATTCCCTGAAGCCTGACAGCTCACCTCTGCCTGAACCTGCATAAAATTGCTGTGCAAGTCAAGCTGATATCTATTGCAGTTCAGAGAACCCAACGAGTATGTGGGCCTCCTTCACCTGCAGCTCTTTCCCTCTTGATTTTAATTGTGGTAGCAATCAGGACTGCTATCGCCACCCAGCATCCTCATGGAACTGTTGGGATGGCCCCAGCAGAGCCCACCACAGCCTCCTCTCCTAGCTCCCCCGCCTGCTTTTTTCTGGTCTGGCACTCTGAGCGATGACAAGGGACTGGATCGAGTCACCCTCAGGGGTGCCAAGTTGCATAAAATATTGAGGCGGCCCTTGTAGTCCCCGCCCCACAAAATCGATCACATGCACACTATTTGAATGGCAATGCCCATCAACTTTGGGGGAGCCCAACCCCCTTAAATATTTTATTGGTGGGCCGAAGGGACCTTGTCCTCTAGGAGATGACCACCATTTTAATTTCTCAGGCATTGTGGATCATTTAAAGGACAGCTGAACCCAGATGTTCCTCACTACTAAGTAAGCCCTCCAGGGCCCATTGATGGAGGAGGGAGGCTACCAGAAGCTACTCTTCCCAGCTCTCACTCAGATCACCCATGCAGCTCTTATGGAAGTTTTAAGCAAGCTCCCCCTTCATTGAAATAGAGAAAGCAGCCTATTTGCATTTAGAGTTGTGTGTGCACAGGATGCTCATATATGTAGCTCTGGATCAAGTCGATGCTTTCAGTAGTTTTACTGCTTTCTTTTTTTTTAAGGCATTCAGCAGTCCTTTCCCAAGTACATAACTTTGATATATACTTCCAGTAAGCACTGAGGGTTTTACTGGTGTCTTTAGAGAAAGTAGAATTACAACAAGGCAGAGAGGGAGAATATATATTTATATGGAGTGTCCTTCAGATTCTCTTCTCTCTTTTCAAAATCTCCAATAAATCTTCCTTCTGGAATAGCCAGTCCTTTCCCTGGTCCTCTTTCCTCTTATGAAGTGATTGGACAGAGGTTTACCGGATTAAAATTCTGTCCGTTAATTAATGTGATTGATGAGCAGAACAATCCCAATCTACTAAGAGCATTCTGGTAAACAATAAAATAACCCCAGTGCTGATTCACAAACACAAATCACGCATCCCCGCACATGTTCATTCTCAAAAGTAGTTATGATCATCATTTTACACTTTTCACAAGCTTGCCATGACAAGTATTCCAAGACCCTCAGGCCACCATAAGAAATCCAAGGGTCTCCAACACCTCACCACTGTTTCTTGCCCCCTTAGTAACTATTACCTCACTTTGCCTAATGGTTGAGTTAGCCGTGGGGAGAAGACCCCATCACTCGGGCAGAAGGGAGGACAGGGGCTTAGTGTACAAATTTGTGGTTGTCCCCCATGACCAACATTTGTGGTCGATGATTTCATCTTTGCTTGCAGAACCCATCACAGCAAATGCCATCACGATTTTCTAGTTCTTTGCTTAATTTTCTTCAGCTTGTCTTACAGAGGACGACTGTTCTTTGTCGTGATCAGTTTAATCACATGTATATAGATCATTTTAGTTTGCGGTGTGGATGTGACCCATTTCCATTACAGTTTGGCTACAATAAAATCTCTGAGATCATCACGTTGAGCTGTTTCATTGCTCAAATGCATGTGCCTGCAATATTCCTTTTACTGAAACAATCCTTTTGTAGGAATATCTCTAAAGGGTGCGTGGAATGCATGCACTTGGTTTTGTTTTTATGGGGTATTACTCCAGTACTGAAAAATGGTCTCCTTTTTATGGTCTGATGAAAGCTGATCAATGCACACTTTCCAAATTATTATTGGAGTATTATAGTGAATAACTTGGCCAATTTGTAAACTTTGATTTTCTCTCTCTGTTGAGTTATAATCCTCTAACAGAGAGAAATGCTTGTAAAAATCAGCAATGTACCTAGAGTGAAAGGAACCTCCTCATACGTCCGAGAGACTGTAGCTTTTGGTACAGCATTAAACCTACAATGTGTTTTTAATATTTTGAGCAGTGAAATGTGGCTTATACAGTGGCTGCTTCTTCTAGTATAACTCTGCAAATTGTTTCCCTGCACCAGAAACAAATGTGAGTTAAATCTGGTTACAATGTACTGAGGATGTGTAGGAACATCCTTTTTTTAAAATTAATTTTTTATTATTATTATAATTATTATTATTAACAACTGTATACCATCCTTCATCCAAAGATAAGAGGGTGACTCACTACATAAAAATACAAAATGAAAACACAAGAATACATAATGAAACTAAAGCAAGAATAAAAACAAATCAATAACCCCTTCCCATAAATACATTTAAAAGGTCACAGAATGTTAACCAGCCAAAGGCCTGGTTGAAGAGAACGGTTTTGGCAGACGACCGCAGTGCCTGGAAACAGGGGCGGAGGAAGGGGGCGGTGAGGACAGGTCACCCCGGGTGTCACCACTGAGGGGGGGTGACAAAATGCCAGGCGGCACTCACCACGGGGCCTGGGAGTGACGCAGTGGCTTGGGCACCCACAGGCTCTACCCTGCCCCAAACGGTCTGCCCGCTGCCTCCCCCTCAGCTGTAGGGTGGCTGAGTGGGAGGAGCCAGGGAGACTCCTTGGAGGCCCCATGGAGCGTCCTGCCCCAGCTTGCCCCACCCCACAGGCCGCTGGCCCCACCCCTGGGCACAGGGCACACGCGCCGCCCCAGGCACCCAATCAGCTTGCTCCGCCGCTGCCTAGAAACAGGCCGTCAAGTTGTGTATCCATGTTGTTGTTGTTTAGTCGTTTAGTCGTGTCCAACTCTTCGTGACCCCATGGACCAGAGCACGCCAGGCACTCCTGTCTTCCACTGCCTCCCGCAGTTTGGTCAAACTCATGCTGGTAGCTTTGAGAACACTGTCCAACCATCTCGTCCTCTGTCGTCCCCTTCTCCTTGTGCCCTCCATCTTTCCCAACATCAGAGTCTTTGCCAGGGCGTCTTCTCTTCTCATGAGGTGGCCAAAGTATTGGAGCCTCAGCTTCAGGATCTGTCCTTCCAGTGAGCACTCAGGGCTGATTTCCTTCAGAATGGAGAGGTTTGATCTTCTTGCAGTCCATGGGACTCTCAAGAGTATCCATAGCAGTGACCAAAGAAGAAATGCCATGGCGCATCTGCTGCTGTACAGCCACACACCTTCATCTGCCCGAGCTGCAACAAAACTTGTCTCTCCCACATTGGTTTCTACAGTCACAACTGGCGCTGCAACCTTCAACACATGGGTAGGCAAACTAAGGCCCGGGGGACGGATCCGACCCAATCGCCTTCTAAATCCGGCCTGCGGAAAGTCCGTGAATCAGCGTGTTTTTACATGAGTAGAATGTGTGCTTTTATTTAAAATGTATCTCTGAGTTATTTGTGGGGCCTGCCTGGTGTTTTTACATGAGTAGAATGTGTGCTTTTATTTAAAATGCATCTCTGGGTTATTTGTGGGGCATAGGAATTCATTCATTATTTTTTTTCAAAATATAGTCTGGCCCCTCACAAGGTCTGAGGGAGAGTGGACTGGCCCACGGCTGAAAAAGTTTGCTGACCCTTATTCCAACAGCTTGACCTCACCTCCGAAGGCATACTCATCCATCATCTCCCAAGACAGACAAATGCCAACCAACTATATTAGCAGACCATTCATACTGAAGATCATAGAATTCTTCCTGATTATGTGACTGTGACATAATCAGGAAGAATTCTATTATCTTCAGTATGAATGGATGAATTAATATATATATTATTATTATATATATATATATATATATATGAGAGAAATGATTTTTAAAATTATTGATGGGAAATCATAGCAGCTTGGAAGGGAGATGTTTAGGCTGTTCCTTATCTTGCCACATTGGTAGGTCTTCTTATTTCAATAAAACTCCCATGCTAGTTCCGCCCAGTGTCTGTCTCTCAACTTCACTGGAGAACAATATCAGAAACTGGAGGGCATGTTGCCTGGGGTTGTGGGGGGGCACTGTCTGGGATCTACCTCATGCTACTGCCCAATGAATGGGCTATATGAAGAACATGACGTTTTAATTGATGTGTGGATTCCTAGAGCTCTCCAGACAATCTGTTGTTCCATGCAGTTGTGCAACCCCTCTCGCTCTGAGTTATAATTCCATCCGAGCTTTTATTGCGGTCCCAGAGTTTTGTTTAGCTGTTGCTGATTCAGTATATAAATTATGTAACTGAATCAATGGCTCCCATTACTTGTAAAGCATCGATTTCCTCCTTCCCCGGCACCCCACCCCTCCTCCCTCAGATAATTTGAAGGGAAGGAATTCCTCAGAGTAGCAGGTGAGAAATGAAGCCGAGCGAAAATTATGCTGCCCTCAGCTTCTAGCACGCCACACTTCAATAACACATTGTCTACGTTCACGGAGATGTTGAAAAGGGATCAGCACGGGGCAAGCAATCACTTTGCTCTGTCAGGAAGTTCTGATTTGGGAAGAACTCCACAATGTGGCATTGATCCCATTTTTGTCAAACCTTGTCAAATGCTCCGCCATCATAGAGGTTGTGTAAGGGAACGTCCTGAGGAGGGATGGTGGGAGCCTCCCTCTCCCCCTCCCTCTGCTCTGGATCCTGAATCTTCCCAGCAGCAGGAGGACAGTATAGATTTGGAATAGTGGTTTGCAGAGGGTCATAGTTTAGAAGGCAGAAGCTGGGAAATACTGGATGGGGAACAGCTAGAAACACTGGGAGAGAGAGGGTTAACAGAGTCACAGTCTCTGGATAGCACCCCCCCCCCTTCTCCAAAGTCATGGAGAGCTCAGAAAGTGGCAGAACAGAAAGTGCAGAGGGTACAAGCTCAGATTACAAGACGTAGAAGTGATGTATATTAATTGGGACGTAAGGGGGTTGTTGTGATTAAGATTTATATCCCGCCCTTCGTCATACGATCTCAGGGTTGTTCACAGTGTAAGAGTGTTTTAACTGTATGGTACGGCTGTGACCTTAGTGGTTTCCCCATCTATTGTTGAAGTTTTGCCTCAGCTTCTTTCCATTTATTGATTTCTCCTTTTATTTTATAGTTTTCATTTCAATTTTTTGTTACTTAACGGGACGTTCTTTGGTTTCGTTCTGTTGCGCAAACTGTTTCGCGGGTCCTCGTTGGGGCTGGAAAAAGCCATTTAAAAAGTTTTTCTTAAATAAATATATTACAAAATACCGTTCACTGAACGAGAGACTCCGTGGGCTCTGTTGCCACCTGTCCTTTCCAAGTTCCCTCGACCTCGATGTTTTTGCATGACACAGAAGGAAAGACTGTTACATAACCTGCAAGTCATCTTGGGGCTCTGGGAGAAGCAGGGCAAAGAAACACAAATGAATAATGGAGTGCCTTTCTATTCTGGTGGCATATTATGTGCCTGGCTCAGAAACATTTGCATAGAATGTCGTGGTGGGCAGCTGTTGTTTTTCTAAAAAGTACTTTCTGGGGTGACCAGATGCATAGGAAGGGGGGGCCTCCTGCCCCTTTAATAGTAGTGTACCAGAGGAAATTGTCTGCTACATCTGATGAAATGCCTTGTTCTACACAACTAACAAAGGTGCAGGAGCACCTGCTCAGCTTTTGCAACTGGCTACCCTAGAAGACACGAGTGGCGCTGTGGGTTAAACCACTGAGCCTAGGACTTGCTGATCAGAAGATCAGTGGTTCGAATCCCCGCAACAGGGTGGGCTCCTGTTGCTTGGTCCCTGCTCCTGCCAACCTAGCAGTTCCAAAGCACGTCAAAGTGCAAGTAGATAAATAGGTATGGGAAGGTAAATGGTGTTTCCGTGCGCTGCTCTGGTTCACCAGAAGCAGCTTAGTCATGCTGGCCACGTGACCCGGAAGCTGTACGCTGGCTCCCTCAGCCAATAAAGCGAGATGAGCGCCGCAACCCCAGAGTCGGCCACGACTGGACCTACCTTTACCCTAGAAGACACTAACATACATTTGTAAAAGTTCTCACTTCCTGCCTCCCCGCCCCCAAAAATCCCTCCCTTAGTGTGAGAATATTGTTGTTGTTGTTGTTGTTGTTGTTGTTGTTGTTGTTATAATATTTGTACCCTACCCATCTGACTGTGTTGCCCCAGCTCCTGAGGTTAATCGCGTAGTTTGGCCTTTTTTATTATTATTATTATTTAAAGCATTTCCAAACTGCTCAATATTCTACCATCTCTAAGCAGTGCTGGATTTACATATAAACTAAACAAGCTATAGCTTAGGGCCCCATACTCTGGGGGGGGGGGGGAATATTAAGGGAAAAAACCTGGATATACATTTCCAAAATATAAGATAAAAAACAAATAAAATAAAACCTACATACAGCAACAGTGTTTTGTGTTGTGTGTATGATGTAAGTAAAGGCCTGCTAGCCTGCTCCCTAAAATATCACTGGTTTGCTCATTTCTGTATATAGGGTGCCTACATTCTGCATGGACAAATGGCTTTAGATACCTATTACATCCATAAATTACCACATAGCATATATTCAACACAAAAACCAGCGACAATTTGTTGTTGACAAAGGGTAGCTAGACATATAAAGGGCTCTGTTACCTTCAGTAGCTTAGGGCCTCATCAAACCTAAATCCGGCCCTGGCTAGGGGACAACTACCTGGTGTCAACAGAAGCCTTTCTTGGTGTCCTGGGCGGAACCATAATCTCCAGTTTCCCATCTTTCATTAGGGCGGAAAGCACATTCCCAGCATTTTTTGAACCTGAGCCATGAGGCAAAATTTACAGTCACAATTCTTCCCAGTTAGCACTTTCAGTAGTTTACTTTGCCCTCTGCTTGGTAAAAAAAATCCTAGGGGAACCCATTTGTGAGAAAGAGGGAGAGATGGAGGAGAGAAGGAGATCTGTCTCTGTGATCTCTCTCTCTCTGTCTCTCTCTCTCTCTGTGTGGTATGTGAGAGAGATAGAAGCAGATCTGTGTTTGTGAGAGAAGGAGCTGGGTATGTATGAATACAGTGGTACCTCGCAAGACGAATGCCTCGCAAGACGGAAAACTCGCAAGACGAAAGGGTTTTTGGTTTTTTGAGTTGCTTCGCAAGACGAATTTCCCTATGGGCTTGCTTCGCAAGACGGAAACGTCTTGCAAGTTTGTTTCCTTTTTCTTAAAACCGTTAATACAGTTGCGACTTTACTTCGAGGAGCAACTCAAAGCACGCGGTGTGGTAGCCTTTTTTGAGGTTTTTGAAGACTTTGGTGATTTTTGAAGCTTTTCCAAAACTTTTCCGAAACCGTGCTTCACAAGACGAAAAAAATCGCAAGACGAAAAAACTCGCGGAACGAATTAATTTCGTCTTGCGAGGCACCACTGTATGTAGTTTGTGTATTTGTGGTCTGTGACACAGAGGGAGAGATGAACTTGGGCAGAAAGAGGGGAAGAGATTTATATGCAACATACTTATCAGTTTTTGTTTAATGTTTAATTATGTTTTTACATATGTTGCAAGCCATTCAGAGTATCTGGAGCAACCCAGTCAGATGGACAGGGTATGAATAATAAAATTGTTGTTGTTTTTGTTGCTGTTGAACAGGACATCTCTATCCCTATTTTCATCAGAGAAATGTTGGAGGGTATGGCATAAGTCCCTCCAAAACAGTGAGTTGAGGGGGTAGGACAGGGCAACTCACTGTTTTCAGTAAAACAGCCTTCCTGTTTTCATTAAAACAACAGTGTCTTATGTGGCACCTTAAAAACAAACACATTTATTACCGCATCAATTTTTGTAGTTCATGAAAGGTTGCACCTTGATAAATTTGTTAATGTAAGAGCTTAAGAAAAACCTAGTGGATCGGGCCAACGGCCTACCTAGTCCAGCATTCTGTTCTCACAATGGCCAACCAGATGGCTTTGGAAAACCTGCAAGCAGAATTCGAACACAAGAGCACTCTCCCCCTCTAGTGGTTTCCAGCAGCTGGTATTCTGAAACCTTACAACCTCCGAACATGGAGCCACAGCCGAAACATTATGGCGAGAAGCCACTGAGAACTGTGTCCTCCGTGGATTTGTCTATCCCTCTTTTAGTTGGGGGCCGTCACTGCCTCCTGTGGCAATGAGTTCCATAGCTTAACCATACAAGGTATGGCAAGACTCTTAAATCGGTTGCAGCAAAAACAATGAGCACTTGTACTGCTCTGGAGAGCAAGGCTTACTCCCAGGAAAGGAGGTTTAGGAATGCGGCTAAACCCAAGTAAATCATCGTGAAATGATCTGCGGATCTGTGGCTAATGTGGCTGAAAACAAACATTTCTTAATTTGTGGTGCTGTTCAGAAGTCTAATATATTTGCCTCAAGCTGTGGTGATCTAATACAGGACAGACTCCATCTCCCCACCCCAGCCAAAAATTAAAAGCCAGGTCTTTATTTTCCTCCTGGAAGCAAACTGCTTGTTTTAAATTGTATGTGTCACGCCAAACTTTCAGTCTCAGTCTCTCATACGATTTCACCAAAGCATGCTTGCTTTTCATTGACAGACGCCTCAGTCACTTGAAGTGAAATTTTATAGTCAATAGATTCCTACAGGTCTAAGCAGAGGCGAGAAATCAATGCAGCTTGTTGTCAAATCAACATTGTCACCGAGTCTTTGGCGGCCGTTTCCTGTAATAAAACCTCAATATGAGGAGGTTGTGGGCTCGGTAAGGCAGCTTCCGTAGTCTAAATGGTTTGCTTCATTGCTTAACTGCATTCCTTGTTTTCCTCCAAAAAAATCTCACTTATTTGAATGTCTTTGGGAAATGTCTTCTGATTATTTATCATGCCTGGACTATTACTTATCTCATTTGGGGCTGACTGCCCTCAGCTAATACAGTGGAACCTTGGGTTGCGAACGTGATCTGTGAGGGAGGCACGCGTAAGGTGCGATTTGGCTCTTCTGCGCATGCACAAAGCGTGATTTAGTGTTTCTGTGCATGCGCAAGCGCCAAAACCCGGAAGTAACTCATTCTGGTACTTCTGGGTGCGATGCGGTGCACAACCTGAAAATGCCTAACCTGAAGTGTCTGTAACCCGAGGTACCACTGTAGTATCGAACTTTCAACCTTTGGGAAACACAACTATAGGAAGACTCCTACCACTTGATCCTAGATTTTCAGGAGCAAATTATTTTGACTCCAGTGACAGTTACTCCCAAGTAAATATGCCTGGGATTATTAGTATAAAGTCATTAAATAACACAGAGTCCAGAGAGAAAGAGAGAGAGAAATCCTGGCAACACTTTGCTGAGGAAAATGAACCAAAACTGTGTATAATTTAAGGGGGAAGGAGCAGATAGCCTTTTTTTTTTTTTTTTTTTAAGAGCAGGGTTACATTTCTCCATTCCAGAGTGATAGCTTTCTACTAGAAAGAGCAGATTTATTCCACAAGCATCGTGCATGTGGGAAGCAAAGCTGCAATCGATCTGTCCAAGTGGCAGCAGAAAACCCAGCAGCCCTAGGAGGAAAAAAAGGGCCCTTTGTTTGTTAGTGTTTTTTTCCTTTCCTTCTCTGAAAGCTAATTTGCAGATTGGAGTGTTCCGGCCATCTGCTCCATAAATGATGCTGCTTCTTGATGAGGCTTTTGTGTGAGGCTGGAAAGTGAAAATGAGTGAGAAACATCTAATCGCAGAAGCAGTAAGAAAGCCTAGTACATGGGTAGGCAAACTAAGGCCCGGGGGCCGGATCCGGCCCAATCGCCTTCTAAATCCAGCCCGCGGGCGGTCCTGGAATCAGCGTGTTTTAACATGAGTAGCATGTGTCCTTTTATTTAAAATGCATCTCTGGGTTATTTCTGGGGCATAGGAATTCGTTCATCCCCTCCCCCCAATAATCCGGCCCTCCACAAGGTCTGAGGGACAGTGAACCGGCCCCCTGCTGAAAAAGTTTGCTGACCACTGGCCTAGTTTGTTGAGTACCTTGCTGTATGTACATATGCCACCGATGAATGTCATTGAGTGAAGGATCTGAGGAGGTCTGTGTCACACACTGCCTACAGAGAGGAAGAACAATTATAATTTTGAAGCAGAATCCCTTGTCACAGAAGAGATGTAGATATAGAATAGATATAGTAAATGAGAATATTTGGAAGTCTTTTTTAGTTTATTTCTAGAAACCTTTTCTGTTCTTTTTGTGAATTTGTATGAATTTAAGTGTTAATATGTTATTGTATTTACGTAGAAGAAATGTATAATGCCTTATATAGCCAGTGTGGTGTAGTGGTTAAGAGTGCTAGACTCGTAATCTGGTGAACCAGGTTCGCGTCCCCACTCCTCCACATGCAGCTGCTGGGTGACCTTGGGCTAGTCACACTTCTTTGAAGTCTCTCAGCCTCACTCACTTCACAGAGTGTTTGTTGTGGGGGAAGAAGGGAAAGGAGAATGTTAGCCGCTTTGAGACTCCTTTGGATAGTGATAAAGTGGGATATCAAATCCAAACTCCTCCTCCTTTTCTTCTTCTTCTTCTTCTTCTTCTTCTTCTTCTTCTTCTTCTTCTTCTTCTTCTTCTTCTTTTTCCCTTTTCTTTCTTCTTTTTCCTTTTTCTGTTCTTGTACTAAACGTTGTTATGTATTTATCTTTTTAATTTTTTTTTTAAAAGTCCAAAGAGTCGGTGAATGGGATAGCCACTAAATAGGAAGCCAAACAAGAGAGGTAAGGGTTGTAAGTTCAATATCTTCTGTTGACACCGGAAGGAGTCTTCAGAAGGGTCATCTTGAGTAATGATGCCGGAGGCTTTGTTAGAGCCATCCGGAGCTATCTGTTTGTTTTTGCAATAAATCCTCCTTTTTAATTATCTACACTTCTGACTCCCAGAACCAGGAGAGGATTGCAGAAGGATGAGCAGAGGAAGCTTTCATGCAGACATAGTCTGCACATAAACTGGTGGAGGGAGAGTGGTCCCCAGTTGCTGCAACTGGTCCATACCATGCAGACATCGGAAGGTGTTTGTAGGTATTTGGAGCCGTGGACACAGCTATAAGTGCCAGCTTTGACAATAAAGAGTTCACTGTCTGCTATGTGTATTTCCTTGGCATTAGCCTAGGGATGGGAAATCTGTAGCCTCATATAAAGTGCACTGCGGGGCAATGAGACTGAGGGTACGTTCTATCATATGTGGTATACCTGTAAAAGGGTAAAAAAGTATTGGGAAATAATCCATAATGAATTGAAAAAAAAAGGTTTTAAGGTGCTTCCCCTCATCCTCAAAAAACCAGAGTATTTTTGTTGGGGATAAAAATTCCCAGGTATCAAAAAAGGTTATTTATGTATGCTACCACTGTGGCCCGTGTTTTGTTAGCTCAAAAATGGAAATAGAACTAAAGAAGAATGGCAACTTAAACTAATGGAATATGCACAGCTAGCGGAATTAACATATAAAACAGGCTTCCTCAACCTCGGCCCTCCAGATATTTTGGCTCCCAGTACATTTCCGAGCACAATTCAAGATGTTGGTGCTGACCTTTAAAGCCCTAAACAGCCTTAAAGCCCTAAACAGATGCTCCTAAAGGAGCGTCTCCACCCACATCGTTCTGCCCGGATGCTGAGGTCCAGCACCGAGGGCCTTCTGGCGGTTCCCTCACTGTGAGAAGCCAAGTTACAGGGAACCAGGCAGAGGGCCTTCTCGCTAGTGGCACCCGCCCTGTGGAACGCCCTCCCACCAGATGTCAAAGAGAAAAACAACTACCAGACTTTTAGAAGACATCTGAAGGCAGCCCTGTTTAGGGAAGCTTTTAATGTTTAACAGACCACTGTATTTTAATACTTTGTTGGAAGCCGCCCAGAGTGGCTGGGAAAACCACTGGGTATAAAGAAATTATTATTATTATTATTATTATTATTATTATTATTATTACTACTACTACTACAATTCCCATCATCCCTGACCACTGGTCCTGGTAGCTAGGGATCATGGGAGTTGTAGGCCAAAAACATCTGTAGGGCCGAGGTTTAGGAAGCCTGGTTTAGAACAAGAGAACAAGTAGAACATACATTTAAAGAAGACTGGAAAATGTTTATTGAGTATATGGAAGGAAATTGTGTTTATTTGAAAATATGGGAAGCATTAAGAGAAATTCAACAGTGTAAATCAGTTTTGATGGATGTAATAATGGAATACTGAATGGTTTAGTTTATATAAAATATGCAGGGATTTATGTTTTGCAAAATGAACCATGGAAAGAGAAGAAGGGAAGTCATTAATATTTTAAGGTTGAACGAATACTCTAGAATGTAAAACAGAAAATTTAATAAAAATTATGGGAGGGGAGGAGTGCACTGCGGTGATCAGTCTTGAGGCTACCAATGAATGGACTTCCGTGGGCAGGCTAGCATATGTTAGGACTTGTTGTCCTGCCCCAGGCAAGGCATGACAACAGAACTGGATCCAAAATCTGACCATGAAGAAACAGGAGGGACACTATCAGCATGCTCAGCTGAACTCTGAAATATGCAAGGAAACCACAAAGGGAGCAAAGAAAGGAAAGAACCCAACAACTCATTGATGGCAGCTGCCTGTTCTCAGTGGCCTCCAGGAACCACAGAACGCCAAGTGTCAGTTGGGAAAGAATACACAACAAATCTTTCGAGCCCCTAAGATCAGAGTATTCCAGAGGAGATAATGGATAGATGACTGCCTGCATCCCTGAAATCGAGAACTTCTGTTATTGTGTTGCAGATCCCACTTTTAATCGCCCTTCCCCCACCCCTCACTGGTGTGAAGGAAGAATCATGCAGAATACTATTTCCACAGCAATCATCATCATCATAAACTCCAGACTTTTTATGAGTGGCAGAATTTTGCAGGGACAATTTATTACAGTGGCCAAGATATTAAAACGGTCCTAAATCAGGCATCCAGTGGTACCTCGGGTTACATACGCTTCAGGTTACAGACACTTCAGGTTGCAGACTCCGCTAACCCAGAAATAGTACCTCGGGTTAAGAACTTTACTTCAGGATGAGAACAGAAATCGTGCTCTGGCAGCGCGGCGGCAGGGGGAAGCCCCATTAGCTAAAGTGGTGCTTCAGGTTAAGAACAATTTCAGGTTAAGAACGGACCTCCAGAATGAATTAAGTTCTTAACCCAAGGTACCACTGTACATGAAAAGTTTCCTAAAGCACATGAGATCACTCAGGTATTTGCACTCAAGGCTGACTGAACATTCTAATCCGTCTCCCGGAAAGAAGAACAGAGAGTTGTATTTATTTAATGGGGAAACCTAATGAGCCAGTGCCGTACACTGACACCTCCATTTTGAAATAGACCTAGATATATTACATTAGTCCTGACTTACACACACACACAGGCAGGCAGGGAAGGGAGGGGGCAGAGACCGAGGAATCCTCTGAAGGTGACCTGAGGAGCCAATGTACCAGTTCCCATATAATTTCACCAATAGCTGCTTAGCACTCTCCTTTGAGAATGTAATTCCACGAAGCTCCCGACTCCTTTATCTTCCTATTCAAACATCACTGTATACCACCTACAGGCTCAGAGACAACATGCCTCTAAATATTAGTCACCGGGTGAAAGAAGCAAATAATAGCCACTGTGTTTGTTAAGTTGTGGGTGAACATATCAGACGACACAGCGATTCTTCAAACAGCTCTTGTTTATTCACAGGCCAGAACAGAACTGAACTGAAGGGTTCAGCCAGCCTGCTTATATAGAGCTCCACTAGAACGCAACAGTAACCATTTTCTGTAACTATCCAATTACTGAAGGTCACTTTCAACCCCTTATTTGCATATGTGGACCTGAGTGAAAACTATCTACAGTATCCCCCTGCTGGCCCAGGGTGAGAACTTCAGTACATAACAGTGTTCATGTTCTGACAACTCTTTCCCATGATTATGTGGGATGTGACACATAGATAGCAGTCAAGTACAACATTCCTAGAGTGGACATGAAAAGGGGATGTTTGTTCCAGCCAGTCGGAAAACTTCCTGTTTCCTTCTGGGCTGGAGCATCCTTCCTCTTGCATGTAGAAGTGGGCGTGACCTTACCTGTGCAGGTAACAAAAGGACTAGGCACACAGCCACATTTCTCTTTTTGGACCTCTTCGTTGGACCAGCAGCTAACCAGCAGCTTTCCGCCAACAGAAGATAAAGAAACTATCTCCACATGGGATAGACTCGTGTGTTTGTGTGTGTGTGTGTGTGTGTGTGTGTATACAGTGGTACCTTGGGTTACAGACGCTTCAGGTTACAGATGCTTCAGGTTACAGACTCTACTAACCCAGAAATAGTACCTCGGGTTAAGAACTTTGCTTCAGGATGAGAACAGAAATTGCGCAGCACCAGTGGGAGGCCCCATTAGCAAAAGTGGTACCTCAGGTTAAGAACAGTTTCAGATTAAGAACGGACCTCCAGAACGAATTAAGCTCCTAATCCGAGGTACCACTGTATGTATATATATGTATCTGTAACTAAGTCTGCCTTCAGGGATCCATCTGTGAACTGATGATGCTGTGAATAAACTACTTTTATGTCTTTAAATAAGATTCTCGTGTGTTCATTCTTTTATAAATAAGGGATCTTACCAGGAATCTATATTGAAAAGCTTTAAAAAGCTTGCAACCAGCTACCCGCTGTGTGTTTAAAAGGGGAATGCACTCTGCTAAGTAAAGGGACTTGTTAACGCAAGTTAGGAAGGATATTATTAAACAATATATCCTCTCCTGCCTCCCTGAACATTCCCACAGATGACTCACAGATTTGACTTTTAAAGCCAACATTTTGCTGCAAAGAGCTCATATCCAGGTACTCTGCATTGATTGGTCCATGTATTTGTCTGTTGGAGAATATTGCAATACTTCCATTGCACAGCCCGGTATCTTAGCTTATCTCAGCCTGGCTGTTATCATAGAATCATAACCTTGCAGATGACTAGAGGGTCATCTAGTCCAACCCCCTGCAATGCAGGAATATGCAGCTGTCTTATACGGGAATCAAACCTGCAACCTTGGTTGTTATCAGCACTACATTCTAACTAACTGAGCTGTTTCTGCTGTTCATGCAAGTCAATGATCCCATTTGTTGGATTATGGTTGAAAGTGCAATGGTGCCACATCAGCCTGGAGGGGCTGTAAATATCCTCCCACATATTGTCTTTTATTTTGCAAATGCAGTATTTTGAAAAACAGTGGGGCTATAGGTTTTCTGCAATGGCAAAGTGCACCAGGGACAACTACGGTTTAACTACAAAAACTACAACTAATCCATCCAGAATGCGGCAGCCAAGACCATATAACACTGGTCCTGAAAGACCTTTGTTGGCTCCCACTACGTTTCTGAGCACAATTCAAAGTGTTGGTGCTGACCTTTAAAGCCCTAAACGGCCTCGGTCCTGTATACCTGAAGGAGCATCTCCACTCCCATCATTCAACTCAGACACTGAGGTTCTGACACAGTGAGAAGCGAAGCCACAGGGAACCAGGCAGAGGGCCTTCTCGGTAGTGGCACCCACCCTGTGGAAAACCTTCCCATCAGATGTCAAGGAGATGGTTAACTATGTAACCTTTAGAAGACATCTGAAGGCAGCCCTTTACAGGGAAGTTTTTTAAGGTTTAATATGTTATTAGGGACGCAGGTGGCGCTGTGGGTTAAATCACAGAGCCTAGGACTTGCCGATCAGAAGGTTGGTGGTTTGAATCCCCGCAACGGGGGGGGGGGGGCGTTGCTCGGTCCCTGCTCCTGCCAACCTAGCAGTTCGAAAGCACATCAAAGTGCAAGTAGATAAATAGGTACCGCTCCGGTGGGAAGGTAAATGGTGTTTCCGTGTGCTGCTCTGGTTCGCCAGAAGTGGCTTAGTCATGCTGGCCACATGACCCAGAAGCTGTATGCCGGCTCCCTCGGCCAATAAAGCAAGATGAGCACCGCAACCCCAGAGTCAGCCATGACTGAACCTAATGGTCAGGGGTCCCTTTACCTTTACCTTTGGGTTTTATATATGCTGGAAGCTGCCCAGAGTGACTGGGGCAACCCAGTCAGATGGGTGGGGTACAAATAAATCATCATCTTCATCTTCATCAAGCCATTTCTGATCCAAGCAGTGCTGGATCCATTCCCATCAATCTAGTTTTATACTGAAGATGTATGTCAATCTACAAAGGCCTCTTGACACAGAATACACTGACAATCTGAACAGTTGATTCTTTACTGTTCATACTCTGAGGTCAAGTGCTGTTGGTACCTCCAAGGTAACATCCATCACTCAGTTTTTTCCACTGGATTCCTGAAAAAGCCATTATGAGTTGGCTGCAGCAGCACATTTAACTTGACTTTGCTTAAGGAGTTTCTTTTTACTGCCTTACCTGGGTTATTAACTTTGCAGAGCAAATCAAATCAATGTTGTGAAAATTATTGCTGATCATAGATTCCGGTCACAAGGAGTTGTTAACATCAGAAGACCCTGTGCTTCCCAGTCTTGGCATGTGTTTACCCAAACGTTTAAAACTATTTGGCTTCTTCCATGCAAATATTCATTTCGCAGTCATAAAAATGACTAGCTCTTCTGCAGAGTCAGCTTCTGAAATAAATAAATAATCCTCTGGTGGGAGAAGACGGCGGTGAGGAAGAGAAAAAGAACTGAGAGTTTTCTCGCCTTCCCTGCCCCTGAGAACCTTGCAATGGATACATTGGGGGTTTATTCATTTAAGAGGGAGGTCGCAAGTGCCTGCAGATCTGAAGTTCAATTTCTTTGGCCATTAGAGAAGGATATGACAAGTCAGATGTCAAGAGAGGTGCCACCGTGCATCTGGTTGCAAGTTAATGGTCCTTGAAATTCAAAAACCTAGCGGATGAGCTCAGGGCTTTTTTTTATGCCTCCAACGCAAATACCATCTCTCCCCCACAATTTGCTGGTTTTATTAACACTGGCAACTTAAATCGGATAGGAATATGTTATTGTCGTTTTGTTTACAGAGGCTGAAAGATCACACTTCGCGGACATAACATACAATTTGAAGATTGGGAAGAACTGGAAAACAGATTTAAAATTTACAGACTGTTCTCTTTTGAAAGAAAACTATATGAAAATGATGTATAGATGGTATATAGCACCAGTACAGATAGCAAAAATGAACAAAACCGGGTCGAATATATGTTGGAAATGTAAAGAAAAGGAAGGGACCTTTTATCATATGTGGTGGGAATTGTAGTGGTTTGGAGTTACTCGTGCGTAAGCCGACCCCGTTTGGGTGCTTGGTTGCCTGGTTAAACCCTTCGGACTGCACAGCCCATCTCCGTGTGGCTGCCTCAGTCACTGGCAGAATCTGTCTGTGGGCGTTTCTTAAACCTCTGCCAGCATAGAAGCTGTTTGACACCTAATCGTCTCCGCCTCTCATTGCGCGGGAGTCTCCTGCGCAGGGTGGGTGTGGGTAGCGGAGTGCCTGGGCTCTCTTCACTGACTTCCAGGGAAGAATCCCGGAGCCCTTCCACCTCCTCTTCCCATTGCTCTCCTGGACTCTTGGTGTTACGCGTATTTCCTTCCCCTTCCACCAAGCTGTCTCCCCCCCTTGTGCTAGGACCTTCACCTGCAGAATCGGAGACCCTCTCCTTCTCCCGTGTCTCTGATGTCAGTTCCCTGACAGGAATGTAGGGAAATTTTTTAAAATTGGGAAATGATATATATATAATGAATTGAAGAAAATGTTTAAAATGACATTTGTAAAAAAAAACTGGAAGCATTTTTGTTAGGGATTGTAGGACAAGTCCTGCCAAGGAAAACAAAGAACTTAGTTATGTACGCTACAACAGCGGCAAGAGTCTTGATAGCACAAGGATGGAAGAATGAGGAAACCCCGACAAAGGAACAGTGGCAAGAAAAATTGATGAACTATGCAGAATTGGCTAAACTGACATACAAACTGCGAGAAAAGGACAACTGTGACTTCAAAGAAGAATGGGAACTCTTCACAAAGTACTTAAAAAGACAACAAAATGAACTGGACTCCTTGGCAGGTTTTGAATAAACATACCCAAATTTAGTGATTGATAACGTGGTAGATAGATAATATAAGGATTGAAATTATTTTATAATATGCAGAGAATAACATGTGCTGAGAAATCAGAGAGAGGAGCCGAGAGAAGTCTCAGGGGGGAGGGAGGGTTTGATGGAATGGAGAAAAGGGCGGGAAATAATGAATATGATATGTTTTGATATATCGTTATGTTGAAATTGTTAATAATTTTTTTAAAAAAAGAAAGATCACACTTCGCTGTTTCCTTGTCTGGTTAACCGAGGAAAATATAGTTCCAGTTACAGATGGGTAGCCGTGTTGGTCTGCCATAGTCAAAACAAAAAAAATTCCTTCCAGTAGCACCTTAAAGACCAACTAAGTTAGTTCTTGGTATGAGCTTTCTTGTGCATGCACACTTCTTCAGATATGTGTATCTGAAGAAGTGTGCATGCACACGAAAGCTCATACCAAGAACTAACTTAGTTGGTCTTTAAGGTGCTACTGGAAGGAATTTTTTTTGTTTCGAGGAAAATATGTAACTCTTCAACAGAATCACGAATACAAGCCATTTTTAGAAAACTTGTTCCAACAGCATTTTATGTTTTCATTTTTAATATTTTTTTTAATCTCTGTACCCACTGCTTGATTTACACGGAGGATGGCAGAGGGACCAGCCTCCCCCTTACTTTTGGGAATACTTCTCTCTTAGGTACAGCTTTTGGCAGGTAATTTTGGTGTGCCCTATAAAATTCATTTTCTTTTCTATCCGCAGGTGTTTTAGGAAGCAGAACTGAAGGAAGCATTAAATCTGTTGCCAATGTATTGCTTTAAGTTGCGTTCCAAACTTGGTTCTCGCCACTGACAATGTCCTGTCTTGGAAGGTTGTGTTGAACCTTGGATGGCAGTGAGACTTCAAATCAGGGAAGGGCTCAGTATCAGAGCGTTTCCCTTGCAAGAAAAAGGCTCTGGGTTCAATTTTCAGCATCTCCCATCTGAAATGCTGGA
Organism: Podarcis muralis; assembly: GCF_964188315.1. Taxonomy (NCBI): domain Eukaryota; kingdom Metazoa; phylum Chordata; class Lepidosauria; order Squamata; family Lacertidae; genus Podarcis; species Podarcis muralis. The sequence continues at coordinate 103,614,505 of NC_135657.1, forward strand.
GAGCTACTTTCAGACAGTGTAGGCAGTACTCTTTCTGTGGTAAATATTTTTATCAAAAGTTTTCTTTTTTTTTCCATATAGATATTTATTGCTTTTTCAGAAAAGAAAAACACACAAAGGAACTGAAAAAAAAACCGTGTGCGATACAACGGTATACAGAATACAACCACAAAAACCACAAATAAGAAAAGAAAGAGTACCAAAAGGGAAAAAAAAGAAAAAAGAAAAACAGTATACACTAAAATAAAAAGTATTCACTTAGAGTTTACATTGTCGTCTCTTTTTATGGACTTCCTTCAGCTCGCCCGTAAATCTTCCGTGATGAGAATCAGCGTTGCGCATTACCTAGTTTGTATTGCCATTATACATTTCTCTTCCTCCGTTTTCATTAGACAGTACCTCTTAGTCTTTCACAGTGCTTCTCTGTATCCCCTTAACGTTATTTGCCCTTCGCTAATACGTTCCAGGTAATCTACATATTTTCCCCATTCCTTGATAAACTTTTGGTCTCTTAGGTGTCTAATCTTTCCCGTCAACCTATCCAAGCCCGCGTAGTCTAATAACTTTGTTCTCCACTCCTCTATCGTTGGCATTTCCTGGTTTCTCCATTTGTTAGCTAGGGTTATCCTTGCTGCTGTAACTGCATAGTATACAAATTTATGATCTTTCTTTTTTATTTCATTCCCTAATATCCCTAGTAGGAAAACTTCAGGTTTTTTTGTGAACGTATATTTTAAGACCTTCTTTAACTCCGTATATATTTTTCCCCAGAATTCTCTCACCTTCCCACACTCCCACCACATGTGGTAAAAGGAGCCCTCTTTCTCTTGACATTTCCAGCATTTGCTATCTGTTTTGTACATTTTTGATAGTTTCACAGGTGTCATATACCACCTGTAGAACATCTTCATGACATTCTCTTTTACCGTTATACACGCCGTAAAATCCAGACCCTCTTTCCACAGATTCTCCCAGTCCTCAAATTGTATGTCATGACCCACATCTTTAGCCCATCTAATCATCACTGTTTTGACCTCCTCATCTCCCAAATTCCAATCCAAAAGCATCTTATACATTTTAGATATTATTTTCACTTCATTGTTTATAATTTCTGTCTCATATTTTGAGTCTTTATCTGTATACCCTCTGTCTTTGTTCTCTTTTCTAAACATCTCATTGACTTGGAAGTACTGGAGCCAGTCATATACAAGTCCCTTGACCTGCTCATATGGCTTTAGTTTCCATTTCCCATCTTCTTTCATTAGCAGTTGACCATATGTTGCCCAGTCAGTTCTCATATTAATTTTTTTAACACTCAGTACCTCCAGGGGTGAGAGCCAGTGCGGAATTCTGGGCTCTAGTATGTTTTTATATCTTTCCCATATTTTAATAAGTGCCCCCCTGAAAATATGGTTCTCAAACCCTTTGTGTACTCTCCTCTTACCACACCACAAGTAGGCGTGCCAGCCCCACCTATTGTCGAAGCCTTCCAAATCAAGTAACTCCTTATTCCCTAATTTGACCCAATCCTTTATCCAGCAGAGGCATGACGCCTCATAGTACAGTCTCAGATCTGGCAGGGCAAAGCCTCCCCTTTCCTTTCTATCTGTTAACAATTTAAATTTTATCCGAGGTTTTTTGCCCTGCCAGATAAATCTCGAAAGTACTCTTTGCCATTCTTTAAACGTTCGGTTACCTTTGATTATTGGGATAGTCTGGAATAGGAATAATACTCTCGGTAGGATGTTCATCTTAATAGTATTTATCCTTCCCCAGAAGGACAATCTCAGTCCTCTCCATATTTCCAGATCTTTTCTTATTTCCCTCCACATCGACTCATAGTTATTTTTAAATAGGTCTATATTTTTGGGCGTAAGCCAGACTCCAAGGTATTTCACTTTTTTGACCACCTCTATCTGTGATTGGTGCTGGATTGTTTCGATTACACTTTGGGCAATATTCTTGGGCAATATTCTTGACCATCATTTTTGTTTTCCTCTTATTTAATTTGAATCCTGCCATTTCAACACGGCATACAATAAAAGCCAAGCTAACCTAAAGAAAAGGAATAAAAGACAACCTAAATAAAAAAAAGAGAAAAGTAAAGAAATAGCGAGGCAGGAGAAAGGAAGGAGAAAAAAGATCTCCATCACAATTCTATCAAATCCCTTTTTCCATACACAGAAAAGTAGACTTTTCACACAGAGCCCCTCACCACCGCTCCGTAACCTTCCTGTGTATATCTTCGTCACTCCAAAATAGGGGACTTCTACAGATTAAAAGTCATAAGAGAATAAAATAAAAATAGCTAAACAAAAAAAGAAAGAGAAGAAGAAAGAGGAGCTTCTGATTCTCTATCTGCATATATATCTAACTATCAGTATGTTGAAAGCATGCATTACTTATCAATCTGCCAAGCATGGTTCTTTTCCCACCGTGACATAGAGCTGCCTTACATTCTTATTTTCGCCTCAGAAAATGACATCCTGGACTATTTTTTGAAAATTGGATAAATGTCCCTGAAAACCGGCAACAAGGTTAAATCATGCTGAAAATGCCTTTTAAAAAGCTCAGAAACTCTTGTAGATTTTACCAAAATTCAGTGGTTCCTTCCCTCAAAAAAGACCAACAATGATGGGGTTTTTCTTAAAAGAGCTCAACAACTTTCAGAATGCCCTGGTTTTTACTTTTTGAAATATGTCAACCCTACCGTGACATGAATATAGAAAGGAACAACCAGCGAGGAATTTCCTTTGCATGCCATGCTGTTAGGGGGCCATTAGGTGGCACGATTGAGTCCTGAAGTATTCTTAGTTACTTGGGGTGTGGATGGTCATGATCAGAGACGGCAATGAAGCGCAGATAAACTCACTTTCTTTAGCAACACATGCACAAATTAGAAGTTCAGAGATCTTCTTAACATTGTATGGAAAGCAAGAATGGATACAATGTCCATTACAGGTTTGGGAAAGTATGTGGTGCGATAGCCAGACAGTTACAGAGCCCAAAGTTTTTGTTTTAGAAATTCACTGATAAGCAAGCAAGCAAGCAGGCAAGAAAGAAATAATACCAACAGAACTTTCCTCTATTCTGCATTCAATATATTTTGAAGTTAAGCTAGAGGAACAGCTTGTTGGAAGCTGGGAATACCCTGGAAAATGCTCTGGAGTTGCAGGTGGCTCCGATCATTGCCCCACCCATTAGCTCCCAAATGGAAAGTGAGTGAGGTCCCAAAACTAAAGAGGAATGGCAACAGGTTGATAGAATACGCAGAGCTTGCAGATTTAACGCATAGAATAAGAGAGCAAGAAGAACACACGTTTAAAGAAGAGTGGAGAACATTTATTGAGTATATGGAAAATAACTGTATACAGCTGAAAATGCTGGCACCGCTAAGATAAATTCAACAGAGCAAATAATTTTTGATGGATGTAAAAGTGGAAAACTGATTTGAACGGTTATAGTAAAATATGCAGGGATGTGTGATATGTAAAATGAGCCATAGAAGGAAGAGAAGGGAAGTCTGTGGATATTTTAAAGTTTGTAAAATGTTTATTTGGAAATGTAAAATTGGAAACTTAATAAAAAATATTATCCAAAAAAGAAAGATCCCAGCATCTGCTAAAGGGGTCGTTGTAGGTGGGACCAATGTACAGTGGTACCTCTGGTTGCGAACGGAATCCGTTCCGGAGTCCAGTTTGCAATGTGAAAAACCCCCAACCTGAAGTGCCATATCTGTGCATGTGTGTGGCGTGATTTGGCGCTTGTGCGCATGCCCAAGCGCGATTTAGTACTACTGCGCATGCGTGAGCGGCGAAACCTGGAAGTAACCCGTTCTGGTACTTCTGGGTCGCCACGGGACACAACCTGAAAAAACGTGACATGAAGCAGATGTAACATGAGGTGTGACTGTATACTTCTTTGATCTCCATCTTCTCTTGCAAAGATACTGTGGACAGTTAAGCAAGCATCTAGCCGAACTCAACCCTGTAAAGTAGGTTAGGCTGAGAGACTCTGCTTCGACAAGCCACCGGCTTGTGAATTGTGTTCGGTAGCAGAAAAGCGATAGCTCTTCTCAACTTTTTTTTTTTAAAAAAAGGGGGACAGCTAAATTATCAGTTACCTTACAAAGAAAACTAGCCTCTGACCAGCCTCTGTAAGCATAAAACCAAACAGCTCTAGATTTGCAGTGATGCGGGTGGTGCTGTGGGTTAAACCACAGAGCCTAGGACTTGCCGATCAGAAGGTCGGCGGTTCGAATCCATGCAACGTGGTGAGCTCCCGTTGCTCGGTCCCTGCTCCTGCCAACCTAGCAGTTCGAAAGCACATCAAAGTGCAAGTACCGTAGATAAATAGGTACCGCTCCGGCGGGAAGGTAAACTGTGTTTCCGTTCGCTGCTCTTGTTCTCCAGAAGCGGCTTAGTCATGCTGGCCACGTGACCCGGAAGCTGTACGCCGGCTCCCTCGGCCAATAAAGCGAGATGAGCGCCGCAACCCCAGAGTCGACCATGACTGGACCTAATGGTCCGGGGTCCCTTTACAGTGCTGCTACCTCTCTACAAGCCCTTGAGCAGTGCGGGCTTCAGATGTTGCAGGCACTGGTCTCCTCTCTGCACGGTTACAGAGATAACTTTTAAGCAACGACGGCATGGCTCCTGGCTGTCTGACTCTACCCTTGGCTGATATTATGAAGCCGTGTTCAAATGCTGCTGACCCGAGCCCTGCCAAATTACTGGATTAGTTTAATGATCTGTGAAAGCGTAGTCCGTGTTCCCTCTTACGTTTCCACCATCTGCTTTTGAACATCACACCACGTGACGTGCCACAGATGATCTTTTTTCCCCAGAAGCCTAGTTGTTATATGGACTAATGGACAACTAAGGCAGATTCAACACTAGCTAAATAGCAGACCTCTTCTGCCTTTTGATGACCTTCAATTAACTTAAAAGGCTCCAATTGTTAAGAAAAAGGACCCCCTTTTTAAAAAAAGCATTGCTTTATGCTCAAATTACTTTAATTTTAGTCCACTTAATGCCTTTCATCAAGTCTCATTGTCTTATTTTAACAAATGGAATCATAAATAATGCAATCCACCTCTATTGCTATTATTTGCAATTGGATTTCTTCTTTTCCCAGGACTTCATTTTATGAATATTTAATATTGCATAACCTTGATGGCACCACTGCAATCCAGTGAACCATAATGAATATTTAGAAATTCTTCCTTTCACGAGCTTGGCTTCAGATTCTACATGAACATCCAGTCAAACTTTCCATGCACGGTGCAGTTAAGTTTGCAGTGCTCTGCAGCCAGACATATGATGCACACCCAAACTGCGTTGCATCTTCCTTCTTGTCTCAAAGGCGGGACTATCTCAAAACTGTGGGGGGAGGGAGGGGGAGGGAGGAAAAATGGGGGGGAATAAGAATGATATGTTTCTGGATAATATGTTTTGTTTTAATTTTGAATCAAAAAGTTATATATATATTTTTTTAAAAGGAAGCCTGTTCTAGAACTATGGGAGTTTTGCACACTGGGCAGGAGGGAGGCCATCTTTATGATTTTTACTCATATATAGGGTTGCTCCAAAGCACGAACAACACAGGCTCTAGGGCCGTGTTCCTGCTTTGCTGCGACTTAAATTCGGTTCTCCAGGAGCCACCCCTGTCTTCTTCCCACTCCATCATCTGACACCCGGCTTTTCATTGACAACCCGTCTGCAGAGACAGTTTATTACCCTCGTTTCAAATGGTGGAACTGAGACGGAGAGCAATGAACCCATGAAGAACCGGGTGCCAGCTCAGAAAATTGCTTAATCCTCTCGGGTGAGCTGCATCGTGCATCATCTTCATTACATTTGTGGAGAAGCGGGATGCACATAAATATCGTGGTGCGGCATTAATCATCGGCAGAATACCATGCCCTATTACCTCTGGGCAATCCACAAGGCCATGGTGAAAGAAAACCTACCGTTCGTGCAATCCCCATGCAGAGATTCGGACCCTGTTGTCAGGCGTAAAACCCCCCAAAAACTAGCAGTGTGAAGGAGTTTCCACAAATGTAAGGAATTCTCTAGACACAGCTCTGTTTTCCTTCTGCGTGGAAAAAAAGCTGGAGGTAGGATGAATCGGTCGGTATTGGTTTCTCTCAGTTTTTCATTTTTCCGTTCTTAAGTTCAATTCTTCACACATCTCCAATTAAAAAAAAACAAACCAGTCAGAATGGTATAAAAATCTCTGGAGTGTAATAACTGTAGAAAAAATAACATATGGGTTTCTAAGGGACAGGAAGATCCTGATAATTTCAAGCCAGTACGGTGGGATTTTATTTCATATAGCTGAGTTTCAGATTTACAGGTATCTCGCCCCTCACTGTATAGAGAAATACGGTTGTCATCATTTTGGACTGGGTGTTCTTATTTCATCTGTTTAGGCTTTGCATGCCCTGCCTTTAGTCGGAATATATCATTGAATTTTTTTTATTGTTCTTGCTTACTTGTCTCTCTGGTTCAATAATAATTTGAATACTTTTTTTAAAAAATGTTGGCATTTTAGTACAAATTTATCGGACTATGTGTCAGGAAAAAGCAGCAATGCAAAAGCAAGCTTCAGGTGGCTGGAATGCCAGACAGGATGTTTCTGCTTGTGGCTGTACCGTGGGAACAAAGGGGCAGTCTATTCAGTGTACTGAGCACCGGATGTTAGCTCAGCGTGTCATCTGACCTGTACTGGAAGTACAGGGGTGGAGTTAGTGTGGTCTTCTGCTGGAGACTGGAGGGTACAGACATGTTTCTCTGTACTGCTGGAATGACAGAAATAAAAGAGATGTAAAAAGATTTCTGTCTGTCTCTTTCCCCCTCCCTGAGGGAAGCAGGGAGCAGGGAGGAGGGTGTGTCCCTCTCACATTGAGTGGGATCGCCAATTTGTGACCTTGCCTGTATCCTGCCGGGGGAAGCAGACGGGAAGGTCAACAAGGATCTCGAGCCGAATGCCTGGTGTGAGGCCAGTTACCTCTGACTGCGGTCGAGAATCCTGACACTATGCACATTTTTAATGCAATTCCCCCTGTTATATGTATTTATTACATTTCAAATCTTCACTAATATTTGCATTTTCAGGCTCACTTTCCAGCAATATAAACATTTGTACATATGTGGTTGGAGAACCACGCTGTGAAACTCAGTGACATGTAAATTTCTCTCTCTCTCTCTCTCTCTCTCTCTCTCTCTCTATATATATATATATAATTTTTATTAATTTTCAATTACCATCCCATAATATCCTCATTATAACAATACCAAATTATAAGACAATTACTAATCTCAGTCATTCAAATACTGAATTATATAATTTAGGTGGCCTAGAATTGATGTGCTAGAATTGATGGTTTGATTATTTTCTTTATTTCTGCATTCCAAAATCTTATTAATTTCAATTTCAAGAGATGTGTGCCTGTTGTTAAAAATGAATGGAGAAACAGCTGTGACTCCTATATTGCAGGGAGTTAGACTAGATGACCCTTGGGGTCCCTTCCAACTCTACAATTCTATGATTCTATGACTCTAAACTAACCTTTGCATGGTAGGCTAGGTTCCAGCAATGCAAAATACTGAGGTTTCTGCAAACGCATCCTCCTTCAAGATCAAAGTTCAAGGACAGATTCCAACCAGGCAAAAGCACCTTTGGAAGTCATGGCCAAGAAGAAATATGCCCTTGAAAGGCTCCTGAGAACTGGACAAAAGTGTTCGCAGAGGTTGCACTTGGTTCCCAGACCAGAGATTCCCCACCCATGAAATAAATACACAGTGGCTGGATCCATAGTCGTCATTTATAACGTTAAAATGCATTCTTGAAATGGGACACCAGAGGGTGCTGCAGAGCAATGGAAAACTGCCATTAAGCCTTCCAAACATTATTAAAAACAACGTTCTATAAGATCAATGCAGATCCAGCCAGTGATAGGGGATTACAAATAGAAACTATGAAAAAAAGTGGCCTACCTCACCTGAAGGCATCCCTGTTTAGGGAAGTTTTTAATGTTTGATGTTTTATCGTGTTTTTTTAATATTCTGGGGAGCCACCCAGAGTGGCTGGGGAAACCCAGCCAGATCGGCGGGGTATAAGTAATAAATTATTATTATATCACCTCCTTATAGAAGTGCTCCTGTTCAAGACCCCAGTCAGCCATACCTAATTCCGGCATACTCCATTCCCCCTGGTTCCTGTTTTCCTCCCTCCCCCCCCCCCATGGTCACTCAGCATTATTTCTTGTTGTTGTTTAGTCATTTAGTCGTGTCCGACTCTTCGTGACCCCATGGACCAGAGCATGCCAGGCACTCCTGTCTTCCACTGCCTCCCGCAGTTTGGTCAAACTCATGCTGGTAGCTTCAAGAACACTGTCCACCCATCTCGTCCTCTGTCGTCCCCTTCTCCTTGTGCCCTCCATCTTTCCCAACATCAGGGTCTTTTCCAGGGAGTCTTCTCTTCTCATGAGGTGGCCAAAGTATTGGAGCCTCAGCTTCACAATCTGTCCTTCCAGTGAGCACCCAGGGCTGATTTCCTTCAGCATTATTTAGCGAATGAGTATACTCGGTCATGGGAGACTGTTGTTGTTTTTAGGAAGTCACAGAAGCTCCAGAGGGAAGGAGCAATCTGCAAAATCGCCTCTCCCCGCCCCATACACAAGCTTCCCCATATACAAACACACACTTCCAGTCAGGAGTACCAGCTTGGCCCTGCAACCGTGGGTCACTGAGGCCTGGAGCCAAAATTTGTGGGTGCCTGCCCGGCCCCTTCATGGGGAATTTTGTGGCTGTTCGGGCACCCAGGGAGCTGGCACCTATGCTTCCATTCTCAGAGGTGTCCATTAGCTCAAAACTCCAAACATGATGTCAGGTTCAAGCCAGATCTTCAGTGTAAAAAAGAGAAGAATTTGGGAAGGAGGCCAAACTCTAGCCTTCTGCTCCCATTGAATCCAAGCAAGCAATCTTTTTTCTTCACACCTTCCTCGTCTACATCGATTCAAGCTGGTCGTCCTCAGGTGCCCTCATTCAGCTACGCTGGGGCCAAGTCTAATTTATTTGAACACCTTTGACATATTACAGAGCCTGCTAAAAACCTGCCTCGGACGTCCATTTGTCCTGGCATTTAAATGCTCCCCCATACTTCTGCCAGATTAGAAATCCTGCCTAAAGCTCGCTGCGAACAAGCAAAATCAATCTGAAAGGCTTTGCTAAATGACAGGGCTGCTTCAGAAGCTTCGCACAAGGAACAGTTGCAGCTAATGCTCTGGTGAATGAGCAAAAATGACTCTTCTCTCTTGTCTGAGCTCAATTGTTTTTGTAGCGCTGAAAACAAAACGCTTTCTGCTCTGCACAAGCAAATATTCATGGGTGCCTTTCTCCTCTTTTTAATATTCTGGTCCTCTTCATCAAGCCCGCCCACGGTCAGGGCTGGCCCAAAGCATTTTGCTTCCTGAAGCAAAACAGCAAAGCACCCCGTTCCCACCTCAGTTATCAAAGCCAAGTTACATATTTCTCAAGGATGGTCAAGTTATTTTGGCGCCTAAGGCAGAAAAACCCACATGCATCTCTTCCTGGGAGTCACAGTGCAGTAATAATCAACTAAATGACTAGCATTCTGCTTCTCCTTCATGATACCTCAAATCAGCTGCCTGAAGCACCCTTTTCACTCTGCCAAATGGTATTATCATCTCCTAAACCATGCTGCTTACAGATATTCACCTTGATTTGACTCACCACAGACCCTCCAAGTGTCCCTATTTTCCAGGGACAGTCCTGGATTTACAGAAGCCACCCCAGTTTCTGATTTGATCCTGGAATGTCCTGCTATTCCTTAAAGTAAAGGTAAAGGGACCCCTGACCATTAGGTCCAGTCGTGGCCAACTCTGGGGTTGCGGCACTCATCTTGCTTTACTGGCTGAGGGAGCTGGCATTTGTCCATAGACAGCTTCCGGGTCATGTGGCCAGCATGTCTAAGCCACTTCTGGTGAAGCAGAGCAGCACATGGAAATGCCATTTACCTTCCCACCAGAGCGGTACCTATTTATCTACTTGCACTTGACGTGATTTTGAACTGCTAGGTTGGCAGGAGCAGGGACCGAGCAACAGGAGCTCACCCCATCGCGGGGATTCAAACCGCCAACCTTCTGATCGGCAAGTCCTAGGCTCCGTGGTTTAACCCACAGCGCCACCCGCATCCCCCCGCTATTCCTTAGGACATCCCTATTTTCATTGGAGAAATGTTGAAGGGTGTGGAGTTATGTGACCCCCCCCCCAGGTCATGGTGATAAGTAACTATACAACCTTTAGACGACATTTAAAGGCAGCCCCGTAAAGGGAAGTTTTTAAAAAATGTTTAATGTTTCATTATATTTCTATTTATGTTGGAACTCACTCAGAGTGGCTGGAGCAACACCGTCAGATGGATGTGGTAGAAATAATAAAATTCTTATTATTATGGAATATGATGTCCCTATTTTCATCAGAGAAATGTTGGAGGCTATGTCACCATGGAGGTACATAATACGTTACGAGCACCATGTTTCCTAGTGAGGAAACATAAGTAGTCCATCACACACTGCAGTTTAATGTGGATTTGAAACTGTTTGTGTCATTATTATTATTATTATTATTATTATTATTATTATTATTATGTGTACACATAACATCCACCTCATCCAAGTGGCAGCCTGCAATTTCTTTATGCTTTTTTATTGCTGCGTACCACTTCCTTTTTCTTTTCTTTTCTTTTCTTTTCTTTTCTTTTCTTTTCTTTTCTTTTCTTTTCTTTTCTTTTCTTTTTAAATGATAGACCAATATGCAAAGATTTTCATGAGTAAACAAATAACCATCATTCCGGACATGCAGAAGCAATGGAGGAGTCCATGCATGATGGGACCAGCAAAGGGGAGGGGGCCTGTGTAAAGTGTCAAGGGCCGAATACACAGGCATTGAGGGCCACATTTGGCCTATGGGCCCTGAATTTCGCCGGCCCTCCTTTTAAGAGCTGAAACCCTCTGCATGTAAAATGGTATTATTAGGCGTGTTCTGAGAATGAGGCATCTCTACATCACAATTTTAAAGTATAAAAGATGGAGAGAGGATCTTGTGACCCTCCAGATATTTATGGTCTACAATTTCCATATTCCCTATTGACCATGCTGGCATGGGCTGATGGGAGTTGGAGTCCAACTGCCTCTGAAGGGCCACTGTTTCCCCATCCATTAAGCTATCATCTCCTAGGGAATCAGAGAACTGCAGCTGTGGATCTTTCAGAAGACTTTTCGGAATATTGGGCACATACTGAAAACTATTGCTTGCCAACTATAAACTTCTTTCAGTGTTTTCTTGTCTTTTTTCCCTCTTTGCTCCACCATCAGGAAACGTTTAACCCAAACCAATGGCATAACTTAGAATGACAAGCCTTAGATTGTCATTATGTGCTTTGGGAAAACCAATTCCCTGCCTGTACCTGGAGCCCGGTGGGGCTTGCATATAGTTTGACATCACCGATTAACTCTGCAGATGCAATTGTCACGCCCCTGACAGAACCGACAAGGAGAAGCTCTCTTCTTAAAGCGCATGGATTCTCCAGCACTCGGGACCAGTTTGTGTCATTGTCACTAATCACGATAACTCTCACATATTTGAAACCCATGGCTAGGAAGTTAATGTCAGCCAACTAAATGGAGTTTTCTTTTGGCTGCCGGTGGGTTGTGGGTTTGAGCCTCACATTGGGTGAAAGATTCCTGCTTTGCAGCAGGTTGGACTAGCATGGCTAAGAATCAATCATTCTCTCATGCAGAATTTACCCAATTTCCTTAAAATATTTTTGGCTCCACCCTCATGTTTAAAATGCTCGAGGCAGCTTCCAACAACAACTTACATTAAGATAGCAATAAAACGGGTGGCGGGTGGCGCTGTGGGTAAAAGCCTCAGCGCCTAGGGCTTGCCGATCGAAAGGTCAGCGGTTCGAATCCCCATGGCAGGGTACGCTCCTGTTGTTCGGTCCCAGCGCCTGCCAACCTAGCAGTTCGAAAGCACTCCCGGGTGCAAGTAGATAAATAGGGACCGCTTTCTAGCGGGAAGGTAAACGGCATTCCCGTGTGCGGCTCTGGCTCGCCAGATGCAGCTTGTCACGCTGGCCACGTGACCCGGAAGTGTCTCCGGACAGCGCTGGCCCCCGGCCTCTTGAGTGAGATGGGCGCTCAACCCTAGAGTCTGTCAAGACTGGCCCGTACGGGCAGGGGTACCTTTACCTTTACCTTTACCTTTTAGAAATAAAATGCAAATGATAATATAGCAGATGAAACTTTTAAACTGAAATGCTAGGCATCAATAACAATAATAATAGCATTTATAAACAGTGGTACCTCGGTTTTCAAACATAATCCATTCCAGAAGACCATTCAAGTTCCAAAATGTTCCAAAACCAAAAACTCAGTACGGAAGCCTCAAAACGGAAAATTCAATATGGAAAACTCAATACAAAAGCCTTGTTTCGTGCTTGACTTCGTGGGTGCGTTCAAAAAACAGAAGCATTTACTTCCGTGTTTACAGCATTCGAAAATCGAAAGGTTCATCAATTCAAAAACTGAGGTACCACTGTACTGACTTTCGAGAATACCAAAGTGGTTCACAAGTAAAAGCCAGCAGCAAAAGAAGAAGTATGCAACCAGTTTTGAAGTGCAAGCTGGATTTCGAAGGGGCAGAGGAACCAGAGACCAAATTGCAAACATGCGCTGGATTATGGAGAAAGCTAGAGATTTCCAGAAAAACATCTACTTCTGCTTCATTGACTATGCAAAAGCCTTTGACTGTGTTGACCACAGCAAACTATGGCAAGTTCTTAAAGAAATGGGAGTGCCTGATCACCTCATGTGTTTCCTGAGAAATCTCTACGTGGGACAAGAAGCTACAGTTAGAATTGGATATGGAACAACTGATTGGTTCAAAATTGGGAAAGGAGTATGACAAGGCTGTATATTGTCTCCCTGCTTATTTAACTTATATGCAGAATTCATCGTGCGAAAGGCTGGGCTGGATGAATCCCAAGCCAGAATTAAGAAATATCAACAACCTCAGATATGCAGATGACATAACCTTGATGGCAGAAAGTGAGGAGGAATTAAAGAACCTTTTAAAGATGGTGAAAGAGGAGAGCACAAAATATGGTCTGAAGCTCAACATCAAAAAAATGAAGATCATGGCCACTGGTCCCATCACCTCCTGGCAAACAGAAGGGGAAGAAATTGAGGCAGTGAGAGATTTTACTTTCTTGGGTTCCATGATCACTGCAGATGGTGACAGCAGTCACTAAATTAAAAGACACCTGCTTCTTGGGAGAAAAGCAATGACAAACCTAGCCAGCATCTTAAAAAGCAGAGACATCACCTTGCCGTCAAAGGTCTGTATAGTTAAAGCTATGATTTTCCCAGTAGTGATGTATGGAAGTGAGAGCTGGACCATGAAGAAGACTGATGGCCGAAAAATTGATGCTTTTGAATTATGGTGCTGGAGGAGACTCTTGAGAGTCCCATGGACTGGAAGAAGATCAGACCTATCCATTCTGAAGGAAATCAGCCCTGAGTGCTCACTGGAAGGACAAATCCTGAAGCTGAACTCCAATACTTTGGCCACCTCATGAGAAGAGAAGACTCCCTGGAGAAGAAAGACCCTGATGCTGGGAAAGATGGAGGGCACAAGGAGAAGGGGACGACAGAGGACGAGATGGTTGGACAGTGTTCTCGAAGCTACCAGCATGAGTTTGACCAAACTGCGGGAGGCAGTGGAACACAGGAGTGCCTGGCGTGCTCTGGTCCATGGGGTCATGAAGAGTCAGACATGACTAAATGACTAAACAACAACAACCAGTTATGGGGGGAAAATACAGCAAGCCATGATTAAAATACATAGTAAAATAACTTTGTGTATTTTTTGTAGGATGAAAGGATTTGCTGAGCATTTGGATGAGAGCTGAAACTTGGGAACTGAAATCAACAACAAACCAAGAACTCAAGTTGGTTTTAGATTAGCCTGCCAGATTTTTTAGGAGAGTTTGTGGATATTACTTATGACATTAATAAAAGAAGATTACATAGGCCTAAAGGCATTTTTTGAAGAAGACATGGAACACCCTGGAGATTATACTGCTTGTCAGATACCTAGGCTAGCCATGTATCCTGTTTCACAGTGAGCAATCCTCTGGTTTGAAGGGACAGTTGTCTTTGAATGTGTCCTCTATCTGAGGGCTGCCCAGTCCAAGTCTGGTTTACAGGTAAGGAGCCATCTGCAAATCTTATGCAATATGTTGGCCTCTTTTTTGGCAATACACAACTAGCCACCCTACCAAAAAAAATAATTTTGGCAAAATACAGGGGGAATTTTACAGAAATGAACAAGAGGTAGGATATTTAATTCAGAGCATCACCAAGCTACATGTTGTCCTTTCTTCTGATTTATGTAAGCAAATATTCATCTTTCCTTAAAAATATCACCTGATGAAACTATTCCCAACAAACGCAATGCATGACAATTCATTTCCTCGCGAGCTTTGTTTGAATACTGAATATACGCTGCCTCTTTGATGCTTCTCAGACTGAGTGCATAATCCAGCGCAGCCGTGCTGCGTGATTTAATTAAGTTATGCGCCGAAAGAATTTGGTACAATGCTGGCATATGATATGATCAAAATATGTATAGAATGATGAGCAGTTTTGGAATACCTCATTGTTGAAAGGCGAGGGTGCCTTTGGCAATTCCTTTTTCAAATATCTGTTCCAAAGCCTTCTCCATCTGGATAAATGGAAGTGGGGCAATGTTAGGAAAAGGGGACTTCGAGGCTGTTTCTATTTTGGGGGTGGGAGACAATCACTACTGGCAAATTCCAGTTGTGCAGTTGAAGCTGATTTAGAACGCCTTCTTAATAAGCGGGCTTCCCTCCCAAAACTGAATTGTTTGTAACAAGGAAAATGTCGTGAAAATACACCGGTAAGCATGGAATGGCGTTTCCATCATGCAACATCATCTCACCTCCCTGCAAACAGAACATAATGAATGCTGAATAAACAGGACATCTGGAAGCAGCCAAAGAGCTGTGTTTTAGGAATATGAAGAGCTGGCCTTATATTGAGTCGCAAGATAATATCACCAAGGCAACGATCTGTAAACAAACAATAAATGTCCATAAAAATGGCAAAAGTATTTTCTTTCCCAAATAGGTTTTATCTTAAACAATAGCAAACACAGTAAATAAAGAGCTCACTTGTAATATATCAGTGGTTCAGTGCTTGTTTCTTCTCTTTCCAAAATACATTTTATGTTGAACAATCACAAACGCAGTAATAAAGAGTCCACTTGTGATATACCAGTGGTTCAGTGCTTGGACGTCGTTCCGGTAATCCGACGTTTCGTTGCTAAAGAGCTTAGTCATCGAGTTTACAAAGCTCAATGACTGAGCTCTTTAGCGTTTGCAATTGTTCAACATAAAATCTATTTTGGAAAGAGAAGAATATATCACAAGGGGACTCTTTATTTACTGTGTTTGCTATTGTTTAAGATAAAACCAATTTGGGAAAGAGACTATCTTTGCCATTTTATGGATGTTTATTGTCTGTTTGGGACGCGGGTGGCGCTGTGGGTTAAAACCACAGAGCCTAGGACTTGCCGATCGGAAGGTCGGCGGTTCGAATCCCTGCGACGGGGTGAGTTCCCGTTGCTCGGTCCCTGCTCCTGCCAACCTAGCAGTTCGAAAGCACATCAAAGTGCAAATAGATAAATAGGTACCGCTCTGGCGGGAAGGTAAACGGCGTTTCCGTGCGCTGCTCTGGTTCGCCAGAAGCGGCTTAGTCATGCTGGCCACATGACCCGGAAGCTGTACGCCGGCTCCCTCGGCCAATAAAGCGAGATGAGTGCCGCAACCCCAGAGTCGGACACGACTGGACCTAATGGTCAGGGGTCCCTTTACCCCCTTTACCTTTACTACTGTCTGTTTACAGATCATTGCCTTGGTGATATTATCTTGTGTCGATTGCAGTAGTTATTGTCTCACCACCCTGTTAATTGTTTTATTCTTATATTGAGTCAGGCAGCCCATTGGCCCATTGAGCTCAGACTGACTGGCAATGGCTCTCCAGTGGGTTGTCTTAAGCTGTTTGTGTAGCGCTCTCCACAAGCTGAGTCTTTGGCTAAGTAAACTTTGCTCTGGATGAGGCCTGGGAGCCTGCATAGAGTTGTAACTGTCAGTTTGCATTTCTTGGTGCAGAAAGTATTCATCTGATGTGAAGAGATATTTCCTATTCTGCTTCAGACTAGGAAAAAACTTCCTTATATTTGGGTTATTCCTTCAGAGAAGCAGAGTACAGCTGGCTTAAACTGGTTCTCTTATCTCTTTCTGTCAAGGTCATGATAACCATAATAATAAGGCCAGAAGGAGCCTGGGTTTCTCTTTCTATCTCTTTTCCTTCTGGTGTGGTGTTCTGTACATAGTATAGTTAATGTTAAGAGTTTAGACCTATTGTAAATTATTGTAAGTTTAAGTTAAGTCTGCTGCAACTGGATTTCTTATGGACAGTGCCAATCCTGAGTGTACAGTCGTACCTCGGCTCCTGAACACCTTGGGAGTTGAACGTTCCAGCTCCTGATCGAAAACCGGAAGTGACTGTTCTGGTTTTCAAATGCACTTTTGGAAGCCGACTGTCCGATGGGGCTTCTGCGGCTTCCGATTGGCTGCAGGAGCTTCCTGCAGCCAATCAGAAGCCGCACTTTGAGTCGAACGGACTTCCAGAACAGATTCTGTTCAACTTCTGACTGTATTGGATTTGTGACCATTAAGCTCATTTGCCCTTTCAGCAGCAGTAAAGCTCTGCTGGATGAAATGCAATTGCCTCTGGTCTATTTTTTTATTTTTATTATTGAATCCTGCAACGTGTTTAAGTTTTTGCTCTGCTAACTATACGTTGGAATCTACTCTGGACCAATATTGAGTAGAACTGAGTTGAATTCAATAGAATTCAACCAAACCCTCAAGCCAGACCAAACCTCTGAGTCAGCTCTCTAGAAGCTGCCTTCCTGGGTCATAGTGCTTTCTCGTATAGGAGCTGTGCAGTTGACAATGCATGCATTATACCCAGGGGGTCTCACACTCACACAGGGATATTTCCCAGCAAACCTGGGACTTTTGGCTTGCACAACATGTGCTCTGTACCAAGCTTCCCCAACCTGGTGCCCTCCACATTTATTTATTTATTTATTTATGCATGCATACTGCACAGTGTAACTCCCATCACCCTCCACAGTTCACCACCTGGAGGGCTCCACATTGGGAATGCAGCTCGACACCCATCCCCTGATGCGGATGGGCTGCCTCACCTTCCTAGACCACTGGCTGCTTCACCAGATACATGCAGTAGACATAAGGAGAAATTGCACGCAGTGGGTTGAGGTGTATTGGAGGCTAGAAGCTAGTGAGAACTGAAGATCATGAAGATAAAATTGAAAATAAAGATCTGAATTGATTCTGTTCACAGACAATGCAGCTTTTTGACTATAACTCTTCTGCCCATCGAATGGAGTTGATGGGAGTTGGAGTCCCTACAATGTTCTCATGAACATGGTGACCCAGGCTAGTCTATTAATGTGTATATTAGTTCAAAAAAACCCCGAGTTGCTGTTGTTTTTTAAGCTTTAATAACTTTTAAGAGTTAATAAATCTATTTTTTTTGGGGGGGAGAACATAATTCCATATGTTCATCCCCCAGTAGATTTATTAAAGCTTAAAAGATTATATATATAGTTTTTTAATCTTTTTGTATTCTAAAAAGACACTCAGTTTTTGATAACTATATATAGTTATCAAAAACTGAGTTATATATATACATAGTTATAAAAAACTGAGTGTCTTTTTAGAATACAAAAAGATTAAAAAGATTTAAAAACTAATCTAAATAAATACAAAAACAACAGAAGAAAAAGGAGAAAACGGGAGGCTTCTGATTCTTTTCCTGTCATATATATATATATATGAATTCAAAACATTCGTTCCAAGGTAATGCTAATTCCATATGCTCATTATTCCATTCAGGGGATTCCAGGTACCAGTTCCTTTTACGTGCCTGCATTCTCTTATCATTACATCTTCTGCTTCTCATCTCATTTTTCTGCAGACAGAGAAATAAATTTTCTTCCTGGAGAAGCTTAAAGCTCTGCATTCTGAGGTGCTCTGTTTTCTGAAATATAGCCAGCGGTATAAATTCAGACGGCAGGGATTATAAATCTCCATGAGGAACATAATGCATTCCCTTCACAAGAGGAAAACGGGGAAAAGGAAAACAACATATAGGCAGATAAAGTCGTCTTGTGTTTGCATAAACAAGATAAGTATAAATTATTATGTAAATTATAATGATTTTTCATCTCAGCTCAGTTCATTCAGATGGGTTCTTTTTTTTTACCCTGGGCCATTACTCATAGATGGCCCAGAAAACAGGGCTTTATCTTTTTTAATTTTTTGCAGGAGAAGAACAAGGACTGACAGCGTTGGTTAAAAATATGCTGCTGTTGTTTCAAAGTTAAACAGGATTTATTGTGGTTTTAAAACCTCTCTTACTTGACTGCAAAACATGTCATTGAGATAAGCCTACATGGCCACATATCTTTAAAAGGAAGCTAAACATTTCTCTCACTGTGGAAAGATGTAACCTAGAGCATCAATTCACACACTGATTTGAATTATTATTTGTATTCTGCTTTTCCATGCTGAGATCCAAGTGGTTCACAATAATAACAAAAGCATTCAATGTCTCACAGATACAAGTTGTCTCTACTCATGTACACGTATTTGTAGATTTCAAAGGCAGAATTGACGTCTGGGGGGAACTTTCAACAACATTCAGGGTGTCCTGGTTTTTACTTTTTGAAATATGGCAGCCCTACAGCAGGCAAAAGGGACACGGATGGCGCTGTGGGTTAAACCACAGAGCCTAGGACTTGTTGATCAGAAGGTCGCGGTTCGAATCCCTGTGACGGGGTGAACTCCGGTTGCTTGGTCCCTGCTCCTGCCAACCTAGCAGTTCGAAAGCACGTCAAAGTGCAAGTAGATAAATAGGTACCGCTCTGGCGGGAAGGTAAACGGCGTTTCCATGCGCTGCTCTGGTTCGCCAGAAGCGGCTTAGTCATGCTGGCCACATAACCCGGAAGCTGTATGCCGGCTCCCTCGGCCAATAAAGCGAGATGAGCGCTGCAACCCTATAGTCGGTCACGACTGGACCTAACAGTCCAGGGTCCCTTTACCTTTACAGCAGACAAAAACATTCCTCTTTAACCAGGTCTTGGGTTGACTGACATCCAATGCCCTTTTAAAATGTGTGGGGGTTTTTTTTTGGGGGGGGGGGGTTACTGGGCTGTTGCTGTTTTTATTTTGCTTATGTATTCTGTGTTTTCATAGTGTGCTTTTATCCTGGGAACCACCCTGAGACGCTAATCAGCAGCATCACCACCATAACCATAATCATAATCATAGACAGGTACAAAGACTGGACACTCATTGAATGTAATGTATGAACATCCCTTAAGAAACATGAACCTGTGATTCAGCGGCAGCCAATGAGCTTGCCAGTTCCTGAGCAGAATTTTCTTTCCAGTGAGCACAGAACCAGTTCTGCTCTACAACAGAGATCCATCATTTTTGCAGGAGGATACAGAATACAATAGGCAACATCAGCAAGGTAAGAGAAATATCGGGCTGGGACGTCTAGGCTTTGGTAACCCCAAATATCAGAAAGGGGGGTGGGTTTATTCCAACCTAAAGGTATAGCTGATTGTAGCCCCTTTGCTTTCTCCACAAAAAAGTCTACAAAAGCTCTTCACTTTTGTGGTAAAGCTATAAAAGAGCCATTAGATATTTCTTAAGCTGGAAGAAAACAGGGATCACATCCTTTGCAAAACGAGCCTTGTTTTTTCCAGCTCCTAGGAGTCAAAATAACTTAGAAACTAGAGGGTAAAGCATCAGTAAAGGAAAATATTTAAGAAGGGAACTGGAGTTGTATATGCATATATATCAGATGCTGTGATTATTCATCATGAGCCAGCATCATGCAAATTCAGATATGGAAGGCAACTTTCAATTAGCTGGTCATGCAACACTTACCCATGGCCATGTTTCGTAATCAATCACGTAGAAAAGTTGCTTGCCTGCTGTTTATGACCCATGCTGCTACAAGACTAATGCGAAAATAAAAACTCTAATCATTATCGAGAATAAGAAGGGGAAAGAATGTGAGCCTCCTGCTGCGAAATACCATGGGGGAAATCGCCCCAATCTTGGTGACATGTTGGTGTGGATGTATATGTGGCTTGGGGACTTTGATCATCTCTGTTTGAACTGCAGCTGGTCTCCAAAAGCCTTCTAGAAGTACTCAGTTTGAGACCTCTAGCAAGAATGATCTGTCCCTGCTGGGCGGGAGGGAAGGAGGCATAGAAAAGAGAGAGAAAGGAGAGTGCCCCAGAGAAAAAGGGGTCGGAGAAAGAGTGGGGAAGCAGGTGACCTACTCACTTTTGAGCGTAGCTGACAGGGCCATCTTAAGCTAAGGTTACCAGACGTCCCCGTTTCCCGGGGACAGTCCCCAGATTTACAAATCAGTCCCCATACAAAATCCACTGAAGTTGAAAAGTGTGCCCGGATTCATTGAAAAAAATCTGGTAACCTTATCTTAAGCATATCCGGCGCCGTGGTACAAAGATCCCTCTGCCCCCCCCCCCCCATTTCCAAGAGTGTGGTTTTTTTTCCAGATAAATTTTTATTATTTTCTTCATATAATCTTTTTCCAACAATCCTTATTATCACAATATAATCCCTTTGACTCTGCCGAGTCTTGACCTCCCTCCCTCCCCGCAGCTGGTATATACATCACATTCTTATCGTGTATATTGTTCTCATATCTCTACTATGTTACATTGAAGGTATTATTCCAGTCCTGCTAGTGTCTTTAAACTTTTCTAGTTCTCCTTTAAATATTCAATAAATTTACTCCAGTTGTTATTGTATTTCTGGTCCTCTTGGTCCCGGATCCTCCCTGTCAATTTGGGAAGTTCCGCAAAATCTGTCCTCTTCACCTGCCACTCCTGAATGGTTGGTAAGTCTTGTGTTTTCCATTTTGGGGCCAATAGAGTTCTTGCGGCAGCTGTGGCATACATAAACAAATTCTGATCTTTTATTTTAATCTCTCTTCCCACTAGACCTAGCAGCAATGCTTCTGGTCTTTTGGTTTCCCAGAGTTTTTTAGGGAGGACGGCACTGCCAGTGGGGCTGGAGGTGGCGGGCAGTGGCTGGAGGGTAGTTCCTCTGGTGGGGGAGAGGCCTGGCGCCTCCCGGCTCAGCCAGCCACTTCGTGCCACGGTGGCCACAGCAGACGGAGGCTCCAGGCACGGTGCTGCTTCGGCGCGGCATGGCGGAGGTGGGTGAGGGCAGCGAGCTGATGCCAGGAGGTGCTGCATCCAGCCTCTGCCTCTTCCCTGGTGCCCTCCAGAACTTGCCGCCCTGGTGCCCCGCGCCACTAGCCTCTATGGGTAAGATGCCCCTAGTAACTAACAGAAATTGGAGGGGGAAATGTTGCCCATTTCTGATTTAAAATTTGGATTAGGATCCTGGTTTGAAGATTGAGAAAATGGTTTGTTTATGTAAAGTAGAAGAGTTGGATATTAAGGAGTAAGAGTTTTGTGTAAGTTTGTAAAGCTGACAGAGAATCAAAATACTTCTTTCCCTTTCCCTATATTTAAAAAAATGCTTGGTATTTGATGTTAACTTCTGTATATTTTTCCTTTGTTTTTCAAGCTTTATTAAAAAATAATTATAAAAAAGGACCTGTGAGACCAGGGGCCAGATTCAACTGAATAGCTGTGCTAGTTGGAGCCACCACAAGTCTTGCTAGTGCAATGGGAGCGTCTCCACCCCCCATTGTTCAGCCCGGACACTGAGGTCCAGCTCCAAGGGCCTTCTAGCGGTTCCCTCACTGCGAGAAGTGACATTACAGGGAACCAGGCAGAGGGCCTTCTCGGTAGTGGCACCCACCCTGTGGAACGCCCTCCCATCAGATGTCAAGGAAATAAACAACTATCCAACTTTTAGAAGACATCTGAAGGCAGCCCTGTTTAGGGAAGTTTTTAATGTTTGAAGTTTTATTCTGTTTTTAATGTTCTGTTGAAAGCCGCCCAGAGCCGGGGAAACCTAGGCAGATGGGTGGGGTATAAATAAATAAATAAATAAATAAATAAATAAATAAATAAATAAATAATAATAATAATAATTATTATTATTATTATTATTATTATTATTATTATTATTAGGCTTCCTATTCTCCAACCTCTGGCGCTCCCACAATCAGCTCTGGTGGCAGATTGGGAGAACCCCCAGAACGGCGTACATGAGAGTGGGAGATCATTCCAACAAACAGATGGAATGATGGTTAACACTGCAACACTGAATTCTTCCCCAAGAAGTTGCTGTTATAAAGATGAATGTATTGCCAAAAATGCTGTTTTTGTTCCAGACCCTACAGATTATGGATAAAATGGAGTGTTTCAGGAGGTGGCAGAGAGACATTTCTAAATTTGTCTGGCAGGGCAAAAAGCCCAGAATTAAGTTTAAAATATTAACTGATGCTAAAGAAAGAGGGGGGTTTGCCCTGCCAGACTTAAGGTTGTATTATGAAGCAGCAGCGTTTTGCTGGCTGAAAGACTGGCTACTTCTTGAAAACACTGATGTCCTAGATTTGGAAGGTTTTAACAACGCTTTTGGATGGCATGCATATTTGTGGTATGACAAGGTTAAAAGTCATAAGGCTTTCAAGAACCATATTGTTAGGAAAGCACTGTTTAATGTCTGGATAAAGTACAAAGACCTACTAGAGAATAAGACTCCAAGGTGGCTGTCACCAATGGAAGCTAAGGCCCACAAAAGACTCAATATGGAGGCCAAATGGCCGAAATATTGGGAAATATTAGAAAAGGATGGAGACTCTTGGAAGCTGCAGAGTTTGGAGAAATTAAAAAATAAAGTGAGAGATTGGCTACACTACGCTCAGATTAAAGAGGTGTTTAATTTGGACAAAAAGATAGGATTCCAGGTGGAAAAGTCAAAGTTAGAAACAGAACTGTTAGAACCTAAAACTAAGGTTCTTTCAAAAATGTACAACTTGCTGCTAAAATGGAATACACAAGATGAAACGGTCAAATCAGCTATGATAAAATGGGCACAGGACATTGGGTATAACATTATGTTTGCTGACTGGGAAAGGTTATGGACCACCGGTGTGAAGTTTACGGCATGCAGTGCCCTAAAAGAAAACATTATGAAAATGATATACAGGTGGTACATGACCCCAGTCAAGCTTGAAAAAATATACAATTTGCCCGATAACAAATGTTGGAAATGTAAAGAAACTGAAGGAACGTTCTTTCACCTCTGGTGGACTTGCCCTAAGGTTAAGGCTTTCTGGGAAATGATATATAACGAGCTGAAAAAGGTATTTAAGTATACCTTTCCTAAGAAACCAGAGGCCTTGCTTTTGGGCATTGTCGGCCAGAGGGTGTTAAAGAAGGATTGCACATTTTTTATGTATGCAACAACAGCAGCAAGAATACTGATAGCTAAACACTGGAAAACTCAAGACTTGCCCACGCTGGAAGAATGGCAGATGCAACTGATAGACTATATGGAACTCGCAGAAATGACTGGCAGAATCCGCGACCTGGGAGAGGAAGCTGTGGAAGAGGATTGGAAGAAATTCAAGGACTACTTACAAAAACATTGTAAATTGTATGAATGTTAAGATGATGCAAGAGTAAAAATAAATGGGGCATCAGTAAGTTAGCTGATAAGAATTTGAGAATAGGTGAAAGTTGAGAAAAAGTTAATTTTTTGGTTAATATTATGCCTAATTAAGTATTTAAGCATTTGGAAAATAAACTTAAATCTAGAGACATAATATGGGGAAAATACAAATAAGAAATTGAAACAAGGTGATAATTTGCTGTTTAGAATTTTATAAACCTGGAAAGCAGGAACGGAAGATGCGAGGAAGTTCAAAAGTGAGGAAAGTATGAACATTAAGAATTTGGATTCGATGCTATAATTTCTTTTTCTCTTTTTTCTTCTGTATGTCTTTTTTTCTGTTATTTCTTTTTTGTTTGTTTATTGTACTGTGGGGGATGGGATTATATGTGTTGGGTGATAAATGTAAAAAAATTTGAATAAATATCTTTTTAAAAAAATATGAATTCTTCCCCAAGATTCAAATGCCGAAACATCCATGAAGCTCACTGGGTGACCTCAGACCAGTCGCAGTCTCTTAGACCAGCCTTGTTGTGATGATAAACTGGCAGAATACATGCCACCTCGAGATCCTTTGGAGAAAAGGTGGGATATTAATAATAATCATCAATAAAATACAATACTTGGCAGTTTCTATGGCATGAAAAGAGATCACGGGGAAGGAGGGTTGGGTTCAATGGGACTGCACTGTGGAAATCAATAAAATTAGACACTTTGAATGCTATTAGTATGGCAAACAGGGATTTTGTAATGACTACATAAAGGGCAGGAACATCGAATTTTATTACCTGAGACATCCCAGAGAATTTAGTTTCATGTTGACAGATAAAATATACTGCATTGACATTCTCGGGGCAGCCAATGTAGTTCTTTCCAGAAATTGGGGGACTCCCAGTTCCCATCAGCTTCAACCAGCATGGCTAACAGTCAGGGATCGTGGGAGTTGTGGCTGCCCCGGACATATTGAGTGTCTCCTGTCTTTAATTCACCAACCCAGTGGTAAAAATGAGACAAGAATGGCCAGGTATGAAGCGTCAGACTTCCTGAAAGACCCATCACTCACATTTATCACAGCTATACACATAATATAACTGGCTGAGCCAAGGTCAATGCTTATTAAACTGACAACCCTGAAGATATGGATCTCCTGTGTCCTTGTTCCCCTTTTCATGTTCTGAATTTCCTTCTAAAATTGACAGAAACTGGACACACCGTGTTACACAACATGGAGGTCTTCACCAAATGGGTCTTCATCAATTTCAAATGCTAGAGTCAATGGACTTCCTGCGACATCCTTTTTTTTTTTTTTTTTTTGCTGCAGAAATTGTTTTTGGGCCACCTATACATTCATCGCTTGCATGCACAAAAAGGGGGGTGAATTTGAAGTGTATAGCTTTCAGTTTACAGCTCTCCCTTTCTTGCTTCGGTTCCGAGAAGGGAGAAACATGGCCAAGGACTCGACGTGAGGAATCGCATTACTAAGCTGGAATAAGCAGCCAAATCTGGGACAGCTGAGGAGGAAGGGGGCTTCCGGTCTTGTTTACATGCACATATTCAATAGTTCCTCCTCACCCTACTACAACGTGGATGCCATTTAGGAGAGTTTGGACGTCCCAATGACATTAGAAGGCAGATCACAGAACCACAACATATTGTGACGTGCTGATATGTCACAAGGTCTGAAATTACCCATCCCTCCCCATATCGCTCCTGCTCGCGGGAGCCAGAGTGGTATGGGGGCTTGCCCAGTTCGCCGAGATGAACAAGCCCCCTACCACTCATGCTCCCATGAGCAGGAGCTGTACAGGAGCTTTGTTAAACTGTTCTGCTGAGGCGCAGGCACTTTCAGAAAGCTGTCCCCTCGCCTTTTGCTTGATCAGCCAAGAAGCGGCCTTCCTTAAGCCGCCCGCCTCCCAGCTAATTGAGGCAATTTGAGCTGGCAGTACATCACAACTGCCACCAGCCCAGGCAGGCAGGCGTGAGGTAAATGTGCTGTCAGTAGCTGGGGAAACATCATACCAGTTTCATACTGAGTCAAACCGTTGGTCCATCTTGTTGAGTTATTGTCAACACTGACGGGTGGCAGGCCTCCAGGATTTTAGGCCACCCTAGCTGGAGATGCCAAGGATTGAACTCTTGGCACTTCACTTGAAGTGAACGGTCTGCTGAGGAACCAAGGACTGAGAACTGAGAGCTGTTATTAGACTGGGTTTGTGTTTTTTAAGCGGGTTTGGTTTTAACTATTGCTGCTGCGTATACAAGCACACACACACACACCAACAAAAGGACACTGGTGGTCATGACAAAATTTTATTGGTGTTGAGGTAGCCCGCCATATCGTGAAGTAGTTTACCGGGATATTTGCCCAGTTGGCCTATTGGAAGTTTTTCTTCTTCTTCTTCTCCTTCTTCTTCTTTAAAATGGACATTTCTTAACAAGAACAAGCAAAGGAAGAGCAAGCAGTATCAAGTATAAGTCACAATACATGGTTATTATCGTCATCGTTCGGCAGCGGGAGGAAATGGCGGCAATCATCATGAGAGGAAGCATTTGGCAGAGTTAGGCAGCCCCCCGAGGACCGATGCTTTGTTAATTCATGTAGGGGAGAGGGAAGGGACACACAAACAAATGGACATTATTAGGTCATATGGGGGTTAGGTGATTCTACAGAAACTCTCCTGCTGGCCAAAAGTATAAAATGAGGCTATCAATGGCATGTATGGCTTATTCTTAGTGGGATGGGGGACTGGTGCGAAGCTGTAGCAGCAAATGCACAATAAGCTGTAGCAAAATCCTGTCAGCGTACGGCCTCGTGTTTGCCACTTACTGCTTCTGATTATCTCCCCTAGTGCTGTGTAAGAGAGCTCCCTTTCACCATTCTGATTAGTTGGGTGCTGAAGTCTCTCTTCACTGTGCATGGATTTCATTTGGCTGTGCTTAGTGCCAGAGGGTAACCAGCAGACTACAGGTCCCGTCACAGGTGGGTCTTCGAAGAGACTAAAGATGCACGCTCTATATGAAGGAGACAAACATATTTTCTTTTAATGCTGAGCCCCGGGTTTCTTCAAAAAGCAACTCAAGACACGGCCGGTTCCACGATGTGCTTGGAAATCATGGAAACTGGCATGGTGATGGGGCTTTTAATCTACTGAGAATTAAGTTAGCACCAACAGCGTCGGAAGACAGGGGAACAAGAGCACACCTCTCTGTAGAAACACACACACACACACACACACACACACACACACACCACATTCAAAAGTTGTTTACTCCGTACCCCAAAGGAGATGGAATCCAAGTGGAGATTCCTCAATCCTGCTATAACACAACTTTCAAAACCTTTAGGCACTGAGAAAGGTTATATAACCTATGGATGATCTCACTAAGGCTGGGTGATATCTGGTTTTCAACATTGTGATATATCACCAGCTGAACATCACGAGGCGTCAGCTGGCTCCACAGTTTTCCTCACATTGTGATTTTTGCATAGCATAGCATGCGCGCGCACCCCCCCCCATAATTCGCAATAAATTGCCAGGTTCAAAATAATGAAACCAACATCACAATATGGACTTCAAAATGGTTTTGGACGATATATCGCCCAGCCCTAGCATGTCACCGTGATGTGGTGGTTCTTCTGTCCCCCTGTCCCTGCCCTGCACTCCCCCAGCACAATGAATTCCAAACTACATCCGTGGGAAATTTCAGCCACGGAATATCAGTGGAACATTTCTTTTGGTTCTATGTTGATTTTTTTAATAAAAACAAAACAAAACAAAAAACAAACAAGGGGGAAATTGACTTGCATTTCTCTGTCTTGTTGTCAGGCTTCAGGGAAACACCCCCCCCCCCCCCGTGGCAGTAGATAAGCAGAACAAAGGAAAATGAGTCTTAGAAACTTTAATAATCACAGTAAGAGAACAAAGAACTCATCTCCCAGAAATGGCGGTGCTCCCAATTAAGGATCACACCCCCTTCCGTCCCTATTAATCTATGTCACTTCTACGTCTTGTAATCTGAGCTTGCACCTTCTGCACTTTCTGTTCTAACACTTTCAGAGCTCTCCATGACTTTGGAGAAGGGTGTGTGTGAATGCTGTCCAGAGATGGTGAATCTCTTAACCCTCTCTCTCCCAGTGTTTCTTCTCCCCATCCAGTATTTCCCAGCTTCTGCCTTCTGAACTATGCCCCTCTGCAAACCACTGTTCCAAATCTATACTGTCCTCCTGCTGCTGGGAAGATTCAGGATCAGGATCAGGAGGACGGGGAGGCTCCTACCATTCCTCCTCAGTGCAGCCCTCCTCAACACTTGTCAAGAACACTGGTGTATATAATCATCACAACAACATTACAATGATAAAACTCAATATTACTCTTACCATTCAGCATAATTCCATACAGTGCCCATGTGCAGAGAATGCACATGGGGTTCCCCTGCCCTCCACCCTATCATGTATGAGCAGCTGGGGGAGATGAAAGCTCAGCCTCATGAGTTCATCAGGCAGCTCTGCTTTATACAAGTCACTTGGGCTCCGTGGCACAAGTGACTTGCACCAAGTGGAAGGGGAGAACTGGATAGGGATCTAAGAGGCATGAATGTCCCTCCAACTCACCCTGATGGCCTCTTGCATTGCCTGCCCATGCAGTCTTGTTTGCATGCACAGAAGGGGTAAGCTGGACCCTACACATTGCACAGCAGCGGTACACTCTTACAATGGACTGTGGCGTGCCCAGAGTTTTATCCCTGAGTTTGAATTTGCAATTTGCAATTTACTGTGCACAGCCCAAAAGTAATCTAAATGCCATTCATCTCAGCGGGTGGACGTGCTTAAATGTCTCCCACAGAAATCAATGGGACTTGAAAGTGCTTAACCTCATACACACAAGTACTGAACCAATTGATGAGACAGCCTAGACTGTCCTACTCAGGGGCACCAATTTGAATAAAATAATGGGGGCACCCAGGTAAGCCCTGCCCCGCATAATCGATCACAAGATGTGGCACACACACACACCATTTGAATGGCAATGCCCATCAACTTTTGGGGGGCAGCCCCCTCAAATATTTTATAGGAGGCCAAAGGACCTTGGCCCCTAGGACTTGACTCCTATGGTCCTCCTGTATTTAAAAAACATGTTCTTAGACACCCACCACCCTTTTCTTCAGACCCATGTACTTTATTTCTTATATGCTAATGATTTCTTGCAGCGGAAAAAGACATATGAAAGGTTACATTCTGGTGTGTTTTCCAGAGACAGGATCTGTTTCATGTGCTCTAAGTATCCAGGTCAAAGTACCGAGGCTAAGGGTACATAGGTGTATGGAAGATGCTAGCAGGGACTCAAGGATTGGATATATGGGAGCAGGTGGCGCTGTGGTCTAAACCACTGAGCCTCTTGGGCTTGCCAATGGGACAGTCGGTGGTTCGAATCCGCGCAATGGGGTGAGCTCCCATTGCTCTGTCCCAGCTCCTGCCAACCTAGCAGTTCGAAAGCACGTCAAAGTGCAAGTAGATAAATAGGTACTGCTATGGCCGGAAGGTAAACGGCATTTCTGTGCGCTCTGGCTTCTGTCACGGTGTTCTGTTGTGCCAGAAGTGGTTTAGTCATGCTGGCCACATGATCCGGAAAGCTGTCTGCTGACAAACGCCAGCTCCCTCAGCCTGAAAGCCAGATGAGCACTGCAACTCCATAGTCTGACTCACCTTAATCATCCTTTTAGCTTTTTACCTTGAAATGGCGGTGGCTGAGGCCCGTTGGAATTGGTGGAGCGGAAGGCAGGGTGACCACAAGCAGGTGGAGCCAAAGACAATGACTGGCAGAGCCAGAACCAATGACAGACAGAACCAACTAAATCGAGTTCTGTCCTACCACTCTTCCCTGCTGAGTTCCATCAGGGTAACACTAAGACTAAAGGGTGCTGCTTTCTGGGTTGGTTGCAAGTAAGAGGGCAGGCTAAAAGGGACGCGGGTGGCGCTGTGGGTTAAACCATAGAGCCTAGGGCTTGCCGATCAGAAGGTCGGCAGTTCAAATCCCCGTGACGGGGTGAGCTCCCATTGCTCAGTCCCTGCTCCTGCCAACCTAGCAGTTTGAAAGCACATCAAAGTGCAAGTAGATAAATAGGTACCACTCCAGGGAAGGTAAATAGCGTTTCTGTGCACTGCTCTGGTTCACCAGAAGCGGCTTCGTCATGCTGGCCACATGACCCAGAAGCTGTACGCCAGCCCCCTCGGGCAATAAAGCGAGATGAGCGCCGCAACCCCAGAGTCATCCGCGACTGGACCTAATGGTCATGGTCCCTTTACCTTTTTAAGAAGGCAGGCAGGTGAGGGGCTGGTGGGAGTCAAACTGAAGCCGCTGGGACAGTGCCCATTCACCCTAACGGAGCAGCCTCTGCCGCTGTCATGACAGCTTTTATTAACATTATCAATTGCGAATTTTAATCTGGTAAGTGTTCATTTGCAGTATGAATATACTGAGGACCTTTGTCTGAATGCAATAAAGTGCATCGCTTCGTTACGACTTGCTATAATCAATGCCGACCTAATTCCCGGCTTCCCTTCCATAGATCAGAGCTACGCACGATGCAGTCTTAACGCCTTTTCCAAACACATGCGAACAGGTGAGATGGAGATGGGGGCTTAATATCTCTTGTGAACATGAAGGTATCCCTGAAAAAATGCTTTTCCCTACAGCTGGGACTTGCGGTCTTGAAGCCCAGAGGGAGGAAAGCCAACACAAAAAACGTACTGGGAAGTGGGTGAGGAAAAAACCCCAAGACAGATGTAGTGAGAAGGGTTATGTGCCCTAACCTGTAATCACAGATTTCCCTCTGCAAATGCATGTCCACATTAGCACCATGAGGCCAACACAGAGCTAGGAGCATCATGTTTAGCCTTGAAATGTACTGTATTTTTTGCTCTATAAGACGCACCAGACCACAAGACGCGCCTAGTTTTTGGAGGAGGAAAACAAGAAAAAAAAATATTCTGAATCCCAGAAGCCAGAACAGCAAGAGGGATCGCTGCACAGTGAAAGCAGCAATCCCTCTTGCTGTTCTGGCTTCTGAGATAGCTGTGCAGCCTGCATTCGCTCCATAAGACGCACACACATTTCCCCCTACTTTTTAGGAGGGAAAAAGTGAATCTTATAGAGCAAAAAATACGGTAGTTTCTTCTTGAGGTCAACCCAGAAGGCTGGGTGCTTGCTTACTGGTGACTGAGAAAGTGCACCAGTGTCTCTTTTGATGTTCTGCGTGGCTGCCAGTTTCTCTGTCTGCGCTTGCCAGCATTGGCAGGAGTGATACTGAAGGTGTCTGAGAATGGGAAGTCAGCAGAGGGGGGAAACAGACTGTGTTTGGGTAACCTTGCACCCAAGGGAGACTCCCAAAACACATTCCTCATCAGAACTGCCTTGGACAGTAACACAGCTTCCCCTTTTGATTCAGTTTCTTTGTGACATCGGCAGCAGCTACACTAATCCTCGGCCTCCTATCAGATCTGTTTGCGTGCCTAGTAACCAACACACATCCGCACTGCCAGCCTGAGCAGACCAGGAAATGCATGGCCAAGATGCCTATCAGGATATAAGCATCATGCAACTTATTGGCACAGCTACTGTCTGTAAATGCGGCTGTGTGAGAATAGTGCAGAGGGGAGCAGAGAGACAGTCTCCCGGGGTTTTCAGGAAACAATGAGAACTACCTTAATATACTGGGAGCGGCCCCCGAGACCATATAACACCGGTCTTGAAAGACCTACACTGGCTCGCAGTACGTTTCCCAGCACAATTCAAAGTGTTGGTGCTGACCTTTAAAGCCGTAAATGGCCTCGGTCCAGTATACCTGAAGGAGCGTCTCCACCTCCATCGTTCTGCCCGGACACTGAGGTCCAGCGCCAAGGGCCTTCTGGCGGTTCCCTTGCTGCGAGAAGCCAAGTTACAGAGCCTTCTTGGTAGTGGCACCTGCCCTGTGGAATGCCCTCCCACCAGATGTCAAAGAGAAAAATAACTACCAAACTTTTAGAAGACATCTGAAGGCAGCCCTGTTTAGGGAAGCCCAGCCAGAAGGGCAGGGTATAAAATTATTATTATTATTATTATTATTATTATTATTATTATTATTATTATAACATATGGGCCTAAGAAGAGCCTGCTGGGTCAGACAGAAGCCTTTTCTCACTGTGGCCAGATAGATGCCTTTGGAAACTGCCAGGCAGGATTCGAGCGTAAGAGCGCTCTCCCCTCCTGTGGTTGCCAGCAACTGGTATTCAGGAGGATAGCTGCCAACGTTCATTTTGTGAAGTTGGAAGCACCCTGGATCCTGGTTTCATACAGGCCATTGGAACAGTGACACAAATCCATCAAGTTAATGCAAGAGGGATCCACAAATCCCTTGGTTTAAAGGCCAAACGAGATGAAATGCATGCAATTCACAAATTTAGCATTTTTAAAAATAATGTTTAGAAAGTAAATAGCAGGTGAAAGGGCCCTTGAAATGGAGAGGCAGGGGGCTTTAACCATGTTCCAGATCAAGGAGGGAGGCACACTTGTTTGAATCCGAAGGAAAGCTTCAACTGGTAGGAATGGGACCACATTTTCCTAAGCAAAAAGCTGCAGGAGCCCTAATCTGGCTCATGGATACAGTGGGAGACAAAGGGTTTAAGCCCCTTACTTCCTACCTGGGTCGTAATCCAGATCCACCCTCCCCCAACTTGCTAGTAACTTCTTTTTTTTTAATAAACTGAGTGATAGCTGTATTCATCTTCTTTACACACCAAATACCTAACCTAAAAGTAGATATAAAAAATATTAAAAATACGTTGCATTTGCACACTTAACCACATTACATTATCCATTGCAACCCCAAATCTAACCACATTTTTCAGCATCATGTGAGTCCTAATGTTTTCTTCCAGATATATTTCCCTTCAAATAAAAAGTGAAGCATTGGACAGTCTGTGTCTAAAGCTTTTTTGAAACACCAGAAATTGCATTCCGTTTTTACATAGCCTTGTCATACCCAGGCACCTATTTTTGACTTCTATCATCTCTATTTAACCCAATTTTGCAGCAAAACTTTATGCATCTTTACCCAAAGTCTCCAACTACTTGCGACCAACTGAAGATGTTTGGGTGCCAGGATGACAGCTGCATCTCCACCATGTGGGGATCATTGGACCTGGACTGTTTTCACACATTAATAACCCATCCTGTAGAATTCTATCAGTTATATCCTATCTGCACAATCGGAATGAATTTCAGGAACTGTTCTGAGCTGAATTCTAGAACAATAGGATCCAGAATGCAGCAGTCTGATTGGCCCGCGGGAGCCACCCAATCCAACTCCAGGTGGAAGTGAATCAGTGACCTGATTGGCCTGCAGGACTAGCCAATCAGGCTCCTGGATGAAGTGAATCTGCAACCTGATTGGCCTGCAGGAGCAGCCAATCAGGCTCCTGGATGAAGTGAATCTGCAACCTGATTGGCCTACAAGAGCAGCCCGGAATTAGCCAATCACGCGGGGCCCATTGTGTAAATAATGTATATATAGCTAGACGTTTTGGGGAAAGTTTCATTCATTGCTACTATGAGCTGAATAAAGAGCATGAAATTCACACTCGACTCCCGAGTATATTTCAGGAACCAAAGTGCTTTTTCTGTGCAGCCTTTCGGTTTTCAAAGCGCCTAACCCAGCTCGAGGTTGCCCTCTGAACTAGCCAGGTGTTTCACTGAGGATCGATCACAGTCAGTCCATCCTTTGAAAAATAAGACTTGAGAGCAGTCTCTCTATTTCCAACCAATTTCTTTTCATTCATTTATACTCACCCTTGCTTCTACTGTTTAAACCCCATAGAGGGCTGAAGAGCACTGGGTGTTGAAACCGAAAAGGTTTTAGAGGATGGGCCTTAGTTTCACGATTAATGGGCAATTGTGTGCCAAGCTCTGAGTGAGCTTTCCCTTGCCTGCTCATTTAAAAGAAGCCAGGGAGGGAAGGCAATTACTAGACATAAAGAGAGATTCACTGGCAATAACTGTAATGACTTTTTATCTTCCGTGCAAATCAAAAGCATGCGTGTGCATACAAACGGAAACTTTAAAATAAAGCAAGCATGTTTTATTCTTAGATTCCTCCCTCTCACTGCCTAGGCTCCCTCTGAAAAGATGAAATGAAATGGTGATGGTGTCAATATGTATGGCTATTTAAAATGTATATTCAAAAAGGCCTCATTAGAATGAGAACGTTCCCTTTCTATATTCATAGTCTCTGTCCAAAAATAGGCAAGTCATTGTGAAATCTATAATCATGGCCCACTCCCCCGTGAATCTGTCTGCCCATACACCTTCTCTTTACTTTGCTGAGACGGGTAGGAATGATTGAATCGGGAGGCAAGGAAGGTAAACAGATCGGGCAAAAGATTCCTGCATTGCAGGAGGTTCGACTAGATCAGCCTTTCTCAACCTGTGGGTCCCCAGATGTTGTTGCACTACAACTCCCATCACCCCTAGCTAGCAAGGCCAGAGCTCAAGGATGATGGGAGTTGTAGTCCAACAACATCTGGAGAGCCACAGGTTGAGAACCGCTGGACTAGATGATCCTGGTGGTCCCTTGTAACTCAGCAATTCCACAATTCTAACTATTGCTGTAACGGCTGTGGCAGATAGGAATCTTGATACATGCCTTCCTTGGGTTCTACAAACAGACACACATGCAGAGGATGATGCTATCCATGCCTTTGTGCGAAAAGAAACAACAGAAACTGTGATTTGAGTCCAAGACTCAAAAGATACAGAGAGTGGTATCAAAGTCTGCTTATTTCAGTGGGTCATACCCTGAGTATGACTTAGTTGGATGTCACCAGAGCGCTAATAATAATAATAATAATAATAATAATAATTTATTTATACCCTGCCCATCTGGCTGGGTTTCCCCAGCCACTCTGGGTGGCTCCCAAGAGAATTTAATACATGATAAAACATCAAACATTAAAAACTTCCCCAAACAGGGATGCCTTCAGATGTCTTCTAAAAGTCAAGATAGTTGTTTATTTCCTTGACATCTGATGGGAGGGCGTTCCACAGGGCGGGCGCCACTGCCGAGAAGGCCCTCTGCCTGGTTCCCTGTAACCTCACTTCTCGCAGTGAGGGAACCGCCAGAAGGCCCTCGGTGCTGGACCTCAGTGGTCAGGCTGAACACTGGTATACTGGGCCAAGGCACTGGATCTGCCTTGTGGTTGGAGTTCTTAAGCTGCATTTCTTGTAATATTTGTAAAAAAACTCAGATATTCCAAGACACCATAAGCCTCCAATGACCTCCTTCCAAAGGAAGACAAACCCAGGTAAGAACTGCAGCCCTAGAACTTCTTACTGCTTGGAACAGCCTTCATGCAAAGACTTTCAGATCCTCCCTCTGAATGTTGAACAGGGGGAAAGGTTGCAATTTGATTTAGTGTGATTTTCATTGTTTATATGAAATCACCATACTTGCAGCTGCTCCCAGAAAAGAATTAAGAACTGTTTGATGTTGTGTGTGGTTTTTTTTAAGCTGCAACCCAGACAGCATTTTCTTTGACGATCTGCTGTAGACAAACATTATAATAACATGACTTAAAGAGTTTGAAAATTCAAGTAAATAACCGCAAGGATCTTTTTTAGTGGCAGGCAAAAGCTTGGCCGCGTTTCCGAAATGATGAAAGGAGAAAAAGTACTAATGGCCATTTTGGCAGGATCTGAAATGAGGGTAGGTTCCAAAATGACCACCTCTGAAGATCAGCAGAAAATGCAATTCTATCAGGAGTTTCTGCATCAGCAGAAAAACCTACATGAGAGGTATGATACGCTAGGCCCTGCCTTCTCTCTCTGTCCTCAACAAAGCCTTGGCAAAATGAAGACCACGTACGCATTTGCAGCTAAAAATGCAGAGAGGTTGTTTTTTCACCACAGGAAAACCACTGGAAAACAGAGGGGTGGCAGAGATGTCCTCATGCAATGTGCATTACCTGCTTGGTCTCCCTGGAAGCTCCTCCTAACTCCTCTTTATGAAGATGCAGTCTGTGCACACGTGCAATGGCTGTCTCTACTGTACACACCTCAGCTTAACTGTGAAGTGAACAAGGCTTACATTTTCAAACAAGGCGGAAAATGCATCCAATAGCAGCGTTTCTCAAGAAACTATAGGATAGATACATATTGCAGCAAACGTTCTATGTACATGGTTTCAAACACCAACAGCAGGCTTGTGATGGTGCCAGAGTAAATAATAACGCGTAAACAGCCCTAAATCAGTGTGGGGTTTTTTGTTTTGTTAGTGGGGAGGGATTAGCATTTATGCAACTGTAGGGTTGCCGTATTTCCTGAGGTAAAAACATGAACAAAAAAAGTTGCAGGAATACAAATTATTAAATGTGTTAATACGAACAGAAGTTAAAAATACTGTAGCTGTTGGATTACGATGAAGACTGAAATGTAATTGGATTAAATAAGACTCTGGAAGCAGAATTAAATGAAATGATCGTACCTTGAAATCTAGTACATCTAAAATGTGTAATTGGCTTTTTAACTGATTGGAATTTGAATTAGAATGGTAATTTGGTATTGATACAATGTGCCATATATTGGACTTTTGTAATTGAAAATTAATAAAAAATATATTTTTAAGAAGAAAAATATTGAGCTTTTTTTAAAACAATCACCCACTTGCCCCCCCGGGCAATCAGTCCACACCAGAGCCCAAGAACAGCCAGACCCCAGGTTGCCCGCAACTGTGCCTGAACCCGAGCCACTCACATACACACACCATTTTTTTAAACCCTCCAAAAGCCCAATTTGCTTAAAATTGTAAAAATCTCCCCGGATGCATATGTAGGCACCTCAAAAGAGGACATGCCCTGGATTTCCCGGACATATGGCAACCCTATGCAACTGTGTAGACAACTCAGACATTATGGTTCATAGGCAGCTAGCTCCCTGTAGAGAAATTTCAAGCATCTGAACTGTCAGGATGAGCAAGAATGGCTGGTGGCACCCACCCAAGAGCCCCCCAGGGAGAACATAGAATAAAACTAATTTTCCCAAGGCAGCTCAGAAAAATATCTTCGCGATGTCCTGTGCATGTTGATTCAGAAATGAACTCCACTGAGTTCAAGAGGACTTACTGCAAGCAAAGTGGGCAGAGGATTAAGACTGCAGTCTAAAACAATTAAACCACAAATGCAATAATCGAAGAACAAAAAAACAACAACAAAGGATAGAAGAACAGTAAAGCAGCAACTTCAAAGGTTTTTTCCCCCTTTGCAGTTAATGCTAACTGCACTGTTTCTTGCAGAGTCGCAGGTACTGCTTTGCACAGACCACTAATGAACACGCACACACAACAACCCCCCCCCCAAACTATTAAGTTTTCAGGATTTGGCCCAAGGGATTCCAGCAGCAGCAGCAAGCACTGTTTTCTCACAAGAGCACTCTGCATAAGCCGCACATTCCTGTAATGCAGCAAAGCCCTGGACGCAGTTCAGCACACCGCACATTAGCAGCGATTAGCTTTGTGCCAACCTTTCTTAAGGAAATGCAGCAATGTTTTGACAGGTACCCAGCCAGCACGTATAGCAATCTATTAGGCAACCTTGCACGTATTAGCATTTCATTGGGGGGGGGGGAGCCATCCAGATGAGGGGATGGGGAGTCGGAACAAACCTATACCATTGGCCACACGCTCTTGCGGCTCACTTAAAGAAGTTAGTTTATCCCACAATGAATCATAGGTGATTTCATTTCCCCCATTCGTGGGCTTTCTGTCTGTGCCGGAGACAGTCATCCAGTCCTAAAGCTTATAGATATTTGTCTCAGCAGCCAAGAGAATATAGGAAAGTGCATTATACCCAGGGCTGAAACTCAGTTCTGGCACCTCTCCGCAACATTGCCATTATAAGAGAACAGGTAAAGGTAAAGCAGCCCTGGACAGTTAAGTCCAGTCAAACTTGACTATGGGGTGCAGCGCTCATCTCGCTTTCAGGCCGAGGGAGCCAACGTTTGTCCACAGACAGCTTTCCGGGTCATGTGGCCAGCAGGACTAAACCGCTTCTGCCACAAAGGAACACCATGACAGAAACCAGAGCACAGGGAAATGCTGTTTAACTTCCCGCCGCAGTGGTACCTATTTATCTACTTGCCTATTTGCTTGGTTGGCAGAAGCTGGGACAGAGCAATGGGAGATCACTCTGTCGTGGGGATTCGAACCGCCAACCTTCTGATCAGCAAGCCCAAGAGGCTCAGTGGTTTAGACCACAGTGCCACCTGCGTCCCATGTATAAGAGAACAAGGGAGGCGTTTATGGAGCGTTTTGGCACCTCTTTTTCTAGAAAAATAGCACTAAGACCATTGGCTCACCTAGATCAATACTGTCTGCAATGACTGGCAGCGGCCCTCCAGGATTTCAGACCTCAGTCATTCCCATCCCTGCCTGGAGAGGAATCCTTAAAGGATCCTGTAAACATGAATTCAGAATGCCTTTGCTTGCCAGGAGTTTTTTTAAAGAAATATTCTTACAACCAGCAGTCTCACCAAACTATATCCTTACTCGGCTGCTACACATACCAAACTCCAACAATATATTCTACTATAACTTACACTGGTGTTGTTATTTATTGAATTTATATACTGCCCTATACTCGGAGGTTTCAGGGCAGCTCACAGAACAAAATCAAAATTTAAAACCACAAAATATATAATCAAAACAAAAACAACAACCCAATAAACCTCCCCACAAAAGAGCCTCATTTTAAAAGGGTATAGGATGTCAATCTGGTCAACCAAAGGCCTGGTTAAAAAGGAACCTTTTTGCCTGGTGCCTAAAGGTGTATAATGAAGGCGCCAGGCGAACTTCCCTGGGGAAAGCATTCCACAGATGGGGAGCCACTGCAGAGAAGGCCCATCAAAAGGTGAGAAATGGGACTCACAGTCCTCTCCTGATCTAAATCCCTCAACTGGTTTGAACATTCACGACTCAAAGCTCAAGATGGATTCACTTTCCTAGACATATCATAATGGGAATCCTGTGAAGAGGAAGAGAGTGCTTGAATACTGTAGCCAGAATAGCACCATCTGGATATTATTAGACAATTCTCATCATCTCATTGAAAGAGGTGGGTTTGCTTAGTGTGGAGAAGGGATGTTTAAAAGGGAAATATCAAATACCACATACTAATATTACTATGGAAGGAACATCATCATGCTGAAGGGTTTTGTACTTTGGCTGTCCTTTGAAAGATGGGCCCTGGGAGGCAGGAAGGGGAGGAAGACAATGCAAGATATCACCCTCTCCAGAGAGCATGCTTAATGCTCCCATGGCGAGTTATCAAGCGACTCTTTTGTCACTAGACTATAAAGAATGCCCTTTTCCAAGGCATGACATCTTCTTAGTTTTCCTTTTCCTAAAGTGTAAGCAGAATCCATAGTTACTTCCCTTCACTGTTACAAAACAGTGGGTGGAGTCATAAAGACTCCCAGAAGGGATGGCTGAAGCCTTTAAATTATTCCCAGTCTTAATCTTTTAAATGTTCCCTAAGACTCTCATGGAGAGTTATCAGCACAGAATGCAGATGCTGATGAGAAAGTCTACTTACATCTCCATCCACTTTCTCTCTCACTCGCTGAATGATCAAAACAAAGGAGATGGCTATGCCTCTAGAGCCCTCATGACCAAGGAGCCAGCAGAGGGAGGTGTCACAATGAAGGGCGTGTCACAAGGACCTCCGCAACCTAGCAACCACCAGCACTGAACTGACACTACTCTCAACTGACACTGCTAAGTTTGCTTATATGGCTTTTAATCCATGTTCAGCTTTTTACAAGTATGTAAAATGAAAATTGGGACGCGGGTGGCGCTGTGGGTAAAAGCCTCAGCACCTAGGGCTTGCCGATCGAAAGGTCGGCGGTTCGAATCCCCGTGGCGGGGTGCGCTCCCGTTGCTCGGTCCCAGCGCCTGCCAACCTAGCAGTTTGAAAGCACCTCCGGGTGCAAGTAGATAAATAGGGACCGCTTACTAGCGGGAAGGTAAACGGCGTTTCCGTGTGCGGCTCTGGCTCGCCAGAGCAGCGATGTCATGCTGGCCACGTGACCCGGAAGTGTCTCCGGACAGCGCTGGCCCCTGGCCTCTTGAGTGAGATGGGCGCACAACCCTAGAGTCTGTCAAGACTGGCCCGTACGGGCAGGGGTACCTTTACCTTTACCTTTTAAAATGAAAATTTTCCCTTTATATTCAAGCTTCTGTTGTTCCTGCACCTACTGAGCATTAGCTAGCTAATCTACCTCTCTGCCTCTCTGGTGCAACTGCCACACACCAAAAGGCTATGGAAAGGGCCCTGTGTCTTCAACAATTCACAAAGCTATTCATTGTAGCTCCACAGCAGCATAGCTGTCAACTTTTCCCTTTTTAAAAGGGAAATTCCCTTATTCCAAATAGGATTCCTCACAAGAAAAGGGAAAAGTTGACAGCTATGCACAGCAACCCTCTCCTTTTCAGTGTCACCCTATATTGCCGAACAGTGGAAAATTAGAGATCACCCCTTGTGTGTTTATTCATTTTATTACCCTCCTTCACTAGCAGGTCCCAGGGCAAGTTACAACCATCTAAAATTATTATCATTGTTGTTATTAATTAAATTTGTATACCACCCTATGCCCACAGGTTTCAGGGCAGTTCACAGGATAAGATCACAAAATACATTAAGAAAAACAAAAACCCAATAACCCCACTCCCAACACATTTTAAAAGGGCATTGGATGTCAATCAGATGGACCAAAGGCCTGGTTAAAAAGGAATGTTTTTGCCTGGTGCCTAAAGGTGTACAATGAAGGCGCCAGGTGAACTTCCCTGAGGAGAGAATTCCACAGATGGGGAGCCACTGCAGAGAAGGCCCGTTCTCGTGTTGCTACCCTCTGGACCTCTCAAAGAGGAGGCACATGAAGAAGGGCCTCAGAAGATGATCTCAGAGTCCAGGTATGGGAGCAAGCTGTCCTTGAGGTATTGTGGTCCTGAGCCATTTAAGGCTTTATAGGTCAGAACCAGTACTTTGAATTGGCCCGGAAACTAATTGGTAGCCAGTGCAGTCTGGTTGTTACCTTGCAATGAAGAGAAGGACAGAGATGCGCAAAATAAATAAATGAAAACATGCCCCCACTCCTGTGCCATAGTGTGATTTTTTGTCTCTAGCCTGCCTGAGAAAGGGCATCACAGAGCTTGAACACCATTCTTCCCTTGACAATTTGCTGTCGCCACGGCTATGAATTCTTATGCGCTGAACTAGTAGTGTGAAACTTCACCACTACCCTCTTTACGGCCCCTGGGCCACAGCTGGCCACCACTACGATCTAGTAAATAAAGCAATCTAGTCGATAAAGCTAGAACCTTTTGTGTAACTGCTTTGGAGAACTTTTTTAAAAATAAACAGTTTATAAAGCTTCTGTAATAATTAAAGGCGAGAACTTAATGGCGACTCACCAAATTATAAGGCATACGTATGAACAAAACAAAGGTTACAAATGAAGTCCGATGGCTAGAAACTAAATTTTTGGAGTGCGACTCCAACTTTCTCATAGGAACTGGAGATAGATTCTCACCCACAGTACTGATTGGTATAGCCTGTCATTAGCTTGAATTTCTGCACTTGCAAGCTTATAAAGACATGGCTTAAGTGTTTGTGGATAGCATGCAGGGTCTCCTGTGCCCTGCATAGGTCCTTACCTCTTAGTCAGGCTACAAAAAAACAACAACAGGAATTATCCAAACTATGCAGAATATGCACTTTTCCTTATTTTTGACAATTTGTTAGTCACAGAATCCAGTTTTTCTTATCCCATGTTTACATTTTTGACCCAGGTTACATGAAGCTCTGAGTAAGCCTCTCTAACTTTACTCCAGGGAATAAAGCTTTGCTTTCTTGAGTTTCCACCACAAACAGAAACTTGATACTCTTTCTACTTTCACATAGCAGAGATTAGCGTGCTTTAGAAAGATCAGGAGAGTAGAAATAATTTCAGATAAGGTTATCGGTTCCTGCCAAAATTCATCCACCCCAAATATTTTGCCTAATGTATTATGATCTGGAAGCGGCTGTAGTCAAGATGCAATTTTGCACCAAGTGAAATGATAATTTTTACTCAAGTCATATGAACTCCCACAGCTATTGCTTCATGATTGGTTAAAGCAAGAAAAACATATCACTCTTTCTTGGATACAATCCAACATTATATATGCTTGCAGTCTTTCAGGCTCACAGCCAGTTATTACATCCAAAATGGCAGTCCCAATCCACAGCATCAGGGAAAACTTGAACATTTTGAAAAACTTAGCAATTTCATATTCAAAAGCAAGCCAGCTTCCTTTAGGTAGACTGGAACAATAAAGAACCAGTTTGACACCATGTGAAGATCGGGTGGGCAAAGCTTGGCCAAAATGGCCTCAACCTTGAGAGTAAATGGGGAAGTCTGATTAGACCCATGGGCCTGAGGTTCTCCAATTCTGGAGTAGAGCGTCCGACTAGGACTGGGCTGAAATCCCTTCTCAACTACAAAACTTATTTGGTTGGCTGCTCTCTCTTATTCTGTTCCAGGGGTAGACAATGTGACGCCTTGCAGAAACTACAACTCCCATCATTCCTGACCTTCAGCCATGTTGGCTGGGGCCGATGGGAGTTTTCACCCACCAACAAGATCTAGCAGGAACCATGTTGGTCTTTCTCGGCCTTTCATGATACCCGAAACCAGCCGCCTGAGGCAGCTGCCTCACTCTGGCTAACAGTAGGGCCAGTCTTGCCAATATGGAAATAGTAAGGTAAAGGTCCAGTTAGGTCCAGTCGTGGCCGACTCTGGGGTTGCGGCGCTCATCTCGCTTTATTGGCCAAGGGAGCCGGTGTACAGCTTCTGGGTCATATGGCCAGCATGACTAAGCCACTTCTGGCGAACCAGAGCAGCACACGGAAACGCCGTTTACCTTCCCGCTGGAGTGGTACCTATTTATCTACTTGCACTTTGATGTGCTTTCAAACTGCTAGGTTGGCAGGAGCTGGGACTGAGCAACGGGAACTCACCCCATCACGGGGATTCGAACCGCTGACCTTCTGATCGGCAAGTCCTAGGCTCTGTGGTTTAACCAACAGCGCCACCCACGTCCCAATATGGAAATAGTCAGGGTCTAAAGTGAAGCACGGGACGCGGGTCTAAAGTGAAGCACGGCCTTTTACCCACAGCGCCACCTGCGTCCCAATATGGAAATAGTCAGGGTCTAAAGTGAAGCACGGGACGCGGGTGGCGCTGTGGGTAAAAGCCTCAGCGCCTAGGGCTTGCCAATAGAAAGGTCGGCGGTTCGAATCCCCGCGGCGGGGTGCGCTCCCGTTGCTCGGTCCCAGCGCCTGCCAACCTAGCAGTTTGAAAGCACCCCCGGGTGCAAATAATAATAATAATAATAATAATAATAATAATAATAATAATTTATTATTTATATTCCGCCCATCTGGCTGGGCTTCCCCAGCCACTCTGGGCGGCTTCCAAAAGAATATTAAAATACTATAATACATCAAACATTAAAAGCTTCCCGAAACAGGGCTGCCTTCAGATGTCTTCTAAATGCCTGGTAGTTGTTGTTCTCTTTGACATCTGGTGCGAGGGTGTTCCACAGGGAAGGCGCCACTACCGAGAAGGCCCTCTGCCTGGTTCCCTGTAACTTGGCTTCTCGCAGTAAGGGAACCGCCAGAAGGCCCTCAGTGCTGGACCTCAGTGTCCGGGTAGAATGATGGGGGTGGAGACGCTCCTTCAGATATACTGGACCAAGGCCATTTAGGGCTTTAAAGGTCAGCACCAACACTTTGAAATGTGCTCGGAAACGTACTGGGAGCCAATGTAGGTCTTTCAAGACCGGTGTTATGTGGTCTCTGCAGCCGCTCCCAGTCACCAGTCTAGCTGCCGCGTTCTGGATTAGTTGTAGTTTCCGGGTCACCTTCAAAGGTAGCCCCACGTAGAGCGCATTGCAGTAATCCAAGCGGGAGATAACCAGAGCATGCACTACTCTGGCGAGGCAGTCCACAGGCAGATAGGGTCTCAGCCTGTGTACCAGATGGAGCTGGTAAACAGCTGCCCTGGACACAGATTTGACCTGTGCCTCCATGGACAGCTGTGAGTCCAAAATGACTCCCAGGCTGCGCACCTGGTCCTTCAGGGGCACAGTTACCCCATTCAGGACCAGGGAATCCTCCACACCTGCCCGCCTCCTGTCCCCCAAGAACAGTACTTCTGTCTTGTCAGGATTCAACCTCAATCTGTTAGCCGCCATCCAACCTCCAACCGCCTCCAGGCACTCACACAGGACCTTCACTGCCTTCACTGGTTCTGATTTGAAAGAGAGGTAGAGCTGGGTATCATCCGCATACTGATGAACACCCAGTCCAAATCCCCTGATGATCTCTCCCAGCGGCTTCATGTAGATGTTGAAAAGCATGGGGGAGAGGACAGAGCCCTGAGGTACCCCACAAGTGAGGGCCCAGGGGTCTGAACACTCATCCCCCACCACCACTTTCTGAACACGGCCCAGGAGGAAGGAGCGGAACCACTGTATAACAGTGCCCCCAGCTCCCAGCCCCTCAAGACGGCCCAGAAGGATGTTATGGTCGATGGTATCAAATGCCGCTGAGAGATCCAGCAGAACTAGGAAACAGCTCTCACCTTTGTCCCTAGCCCGCCGGAGATCAAGTAGATAAATAGGGACTGCTTACTGACGGGAAGGTAAACGGCGTTTCCGTGTGCTGCGCTGGCTCGCCAGATGCAGCTTTGTCACGCTGGCCACGTGACCCGGAAGTGTCTCCAGACAGCGCTGGCCCCTGGCCTCTTAAGTGAGATGGGCGCACAACCCCAGAGTCTGTCAAGACTGGCCCGTACGGGCAGGGGTACCTTTACCTTTACAAAGTGAAGCACAGTAGAGGAAAGGAGAAAGGCTAGGGCCCAGCTATCCCAAAACACTCATCTCTCCTGTGAAGTGGCACAGGGATTTCTCAAGTTAACAATAAAACCCACTGAGGTGGGTATGTTGTTTGGA
Organism: Podarcis muralis; assembly: GCF_964188315.1. Taxonomy (NCBI): domain Eukaryota; kingdom Metazoa; phylum Chordata; class Lepidosauria; order Squamata; family Lacertidae; genus Podarcis; species Podarcis muralis. The sequence continues at coordinate 103,659,430 of NC_135657.1, forward strand.
CTAGGGCTACTCTGAAGCCTTGGCTTCCCATAGACTTTCCCGTCCTCTGTGTCTTTCTGCAGACAAAAGCACACAAGCAGAGAAGATCTTAGGAAAGGAAAACAGCACTACAGAAAACAGGCAACTTTTTATAAAGGATTTGCACGGCATCGAGACGGAAAGATTCGGAAAGGGTAGGAAGCGTACGCTCTGTAGCATCAGTCACAGCAATATTTCTGAGCGCTTATCAGTGTGCCACACAAATTGCAGGATGTGGTTCTTTGGGGCTTTAAAAAGTAATAATAAAAGACAGAGACAGAGAGGTGCTCAGCGCACTGAAAAGTTGTAATGGGTTTATAAGAGCTATTGATTAATCTGAGAGCATTAAAAGAACTTTATCCAGACTTTTAGCAGATCTTGGTCATTTCACAAAGAATAAGGGACTCAGGCACAGGCGGGATGAGTCAGCATGCTGTAAGCCGGCTGCGCTTGTGGAGGCTGAACTTACTGCACTGACATTGTCCTTCAAAACTCACAAAAGCTGTTTAAAAGGAGTGGTTTAGAAGGGACTTGCTATACTCATGACTGCATATACCAGCTGAACCAAGAAGAACCTGGTAACTAATGATACTTCTAGGCATTCATGTCTTCCAGGGCGCATCTCTGCACAACAGTCTTGCCAGGTATTCCAAGAAAACTGTTGCATGCAGCAAACCCAACGCTTCACTTGCCTTCAGCCAAGATAATGTCTGTGCTGGCACATGAAACAGCAAAGAAAGCTGCATATGTCTGCCTTGCCCACCCCACCACCAGCTAGCCAGGGCTGGGCGATATATCAATATATCATCCAAACCCAATTTGAAGTCCATATTGCAATATCGGTTTCATAACTTTGGACCTGGCAATATATCACAAATTACGATGTGTTAGGGCTGGGCGAAATATGATCCAAAACCAGTTTGAAGTCCATTTTTGACTTGAATCATGATGTGTGTGTGTGTTATGCAAAAATCACAACATGGGGAAAACCGTGAAGCCAGCCAATGCGTCTCTCGTTTCTCACAGCCCCTGCTAACTCCGCTAGCTCAGTTCTCCCCTGCCTCTGGGTGTGGGTGTGTGCAGCAAATCACAAGAGCAGCACTGGCAAAAATCACGATGCGGGAAAAACCATCCTTATTTTAGACATCGTGGCATATCAGTATATCGCGATGTTTAGCTGGTGATATATCATGATGTTGAAAACCAGATATCAGCCAGCCCTAGTCATTGCTATCAATTTGATGTGTACTGTTTATGCCTGTGCTTCTCCCTCAAAGACCCCTTCTTAGCCACTGGGGAAAAGTTCAGTTGCTTATACAAATTCAGCTAGAAGTGTCTAGCCCACTGGTAGCTACTACCTCTGTATTAAGCCAGAAGCTATTAAGTTGCAAACCTACCACCCCATCCTCCAGAATTCCAGCAAATCCCTCTCCCCAAACCAGTCTTTTCACTGAAAGCTGTCTACTAGCCCCTATATATCCAAGTCAGAAAGCCCCATGTTTTGCTTCTCCTAGTTCCTATGACTTTTAGAGAAGGGGTTGGCAGACGGCCAATCTGCAGCTATAAGTACACCTCTGGGTAACCCAAAGCAGATCAGGAAGGACTTCTGACTTCCAGTCATTTGACAGTGGGAATAATAAAATGGCACATATCCCCCCCCCCAAAAAAAATACTATTATACTGCTGCAATGAAGAAAGCTGGAGTACACGGAATCATGGATTCTGTGCGGAAGTGCAGAAAGTTCAGTTCAGGTAATCAACACAAATTCCGGGATTCGGTGTTATTTAATCCTTGAATTGTACGTCTTTTCCACCTGATTCTGCTTGGTGGATCTCAGAGCTCTAACAAAAAAACAAAGTAGATTCACAAGACTTCAGAACATTTTTGGCAGGTAGCCCTCAACAGCAGAAGAGCATCAGAATAATAAAAATTACTCAGAAAGCATAAAAACATACTGGAGGCTTCAGCTTCTTCTCTCAGCTGATATTACAGAGTTTTCCTCATCACCACTCTTAACGGTATCTGAATCATTGGTCTGTTTTAAACACTGCCAGGCTGGTTTGTGAAGATGATTGACAAGAGAAGGCTGCTTAAGTTAAGCTTTTTAGTGTCGGCTGAGCAATTTGGCTGCCTTAAATGGAGGTATGGGGGCTCGGCCATTCTGCTGTGAAGACCAAAAATGGAGTGCACCAGCAAATCTCCCTTGCAGTAGTAGGTTCTGCAGCTCTGGGAAGCTCCTGCTGTGTGTATACAATGTGTGATTTCATATGAGATAATTTAGCCTCCTCCAGGTGATTACAAGGATACCTGTGGGCTTTAGTGGCCGGGTGGCTATCAGAATTTCGACTTGCAATCTCACGTACAAAGATGATAGCACCCCTATTCCATTTATAGTCAGCCTTGATGAATTCCTCCTACTGCAATCAGTGGAGAACCAAGCAAATGCTTCACTGCTTTGTCATGCGTCCTGCTGTCACCATCACCAAAACAAAGGAAGTACACAGAGGATATAAAACCCTGAGCCCATAAACAGGGGCAACACTTGACATTTAGTCTGGTTTCGTGGTCAGCTTGACATAGTCCGTAGCACTGCAAGTTGCGGGAGCACTCTGCCTCCCCCAAACTAGAAATTAATTGGAAAGAGAAAAATAAATGGAAATGTGTTTCTATGTGCGAGGATGGATTCACTTAAGAAGTCCCAGGATCCAGAAATTAAGACAGAAGTATACTGCCAAATTTGTACAAATTGTCTCAAGTCAACTGCTGGCCAACACGATTATGGGGTGCACTTTCTCTCTGACCAGGGGAATGCTATGATTCGGATTTGTGGAAGTTGGCAGCTTAATTTTATGCTAGGGCCAAGGAAATATATGATATGGCTTCTGGGTTCCTTCCAGCTCTGTTATGCGTCCATTTAAAAAGTGAACTGAACTGAGTGAGTTGGAAGGAATAATATGGCTGACTCATTGCCTGACCCTGCCATCCACCATGTCGATCTATGGCTTAAGGCTAGGTTCAGACACTAAATCAAAGATGGAGGAACTCAGGCCTGAGGCCTGAACGCAGCCCCTTCCCCCGGCTTCTCTTAGTGACCCACAGTCTTCTCATTGGACGCCATCCCACACCAGGCTTGTACAACACCTTCCTCAAGTGCTTCTGCCAATTGGAAGGTGCCCTTGAATAATGCTTCTTGCGTGCCTGTGTGTGTGTGTGTAGACAAGTAGGTAGGTAAAAAAAAGGTCGCCCAACCCTGCGGTGAGAAATGAAGGGTGAATGGCTGGCACATCAAGTGGCAATGCGCACACCTTTCCTGAGATCAGGCAGCTAAGCAAGACATGCATCTGAAACAGGTGCCTGTTCCTGCAAAACAAAATAAAGTGCTGACATTTTGCACATCGAAAGGCAGGAGTTGGGGAGCATTTTTCGCTCCCGGGATCTGGCAGGTAGGGAAAGCCAGGGGTGGGCAAGGTTAAACTGGGTTTGGATGGGGTTACACCCAAAACCAGCCAGGACCAATCACGCTCCCTGTTCCCCTTCATCCCCTTCCTCTTTCTCCCAACCCAGTAGGCTGCTGGAGAAAGGACAGATCACACTCGCCAGATGTTTACACTACAGTCATACCTCATGTTACGTTTGCTTCATGTTACGTTCTTTCAGGTTACGTCCCGCGGCGACCCGGAAGTACTGGAAAGGGTTACTTCCGGGTTTCGCAGCACGCGCGTGCACACAAGTGCTAAATCATGCTTTGCGCATGCACACAAGCGCCAAATCGCGCCACGCACCTGCGCAGATATGGCGCTTCAGGTTGCGCTCTTTTCATGTTGCGAACAGGCCTCCGGAACGGATCCCGTTCGCAACCAGAGCTACCACTGTACTGTAAATTGCTTGCAAGGGGCTTTCAATTTCTTCTCTGTCACTCCATTAGTTTCCATTCCACTCCCTTCCTTCCTCCCACCAGGCTTCCTCCACTGGCATGGAATTAGGCTGAGGGCTGTATGCAAGCTACAGGAAGCACAAGTGAATTGCACCCACCCATAACACCAAAGAAGGCCTGGGTGAACTATGGTTGAGGAGCAAAGCTTTTCCCTAGCCCTGTATAATATCGAATTTTAACCTCAGATGCTAACAGGCCCCCTGGCTTAGTTTAGGACTATTTGGTTTCTCAGCAAATATGGTTTCGTATGTACTTCTGTTCATTCTCAGGTATAATCACCCAAATAAAAAATTACATTTGTCCCAGCACATTTCCCGTGTGCTAGTAACCCACTATTTCCCAACGCACAATCCATTCAAACCACACATTCTTTAAAAGGTTATCGGACTTGGTTGCCGGACCAAGCACACTCGATACCATTTTCTGAAGCCATGTGGAAAAAAACAAAAAACTAATCCACCACACAGAGTCTATCTATCCTTAAGCCCCATCTAAACCGTAAAGAATGTGCAACATCATCAGAGCCAAGAATGCCCTAATATGGCAGAGAGTTAAGATACCCTGAGAATTTAAGTGCTCTTTGTCAAAGCTGTGCTAATATTAGAAGGAAACAGTAAAGAAAAGAGATTCAACTCATTTTCCTGTACCATTCTGCAAAGATGTTGTGTTATAAACATCGTCAAGATCTTGGATGCTTGAGGCGTCGGTTGAATCTTGATCGTTGGCTACAAATCCTACTGAAGAAAGGCTAGAAATAAAGGAGTGCATCCTTTTTGCATAAATATCCCTAATATTAAAATAAGGGAGCTCGTTTGTCTTCTCCTTGGGGTCGTTGTTGCACTGGTCCACGTCAATATCCTTCTGCTTCTGGTAGTATTTGGAAAACTTGTTGAAAATGATTGTGATGGGAAGAGCTACCACTAATATTCCACAGATGATGCACGTTGTGCCAATGATCTTCCCTCCAAGAGTGACCGGGTAGGTGTCTCCATAGCCAACGGTGGTCATGCTAATGGTGGCCCACCACCAGCAGATTGGGATGCTCTGCAACTCTGATGTGTCATCATCTTTTTCCACAGAGTAGACCAGGACGGAGAAAATGGAAATCCCAACAGCCAGGAACAAAAGCAGAAGTCCAACTTCATGGTAGCTGTGCCTCAAAGTGGCACCCAATGACCGCAGCCCAACAGAGTGCCTAGCCAGCTTCAGGATACGGAATATCCTCATCAAACGCAGGATCTGGACCACTTTCCCCATGTTCTCGATGTCTTCGCTTTCCTCCTCTTTGGTGTCCACGGCCAAAGTGGCGTAGAACGGAATGATGGAGACAAAGTCTATGATGTTCAGCGGGTTCTTCCAGAACTTTTTCTGACTGGGAGCAGCAGCCAACCTGATCATAAGCTCAGAGGTGAACCAGATGATGCATATGATCTCCACTATTTCCAGAATAGGGTCTTCTATCTCCCTTTCGTTGGCATCCAGCTTCTGGAATTCCGGCATGCTATGGATGCACATGGTCACGATGGATGCTAGGACCACGCTCAAGGAGGAAACGGCAATCAACTTGGCGGACAAGCAAGAGGCAGGGTTCTCCATTCTGACCCATATGTTCTTGCGCAACTCCCCCAACCATTGCTTATCAAATTTCTCGAGCTCCTTCTCAAAGATGGACGACTCGTCGTCAGAAGAATCCAGGCTTCCGGCATTGCTTTTCTGGTCCCACTCTTTATCAAGTCCCTCTTCTTTCCTTTCTTGGTACCTGTTGCTGCAGCAAGAGTCAAGGAAGAGCTCGTTGATTCCCCAGTACTCTATTTCCTGGCAGAAGGAGAAGACGCAGAGCTCTTCCATGACGTGGAGTTTCCCTGTATAATAAAAATTCAGCACGTAGCGGAACAAGGAAGGGTTCCGGTCAAAGTAGTACTCCTTCTCTGCAACACTGTAGTCATCACACAGTTCCAGAATAGCTTCTTCTGAATGGCATTTGAGCAGTTTCCCGAGTCTTGTATGGGGAAATCTGAGCAATGTGCTTTGGCCAATGGACTGCTTAAAGCCACCCACATTCAAGTTGACAAGCTCCTCATCTTGTCCCGGCCTGTGGAAGAATTCGCCGTACACCATTTTGAATGCTGTAAGTGTTGTGGCCGGCCGGCAAGGCACATAATATTACATCGCACCTAAAAAGCAACACAAGGTACACTTAGCTAATTCAATCTTGTTTTGTTCTCAGTGCAAACACTTCTCATCTCTGCTTACTGCGAGTAGTTATATTAAAGGAAACGGGGAAGAAATAAAAATCTCACATGCAGCACTAAACAATTCAGTGAGGCAAAATTAAATTACTTACAAGGTTTATTAAGTCAGAGTTATAAAGCTTGATTAAAATAAAGTCTGGTTAGCACTACCTCCCCCCGCCTCCCCCTAACACCCTGCTGTGGAGAAAAGATGGTTAATTCATTAAGCTTGTCCTGTCCTGTAGCTGAACCATATTTAAATTAATGTTCATCCTTCCAAGAATTAAAGCGTATCTCTGGTAGGCTTAACTATAATGAATCTCACAAGAAAACAATATTTAAGTCTGTAATACATTTTCCCCTGTTTATACATGCATGGCTGTGTCCTTGCAATTGCCAGGTTACCAAGACCCCTTCCTATGGGAAAGAGTGGGTGGGTGCCCCGCCCCACACCTCCATCACACACTTCCCATTAATCTGCAACAAGAAAATTTTGTGTTTGATTCATATACAGTGGTACCTCTGGTTAAGAACTTAATTCGTTCTGGAGGTCCGTTCTTAACCTGAAACTGTTCTTAACCTGAGGTACCACTTTAGCTAATGGGGCCTCCTACTGCCGCTGCGCCACTGGCGCGCGATTTCTGTTCTCATCCTGAGGTAAAGTTCTTAACCCGAGGTAATATTTCTGGGTTAGCGGCGTCTGTAACCTGAAGAGTCTGTAACCTGAAGCGTCTGTAACCTGAGGTACCACTGTACTTTCTAAGGGGAAATAATTGTTCAAAGCATGATGAACCTACCTGGACCCCGAGATCATCTTCTGAGGCCCTCGTTTGTGTGCCTCCTCCTCGAAAGGTCTGGAGGGTGGCAACACAAGAATGGGCTCCCTGTCTGTGGGATGCTCTCCCCAGGGAAGTTTGCCTGGCGCCTTCATTATAAACCCATTATACACATTATACACCTATTTTACACCTTTAGGCGCCAGGCAAAAAGGTTCCTTTTTAACCAGGTCTTTTAAACAGAGGCAGAGAGGTAGATTAGATAGCTAATTCTCAGTAGGTGCAGGAACAATGGAAGCTTGAATGTAAAGGGATAAATTTCATTTTACATACTTGTAAAAAGCTGAACATGGATTAAAAGCCATATAAGGAAACTTAGTAGTGTCAGTTGAGAGTAGTGTCAGTTGAGTGCTGGTGGTTGCCTGGTTGCGGAGGTCCTTGTGACACGTCCTTCATTGTGACACCTCCCTCTGCTGGCTCCTTGGTCACTAGGGCTCTAGAGGCATAGCAATCTCCTTTGGTTTGATCATTCAGGGAGTGAGAGAGAAAGTGGATGGAGATGTAAGTAGACTTTCTCATCAGCATCTGCATTTTGTGCTGTTAACTCTCCATGAGAAGGAACATTTAAAAGATTAAGATTGGGAATGATTTAAAGGCTTCAGCCAGCCCTTCTGGGCTTCTGTATGACTCCACCCACTGTTTTGTAAAAGTGAAGGGAAGTAACTATGGATTCTGCTTACACTTTAGGAAAAGGAAAACTAACATGTCACACCTTGGAAAGGGGCGTTCTTTTTAGGCTAGTGATACAAGAGTCACTTGATAACTCGCCATGGGAGCATTAAGTATGCCCTCTGGAGAGGGTAATATCTTGCTTGTCTTCCTCCCCTTCCTGCCTCCCAGGGCCCATCTTTCAAAGGACAGCCAAGGTACAAAACCCTTCAGCATGCTGATTTTCCTTCCATAGTATTATTAGTATGTGGTATTTGATGTTTCCCTTTTAAACATCCCTTCTCCACACTAAGCAAACCCATCTCTTTCAATGAGATGATGAGAATTGTCTTATAATATCCAGAGGGTGCTATTCTGGCTACAGTATTCAAGCACTCTCTTCACAGGATACGCATTATGATACGCCTAGGAAAGTGAATCAATCTTGAGCTTTGAGTCATGAATGCCCAAACCAGTTTAGGGATGTAGATCAGGAGAGTATTGTGAGCCCCATTTCTCACATTTGAACAGGCCTTCTCTGCAGTGGCTCCCCGTCTGTGGGATGCTCTCCCCTGGGAAGTTCGCCTGGTGCCTTCATTATACACCTTTAGGCACCAGGCAAAAATGATCCTTTTTAACCAGGCCTTTGGTTGACCTGATTGACATCCTATACCCTTTTAAAATGTGGCTCTTTTCGGGGGGGGGGGGGGGGAGGGGTTGGGTTGTCATTTTTATTCTGAGTATATATGTTGTGATCTTTTCTGTGATCATAATGATGATGATGGCCATGGATCCCAAGGACGGGGAACCTGTGTGTCACAGAGTAAGCTGGACAGTAAATCACACTGTAAAAGTTGGAGTTAACTCCTTGTTAGCCAAAACTAATTGTGCACAGCACAATAAGCACAGCAACTCATTTCTGGTAGGTTTTACCCCATGAAGCAGTTGCTGAGACTGAAGGTCTCCACTTTCCTACAGCTGCCTCCTCTCCAGGGGTTTTCCCAAGATATCACAGACTACGTCTGCACATTGCTAGTCTCTCTCCTGCCCTTTTCATGCCTCTTCTGGTTCTGGGACACCAGAGGGAAGTTGACTTCATTTTCCTCTCCTAGCCATCCTTACAGATGGGTGCCTGGGGGGGGGGGGTATTTGAACTTGTCTGATTTTGCTACTTACCAGAAGTGATCTGAAGCCTTCTCTTAGGGTACTTTTCAGTTCCAGAAGCATTTCCTGTCGCGGCAGTTTGCGTTTACAAGCATGGTGGTACTGCATACAAGTGAGGACTGAAACAACTTTCCTGGTTTAGGCAAAGGCCAGAAAGTTTCACGTTCGGCAAAATGAGAGGATACCTGTAGGAAAGAAAGAAAAGGCATTGACCATTTTGTCATCTACACATATTCCAATAAAATAGGCTAGGAGCATAGGCATTGCTGGCCCAGTGTGGTGTAGAGAGCCAGTGTGGTGTAGTGGTTAAGAGCGGTGGACTTGTAATCTGGTGAACTGGGTTCGATTCTTCCACATGCAGCTGCTGGGTGACCTTGGGCTAGTCACACTTCTCTGAAGTCTCTCAGCCTCACTCACCTCACAGAGTGTTTGTTGTGGGGGAGGAAGGGAAAGGAGATTGTTAGTCACTTTGAGACTCCTTAAAAGGTAAAGGGACCCCTGACCATTAGGTCCAGTCGTGGCCGACTCTGGGGTTGCAGTGCTCATCTCGCTTTATTGGCCGAGGGAGCCGGCGTACAGCTTCTGGGTCATGTGGCCAGCATGACTAAGCCGCTTCTGGCGAACCAGAACAGCGCACGGAAATGCCGTTTACCTTCCCGCCGGAGTGGTACCTATTTATCTACTTGCACTTTGATGTGCTTTCGAACTGCTAGGTTGGCAGGAGCAGGGACCGAGCAACGGGAGCTCACCCCGTCGCGGGGGTTCGAACCGCCAACCTTCTGATCAGCAAGCCCTAGGCTCTGTGGTTTAACCTACAGCGCCACCCACTAAGCGGGCTATCAAATCCAAACTCTTCTTCTTCTTCAATGTCCCACCGTGGCCACACACCCCACTACTGTAACCCCCTGTGGCCACACACCCTGTGGCACCCATTGCAGCTTGCCTCCATGTGGCGGGGGCAGAGACACAGTGGCAGGTGGGCCACGGCAGCTGCAGGGGATGGTTGTGGAGGCATGGGGATCTCACACTGCTGCAGCTGAGCAAGAGGCAGCAGCAAACACCCAGCGACAGCCAGCGCCCACCAGTGGCAAGTGCCAGGCGGTGGGTGCCTGGAAGCAAATGTCCAGTGGCACTACTAAGAGCCTGCCGCCATGCGGCAACGGCCTCGCCACTTTTTGTGGGCGGGAGGGCCAGCCCTGAGCACGGCAGGAGGGAAGAAATTAAGCGGGAGATTGATAGGCAATCAAGCGATTTAAGATGTTGCGGAAGATTTAGGTTTTGGGTGAAGGGAGATTCAAAACATGGTTTGAAGCTGGTTTGCTGTCAGACTGCGGCTTTCTGGTTTGTGTGTACTAGAGTTTGTGCCATTTGAATTCTGCAGCAAACTACAGATATTGCAAATCATGGAAATGAGGGAATCCACGTACAGGAGAAAAGTAGGAAGAATATGAGGTTCCAGCAGAATGGCTCAGTTCAGATGTCACAAACTCCATTAGGCTAAGACTTATGTATAACCAGGATGAGGAATACGTAGTTCTTCAGATACCGTTGGACTCCAACCCCAGTTACCCCTAGCCAGCATGCCCAGTGGTCAGGGGGAGTTGTAGCCCAACATCTCAAGAACCAAATGTTCTCCATCCCTACTTTAGGGGAAGGGCAGGTACAAACAGAACCAAAATTGACAATAGACTGGTCAAAGAGCCTCCTGTTTCTTATTTAATCAAAGTGGAATTAAAAGGGGTTGTGCACTAGATTTGTAGCAACAGAGAAATCTGCATGCACCTTGTTAAAGCCAATTTCACTTCAGGGGGGGGGGAATCAGGGCTCAGCAATCCTCCACAGTACTAGGCTATGATTCACTGCTCGGATTACATTAATACCACCCATTACTCACTGTGATTACCTAGTGCGACGCATCCATTCAGTTAATTAACAGACACAGGCTTAGGCAACGCGGCAAGTTCTTTTGATTCCAAAAGCATTCCAAGCCAACTTTATCAAGAAAACATTATTCTAGATCCAAGATGGTGGCCTGTATCCATCTCTTTGTCCAAAGGTTTTTCCATTTTCATTGCTGTTCAATGGCAGCAACTCAATTAAAAGAAGAGAAGGCAGCTACTAGCCATGATGGCTAGGCATTACCTCCACTGTCAGAAGCAGCAGACCCCTGAAAACCAGTGGGTGGGAATCAGAGATGGCTGTTGCACTACTTTGCTAGCTACCAATAGGCATCTAGGTTACTGTGGGAATAGGAGGCTGGTCTAGATTGTCCACTGGCCGGATCAAACAGGTCTCTACTTATTTTCTTGTGCAAACCTTTATTCTGAAGGCTACATGACCAGAGACCAGATATATCTGGGCTTTCTGTAACAAAATACTACATACTAATGGAAAACACACACTCAAAACTCAGAATAGACCCATTAAAATCAATGGACTAATTGGGCATCACCTGTAGTGATGAATGAGGTATGCGGCAGGGAATTACTAGCTTAGTGGGAGAGCATCAGGGATGAGGTGGTGGGTAATATTAGATTGAACCTACACAGTGCTGATATCCCCATTGACTGGTCCTCTCCCCTCTGGTTAAGTTGCAATGTCTCTGCTGCTGCTGGGCTGAACTAGCAGGAATCCACACCGAGCAAGTTGGAGTTAACTCTTTATTAGCAAAAACAGGATCTTCACGCAGGTCTGGCCCCCATGAAGCAGTTGCCAAGACTGAAGGTCGCTGTCTCCCCACAGCCATCTATGTCTCCGCCTCTCCAGGATTTTCTTTGAGCGATCGGAGACTGCGCCTGCGTGCCTGCCTTTGCTCCTTCCACTTCCTGCTTCTTCTGGTTCTGGGGAACAAGTGTGGAGGGGACCTCATCGCAGCAGGAGAGGGTGACACCCGTGACTCTTCACCAGCCTGACTCATCTCTGTTTCTTGGCCTCTCTCTTCCTGCCCTCCTGTTTCAGCTTCTGCCTCTCTGCCACAGACTCTCCCAGCTCACTAAATCCTGTTGCCCCTTCAGTTTCTGACACCTCCTCCTCCCAGTCTTCTCGTTCTGACCACTCATTGTCACCCCACCACCACTCCAAGGGCTCTGAGCCTCCTTCCCATGGGGGTTCCCCATCAGTTTCCTCCCATCATTCCTTTGCGTCCAACCAGGTGGGGCTCCTCCTCACTGATGTTCATGAGCAATATTACTTCACTGCAACAGGGAGTCCATTTCATACACCATAAAGGATTTGGGGTCTGTGAAAATTCCTTAAACAGATACATACAAATAGCAAAGTGAGTGTCTGCAGTCCACTAACGTACATTATTTAGATGTTGACAGATGAATGGGTTGAGTTACTACAATAATACTAGCTATCAAGACAGCTTAATAAGAAGCTGGCTGTGCTCATAATCCAACATATGTATTTATTTTCCGTATATTTTATTACCTGCGAGAACAATACCAACACTGCAGAATTGTCTGTTGTTATATACAAGATCTGCCCTTATTCCCTTATGGGGGACACAAGAGCCCTTATAGAGTCCTTTGTAGGTTCTCCATCAGAAGGAGAAAATAACAGAGGTCAACCAGAGAATATTGATTAGCAAAGCAGCTAGTAAGCCTGATCTTTATGGAACTGTTGCAACAGGGTGCTCCCCTCACATGCAGGAGAAAGGAGTAGGACCCAGAATAAAGGTGTGCCTGCTCTTATACAGACATTTTAAATTCCCTGCCCTGGAGCTCAAGACCACCCCTCCATACATCACACATACATCACAGAAGGGGTGTAACCCAAGACCACCCCCCACAAACATCATACCTACATCACAGAAAAGGTGGTCTACAACATAAATTTGAATGTTGTTGTTTTTCCTGTCTGCTAGGTTATCTGATAATGCCTTGTCTGATTGCCTTTCCTGGTAGTCTGCCCATTCCTTTGAGATGGTGATTACCCAACTCCTGAGACAATGGGAAGGTTCCCTCACCCCCTCCCTCCTTGCAGAGAAAACATTGGTCAGTTGGGGAGTCAAAATGGGTGCAGGATGGTCTTCTGTGCTGCTCCAGACATGTGGTCCACATATCTATGTACGTGCTTGGCTGGTACATTTATGAACATTTATTATATATATAAGACCTTAATTTTTTTATTACACTAGATATACAATTCCCAAGAAGATCAGAAGTCTACAGTTTCAAGACAAATATTCTAGCCCCCTCATTGTAGATAAAGTTGACTTTAATGAGCCATTCACTTGGAAGTGATGACCTGTTCATTCGTATTCTGTTCTGACTACATGCAGCTGGCTCAGTGACTGAGCACTTCGGGAAAATTGAAAGATCGCTATCACCCTGACCTAAGGAAAGTGGGTCAGTTAAGATAGTTGGACTTAGTTTAAAGATCACCTGGAATCTTTGCCCCTGAGCAATAAGCAGGGGGCTTCCATTTGGGGTGGAAAACTCCATAATGAGTTTTCTTGAATGGTTGTCCTTCAGTTATACGACTCTGCAGAGTGACTGAGAAAGGCAAGAATAAGCAGAGTACCTCATTATGCCTTATCAAGACCAGCCTGTTCCGGCAGTAAAATAAAATGTCTCCCTTCAGACCAGTTTTAAAGACCAGTAATCTTATTTCTCAGTTACTTTCAACAATACACAGCTTCTAATAGCGACGAACAACAACAAAATCAATGCTGCCCAACGTGAACAGTGAAAGCTAGGTCCTTAAAAAGGATAGAGTTTCAAGTGACAATTGAAAATCAATGTATTTTGGCCCAACACTTTCAAGAAATTCAATTAGCATGAAATACTTTTTATTCCTTTCCATTTTCAGTGAGGAGTCTGATGGACCGTTCTTCTCTAGTTTATCCTCTCATCAACCACCGCATAAGGTTGACGGCCCTCAAGTGTTACTTGAACTTTTACACGTGAGGCCATAATTTAGTAATATTATATTAGACTGGATTCCTGAATCCACGACAGTTCCATGGACTATGTATCTACACGCCATTCTAGAACCTAAGCAAGTTGAAAATCTTATCAAAACTATCTGATGCTTTCCATAAACTCATCTCCCCAAGGATTCATCTGCTATGAAACAAATGAAGCTTAAGCTTCAGACCCCCCCCCCCTAATTCCATAGGGGCCCCAGAAGTGACTTTAATCCACATTGCTTTTTTAAAAAAAGATGGGGCTAGTAGACTCAAATCAATTTATTTTTTCTTTTATATATTTCAACAATCCCAAAGTTTGAGAGTCAGTAGCACAGGTGTTGCAGACAACCTCACTGAAGATGATGACAGTGGTTACCCAGACCTCATTGCTGGTTGTGAAGGGGCCCCCTTAACAGTTCAGGCTTCAGGGCCCCCCAGAATGTAGGCCCACCACTGCATCTATCATAAGCCACCCTGGAAATTTTGAACTATGTGGTGATACAGAACTGGGGGTATAGAAATGATTAGCTTGACAATGCAACAGTCACCCCCATGTCTGTGTGATTTAAGGCTGCACGTCAAACTTGCAACATGTGCAAAAGTGCAGGGCTCGCCTAGAGACGCATGGCTGTCCGAAGCCACCCTCTCTTAATATGGTGGAGGTGAAGTCAGCTTCCCGGGCAAGAGAAAGGGTGGGTCCTAAGACAGGAAGTGGTAGGATTTTCTTTGCATCTGGCAGTGGGATGGGGGCAGAGAAGCTAGACTGGAGCCAGAAGTTTGTGGTCAGTGAAATAACCTCTGTCCCAGATGTCAACCTTGAAGGAGACAAAAAAATTTACCTCATGAACTGTGACGCCCCTTTCCTTTTAGAATTTTGGCCCGATGTATTCGTCTGAAGCCACAATTAAGTCGTCCCAGTACTAGATAGGTTTTCCTCGTGTCATTTCCAAGCAGAGAACGATACAGCAGCATATGCACATTTAACCTGTGCACATTCAACTTTGTACATGTGGCAAAATGTCCTTGGCAATCCCACCCGCCATTGAACCCAATGAGTTTTCACCGTACGCAATTTTGGCATCAGTCACAATCCCTGGAATGTCACCCTCTCCTCCATTGAGGGCTCACTGTACTTCATTAATGCCTCCACCTCCACTTCTCCAGTATCTGAATTTTCATTTTTGAGGGATCTCTGGGATACTCTAAGAACTTTTGTTCAGAGTAGATCCAGTTAGTGGGTCTACTCTTGAGTAAAAATTAGTGTCTCATAGTTAAGCATCCTACAGTAAATGTATTGTTTCATCATGAAGGGGGGACATTCAGAAGAACGTAGGAATTGTAAAATCACACGACGACTTCATCATTACAAAAGGAAATGTGAAAAGCCTTAGGTTGGCAAGGCAAGGCTTGTTTGCCTTCCATGTACCATAACATAACTGAAGGTTAATGGATTGGTAAGCAGTAAAATAGACAGGGGAAAATGTAGGATAGAATAGCCTGCATAACACTGTTCATTGCATTTATATATGGGCCATTAGCTTTAATTTCCCCCCCAAGAGAGAAAGATTGGTCCCATAAAATTGAAAGTGTTTGAATTTGGAAAGTGCATGCCTGCAGGTTTAAAAACCAAGCGTATATTGAAAAATGCCATAAATTAATATATTTGTGATTCTTAAAATGTCTAAGTTGCGTTCACATAAACAACAGCTTTTATATCTTGAAGTCAACAAAGGAGAATTTAACCGATGGGAGAAATGGCTTTATGTCATTTGGTATAAGCAAAAGTCGTTTATTTTATGAGTTCATTATAGTGAGAGCCAACATGTCACAAGGCTGTGAGAAAATGTGCAGGCATTTGCAAAGCTTTGGTTTTCTAAAATGGCGACCGAACCCCCTCAGATTTCTGCAAAAACCAAGCCCACCCCTACGAGGAATTATATGAGTTGATTATGTTTCCCTCTCAGGTGCTACAAAATCCCAGAGATGACACCAGCCCACTTGACGTAAATTACCTTCCTGAGAGCATATCTCAGAATTAATCCATGTTACATCCATAAGACCTCAACCCTCATCAGCCTACGTTACATCTGTAAGCTCTCCTCTGAAAGGAAATTACTGAAAATGGATAAAATACAGAATTTGTTTTGCAGGGTCCTCTTTAACTGACTGCATGTGGGATAGCATTTCTTCCAAAGGCCTGCAACAGAAACCATAAACAAGGGGGAACTGCGACAAATTGTTGCATTGCACGGTGCTCCCATTCAGGGTTCTAGCCAGCTAGCTAAGCCTTCTTCCAGAATATTCCATCCAATCACCATTCTATCACCCAGTTTTTCCATCCCTTCTCCAACTGCAAGGATTCCCTTGTCAATGAGTAAGCTCAGTCCACTACTGGGCTGCATGGGGTTTTTTTGAGGGGGGGGGAGATGGGATTTTTCATTCCTCATTTTTTAATCTCCCCACTTTTGTACTTCTGCAAACCTTGGGATCCCCTCAAGCCTGCCGATACTCCCTGCTGTGTAGGGATGGTGATGTTTCGGCTACCTAAGGATCCACACTTTGAGAATGAGTTTGCTGTTGGTATAAGGGACAGCTGCAATGATTTTTCTGCTGCTTATATCTAAACATCCCCTTATGCTTTAAGCATACAAAATGCTCTCAGCTTCCAAACCGCCCCCCCCCCCAGCCCAATGCTTAAAATTACAACCTTGGGTTGCTGCTGAGAAAGAGGGCAAATATATGTAAATAATAATAATATGATTATTACCTAGCACACAATGCTGAAAAATAAATGATGCCAGATTTGTTTAATAAATGCATACACCACATAACTCCTCATATATTTTTTCCTAAATTTTGTTTAAAAATGAAATGTTAAGAATTAAGAAGAAGATAGGGCTTCTTTTTTAAAGCAAGCCTTAATATCTTCCTTCTTGAAAAACCCATATCTGGTTTCATTTCGAATGCTTGCCGCACGGAGAAACAGAACAACATCATCACCATCAACGACATAAAACTGGATGAATTAAGCATTTTAAATGCCTTTAAGTTCAGTGGGAGACTTGCAGCCCAGTCTGACCTGTGTTCATGTCAGAGTAAGCGCCAATGGCATAGCTGTCAACTTTTCCATTTTCTTGCGAGGAATCCTATTCGGAATAAGGGAATTTCCCTTTAAAAAAGGGAAACGTTGACAGCTATGGCCAATGGTCCCCATGGGGTTTACTCCCAAGTAAACTGTTAAGTTGTGGGTGAACATATCAGATGACACAGCGATTCTTCAAACAGCTCTTGTTTATTCACAGGCCAGAACTGAACTGAACTGAAGGGTTCAGCCAGCCTGCTTATATAGAGCTCCACTACAACGCAACTGTAACAACTTTCTGTAACTATCCAATCACTGAACATCACTTTCGATCCCTTATTTCCATATGTGGACCTGAACTATCTACAGTATCCCCTTGCTGGCCCAGGGTGAGAACTTCAGTACATAACATAAACATTAATAGGATCGAGCTGTTAAAGCCACTCATTTAAACTGCTCCCGTTGGAGCCAATGGGAAGAAGAAGGGTTTCGCAGAGAGAGAGAAAGATTAGACATAATCCTTTCATTTACAGGCATCTTTTCATGAAGAGTAAATAGCTCAGGAACACAATTTACACCAAGCAGGGCTTGAACTGATGGCTTCCGGATACTTAAAAAGCCACATTCAGCCCTCACTGAGGACAGTTTAAAGGAGTGGTGGAATGGCTTCATATTCTTGTTTGACACAAGCTGCTAAAGACAAAGAGAAGGAATAGAGAACCTGTGCCACTCTAGGTGCTGGCAGACTACAACTCCCATCATCCCTGACCAGTGGCCATGCTGGCTGATGGGAATTGGAGTCTAACAACACCTGGAAGACCAGCAAGTCCTAGTTTACAGCTTTATTGCCATAATAGCCCATCACAAGATTTAAGCATCCCCATCAATATATGTCCATTTGGGCTGATTAATTGCTGAAGACTGCAAGTACCGTAGTACCATAGTGAAATGCTAAATGTCCCTGCATCGTCTACAACAGATTCGCACCCAGGTTCCTCATGGGCTAAAGTCAAGCAGCATTCGCTCACGTCCGTTCTGTAACAGTTGTCATTATTGGATTGATTTTATTTTGTTGCGGAGAGAGGAGATGTGATAACCTTTTATTGAACAAGCCGTTTCAATTAAGAGCCGGCAAACTTTCTGCCCCCAAGGAATGGGCTGTGCGCTTACTTATCCCACCAAGGCTGGCTCAAAACAAACGAACAAAGAGGTATTCCTTTACATACATTGACTGCAGTTTTTCCGACAGGGTCTGGTTATTGTTTGTTTGCTTGTTTTGCTTCTGCTTTAACCATTTGGAGAGAGATTCCACTGAAAAGCTTCACAGGGTGATTTTCATGCAAAACTTTCCCTGGAACATCTGATACCTTCCTGAGAAAAGAGTACCAAGCTTACGGTGCTTTTGCTAAGATTTATTTACCAAATTACACTCAGGGCAACGGAATTTGAAGGAGCAGCTGTTCCCACTAACAGCAAGGAACAGAACATCCTAAGGATGTATTTTACTAGCAACACTTTGAATTGTGCTCAGAAACGTACTGGGGACCAGCGTAGATCCTTTAGGACCGGAGTTATATGGTCCTGGCGGCCATTCCCAGTCACCAGTCTAGCTGCTGCATTCTGGATAATTTGTAGTTTCCGAGTCACCTTCAAAGGTAGCCCCACGTAAAGCGCATGGCAGTACTCCAACTGGGAGATAACCAGAGCACGTACCACTCTGGCGAGACAGTCTGTGGGCAGGTAGGGTCTCAGCCGGCGTACCAGATGGAGCTGGTAGACAGCTGCCCTGGACACAGAATTGACCTGCGCCTCCATGGACGGCTGTGAGTCCAAAATGACTCCCAGGCTGCGCACCTGGTCCTTCAGGGGCACAGTTAGCCCATTCAGGACCAGGGAGTCCCCCACACCTGTCCACTCGCCATGCCCCCAAAACAGTACAGTGGTACCTTGGGTTGAGAACTTAATTCATTCGGGAGGTCTGTTCTTAACCTGAAACCGTTCTTAACCTGTGGTACCACTTTAGCTAATGGTGCCTCCCACTGCCGCCGTGCCACCAATGCGTGATTTATGTTCTCATCCTGAAGCAAAGTTCTTAACCTGAGGTACTATTTCTGGGTTAGTGGAGTCTGTAACCTAAAGCATCTGTAACATGAAGCGCCTGTAACCTGAGGTACCACTGTACTTTGTGTTGTCAGGATTCAACCTCAATCTGTTAACGGCCATCCATCCTCCAACTACCTCCAAACACTCACATGGGACATTCGCTATGATATCCCTTCAAACAGTCATGGCTTCCCCCAAAGAATTCTGGGAGGTGTAATTTGTTGAGGGTGCTGAGAGCTGCTAGGAGACCCTGATTCCCCTCACAGAAGCAATGTTTCTGGAGTTCCCCCTACAAAGAGGGGTTGGTTGCTAAACCACTCTCTGGGAACTGTAGTTCTGCGAGGGGAGTGGTGCAGGGGAATCTAAGACATGCTTGTGATCTCACTGTGTACAGACTTTATGTTACAAAACCATCTCCTGAACAGCTCCCAAGAGTTACTTTGCACAAAACAGCCATGCGTGTTGTTTAGAAGGCTGCGATCGCTAACTTTTGAGAATCGTTCTGCACAACTGCAACCGTCACTCTCTTCCACATCAAATATGCCGTTGGACGACGTCATTCCGCCAACACATCTGTCACCGATGCAGCAAATTTAGGGGGTTTCACCCTATAATTAGCTTCTGAAGAATCAATAAACCCAGCAGCAGTTTATGTGCAATTAACTGCCCTCCATACACACACACTCCAAAAAGCAACTCCTATAGTTAAAACTGAAAGCGCTATATATTGTGTGCGCTATATATTTTATGGTGCTAGGAAAGCCAATTATTAGAGTGGCCATTTTCATAGTCCAAGCCCAATTTATAATCCTGTTTAGTTTCACTCAGGATACACCGAAGCCAATTTTAAAAAAAACAAACTAAAAGCCAAAAAGCATTTTGCACCTGATATCAACCAGTAGTAACCAAATGAAGATGCCTAATATTGTCTTCATCTGGAGGTACATGCCTGGGGATCATTGGATCTTGACGGTTTTCAGTTACCAGTTATATTTCATCTGCACTATCAGAATGAGTTTCAGGAACCAAAATATTTTTCTGTGCAGCCTGAGTAGGAGCAGTGAATGATGCTATAGTGAATTGCCATCACTCGTCTTCACTTACCCCCCCCCCCACTGCCCTGCTCACATTTGTAAAGGATATTCTTATCTTATGAATGGTCTGTGTCACCATTAAGAAAAAGAGAGGTCAGAATAGGCCAATATATATGTGGACCATCCCTGGATCAGCTGATTTTTCTTCTTTAAGGTCTCAAGCCTCTTAACCTAGCTCAAGGTTGTCATCTGCAACTAGCCAGATGTTTAATTGAGAATCAATCACGGTCAATCCATCATTTGAAAATTAGAGCCCCAAAATGGCAATTACGCATTCTGTTTGGTGACTGTAACAGCTCAAAAGTTGCGTTGTTCCATACGACTTTCTGGTTCCTGAAATTCATTCTGCCTGTGCAGATAAAATATCACAGGGAGAATTCTACAGGATGTGTTGCTGGTGTGTGAAAACAGTCAACATCCAGTGATCCCCAGGCATAGCACCTCCAGATGGTGGAGACATCAGAGGCACCATCCTGACAACCAGGCATCTTCACTTGGTTGCAACTGGCCGACAGCTAGGTGCAAAATGCACCTTGCACCTGGCAAATTTCAAATACTGCTTGATATGACATGAATCTATGGCACCACCACCCCTGAAAGAGGTATGTCTGGTATAGGTCACTCCCCTCCATATTATAGGATGCGAGGGTGATTAGCAGAGGACTCCTGATTTAAAACACTAGCAACCCATAAGCTTCAGTAAACAAAATATATGAACCTACCTAGACCCTGAGATCATCTTCTGAGGCCCTCCTTCATGTGCCTCCTCCTCAAGAGGTCCAGAGGGTGGCAACACGAGAACAGGGCCTTCTCTGCAGTGGCTCCCCATCTGTGGGATGCTCTCCCCAGGGAAATTCGCTTGGCACCTTCATTATACAGCTTTAGGTGCCAGGCAAAAACGTTCCTTTTTAACCAGGCCTTTGGCTGACGTAATCAATATCCTATACCCTTTAAAACTTGGCTCTTTTTTGGGGGGGGGGTGTTATTAAATTTTTATTTTTATTTTATATATTGTGATCTTTTTTTGTGAACTGCCCTGAGATCTCTGGGTATAAGGCGGTATTTAAATTCAATAAATGAAATGAACTGAACTGAAGGAGACTCCTTTAATACCTGGTGCTTTGGGTATATCTCTTTCCCCTTTTGATTCACTGAGAGCGCTCCGCCCAGCCTCAACCCCTCTGCCAATGCAGAATAACAGCACCTTGTACTCTGACAATGCATGTTCTGCCTACAGCCAGTCGGCAGCAGCACAAAAGCATAGGTTGCTTCTACACCAGCCGAATGCTGATGGGCAAGCAGCCTTTGCAATCCACATACCGCATCACAGTTCGGTTGCATAACTGAGTGTTAGTGGTATGGTGCTCATTTTTTTTCTTTCTTTCTTAAAAAGGCCAAACCACAGGAACCAGAAATCAAAGGTCTACTCAGCTAGATTCAGGAGCCACACAACTGCTTGGGTGCCTTGCGACATGCTGTCATGGATTTGGAAATAATAAGAATAAACTACCGCAATGGATACATCATGTAATAGTCTGGTACTGTGTTGAAGTGACGGCAATGAACAGTACAGACAACTCAGGACATTTAAATAGGGTTTAGCCAGGGTGGGGTTGGGGGAAGGTGTGTGTTTGTTTTCCCAGTGAAGATAAAACATGGCACAATATCAATAAGGCTGATAATGGACTTTGCAATAAGCTGTCGGATCTGCAGGTCAAGTGGCCCATTATCAGGAATCTTTTTGCACCGAGATGCAAGCCTCTCTAGCGCTAACTAAAATTAAGCAAACCAGAGTCACTCGTTTCCATGCCCTTTAATGCCCTACTATCATGTAAGACCCCCTTCATGGATCACTGCCTTGTCGCGTTGAAGAGACTTGAATAACTCCAAGAAGTTATGAGCTATGCCGTACAGGGCCACCCAAGATGGACAGGTCATAGGTAAGAGTGTAGACCAGGAGTCAGCAAACTTTTTCAGCAGGGGCCTGTCCACTGTCCCTCAGACCTTGTGGGGGGGCCGGATGATATTTTGAAAAAATATATATAAATGAGTTTCTATGCCCCACAAATAACCCAGAGATGCATTTTAAATAAAAGCACACATTCTACTCATGTAAAAACACACTGATTCCCAGACCATCTGTGAGCCGGATTTAGAAGGTTATTGGGCCGGATCCGGCCCCCAAGCCTTAGTTTGCCTACCCATGGTGTAGACTAAATGTGATCCACCTGGAGAAGGAACTGGCAATCCACTCCAGTACCTCAGGTTACAGACACTTGAGGTTACAGACGCTTCAGGTTACAGACTTTGCTTCAGGATGAGAACAGAAATCGCACGGCGGCGGCACAGCGGCGGCAGCAGGAGGCCCCATTAGCTAAAGTGGTATCTCAGGTTAAGAACAGTTTCAGGTTAAGAACGGACCTCCAGAACAAATTAAGTTCTTAACCCGAGGTACCAAGTTTGCCAAGAAAACTCCATGGACATAAAAAAGGAGCAGCTTTGAGAAGAAAGTGATAGTTTCCAAGGCATGCTCTGATTCATGGGGTCACGGAGAGTTGAAGACGACTAAGACAACTAAACAACAACAACATCATGTAAGACCCACAAATGGGAGTACTGGGGGAAAGGATACTGCGCAAGCGATGTGGCAGAATTTCTCTCGCTGTTTGTCACCTCTGGCCCTTCCCCTGAGCTTGCCCCCAAAATATACTGTACAGAACCATTGTAGGTTCTGCAAAGACGAGTTGGTTCCAACACTCCCAGCGTTTAGAGGGCAGGAAAGTGAAGCATGAGAGGTAAGGGGAAATGCAGATGCAAAAGAGGAAGGAACAGTAGAAAGCAAGAAGAATCTGACAGACCTCAAAGGAAACAAAGGAAGGGAAACAACAGGGCTGGGTGATCTATCGTTCAAAATCGATTTGAAGTCCATACCGTGATATCAGCGTCATAATTTTTGACCTGGCAATATATCGCGAATCATGGTGTGTGTGTGCTTTCAAAAATCACAATATCATATAGTAGCTTAGATATGGAGTTCAGTTACAAAACAATTAAGGAGGAAATACAGCAACAACAAAAATAGCAACTCATTCCATACAAAATGGTTTTGTGTATATACATATGTTGCATATTATTTTCATACATTTCATTCTTCTTTCGATGGCCTATTGCCATCTATGTCAACTTCCCCTGTTGTTGTTTTTAAAAGTAACTTCTGTCTTTCCTGTTTCACTTGCAAGTCTCACAAAGCAAAATTTGAATTTCAGTTTTTGAATCTATCTAGTCTTTTTCACAGCTTTATTGATTCGTTCCAATTGCGTTCCACCTTTCCTCCATGAATCTCCAGGTGGCATCCATGACTTTCTCCTCACAACAACCCTGTGAGGTAGATTAGGCTGAAAAACTCTGACAGACCCCAGGCCACCGGGCGAATTTCATGGCTTGGTGGGGTTTGGAACCTGGGTCTCCCCAGTCCTCGTCCGACACGCTAACCAACTGCACCACAATGGTTCGGTCCCACGGCAGGAAGAAAAATATTCTCAAAAACTGCAGCCAGAAACAGAAGCAATGGCTGGGGTGAAGCTAGTGCGGCAAGATGCTCAACAGTTATAGAGCAACTGGGAATATCTGTACCTTTTGTCAGTATCACCTCCTGGCCTGGCTAGCTGATGCATTCAAGAAGACTGATGTCGCAATGTTGCTGAGCACACAAACCTTCAATAGGCCCTTCTGGGATAGTGAGATTTAAACAGCACAGACTGCAAAAACAACAGAGATGCCCCTTGAGGGCGAAGTGCCAATTATTCGCCGGGTCTTCCAAATGTGCTTTTCCTTCTTCCATGTTGACATGTCCTTGGAACAGTCAGTGTGGGAATGTTCCCTGATAGAGGACCACTCTGCCTCTCCACAGGGTCAAGGCAGGACAAATTCTGACCTCTGGTTTATAAATTTGCCTCCAGAGAATTACTTTTAATTTTAACCAGGCATTCTCGTTTCTTAAGCTTTCCTACTGTTTCGAGGGGAAGTCCTGGTTTTGCAGACTGGAAGCCTCTTCGTTGCTTATTGCTAACGATTACAGATACAGTGGTACCTCAGGTTAAGTACTTAATTCGTTCCGGAGGTCCGTTCTTAACCTGAAACTGTTCTTAACCTGAAGCACCACTTTAGCTAATGGGGCCTCCCGCTGCTTCCATGGCACCGCCACACGATTTCTGTTCTCATCCTGAAACAAAGTTCTTAACCCGAGGTACTATTTCTGGGTTAGTGGAGTCTATAACCTGAAGCGTATGTAACCCGAAGTACCACTGTACCCTATTTAGACAACTATGGATATAGCAAGAAAAGGAGAAAGGGAGAAGAGGCTATATAGCTCAGTGGTTGGAGCATCTGCCTTGCAATCAGAAGGTTTCAGGTTCAATCTCAAATAGTGAAAGACGCTGTGTCTGAAAGCTAGAGAGCTGCTCTCCATCTGTGCAAATAGGGGTTTCCGAAACTTGGGTCTCCATCTGCTTTTGGACTACAATTCCCATCATCCCCGACCACTGGTCCTGCTAGCTAGGGATGATGGGAGTTGTAGTCCAAAAACAGCTGAAGACCCAAGTTTGGGAAACACTGGTGTAAACAATACTGAGTTGCATGGAGGTTTGTCTGGTTCAGCAAAAATGCTTCCTTACACATAACCTCACTTTAAAAAAAAACCTTTTCGGTCATAAATTTCACATGCCCAGCAACAGGAATGATTTCAGCAAGATTTATTGATTCACAATGCCAGGTCATCATCTTTTATTATTCCCATATGTACAAGTCAAAACCAGGTGAGGGTAGCCAGTGGACCTCAAACCCTTGGTGAGTTAGGAATATTCCCCTGCATGTGAAGACAGGCTCTGGTGAATTGAGCAGGCGAGACCAACAGTGGGTCCAAAGATCAAGAAGCAGGTTTCTGCATGTGCTGGAGGGGGAAAGAGAGGGGCAGATGGGGCTGGTCTACCTGGGAAGGCAGCCCAACCAGGCGAAGGAAAACTCTGATACTAAACCTCAGCTGCCTTGTGGGATATGTTCAGGAGAAGAACAGGCTAAGGAGTAAACCCTACACACAACCTTCTAGCTGTTAAGTCCACCAGCCCTTGCCACATGGCATCTTGAGTGGTGACGTCTAGCCAGAATGTAGTTTCGGCCCATTTCCTTTGAGAACTTTTGAGTAAATACGCACAGGACTGGACTGTAAGGTAAAGGGACCCCTGACCATTAGGTCCAATCGTGACCGACTGGGGTTGCAGCGCTCATCTCGCTTTATTGGCCGAGGGAGCCGGCGTACAGCTTCCGGTTCATGTGGCCAGCATGACTCAGCCCTTCTGGCACACCAGAGCAGCGCACGGAAACGCCGTTTACCTTCCCGCCACAGCGGTACCTATTTATCTATTTGCACTTTGACGTGCTTTCGAACTGCTAGGTGGGCAGGAGCAGGGACCGAGCAACGGGAGCTCACCCTGTTGCGGAGATTCGAACTGCCGACCTTCTGATCGGCAAGTCTTAGGCTCTGTGGTTTAACCCACAGCACCGCCCATGTCCCATTGGACTAGACTGTATTTCGCTCCAAATGCCTGGAAGGCAAATCACTAGATATCATGAAATCCTATCATGAGACCCAGTATGGTCCAACAGTTGGGCTCAGATCTGGGAGAGAAGGGTTCGAATCCCCACCCAGCCAATTTACTGGGTGGCTTTGGAATAGCCTCTCAGCTTCTCAGCCTTCCCCACCTCACAGTGTTGTTGTGAGGACAAAGTGGATGGCGGAAGAAGGAGTTCACACCACCATGAATTGCTTGGAGGAAAAGTGGATTATAAATGTAAAATACCGCAGCGCATTCAGAGTTATCCATTGGACATTTGGCAATCCCTGTCCATCAGACCCTCACTTTGAAGTCCTTTGCTCTTCTAAGCTCTGGAATTTTGCAAGAGAATTGGCCTGGGTACCCATCGCATCCAAGAGAGAGATATCTGGCAAGTACTCCCACCCAAAACATACTTTCTTAGGGTCATTCCTATGTTAATGATGCCTTTCTTCTCATGTATTTTGCCCGGGAACGATCGTTTCTAACTAAAAGCAACCACAGTGTGCAAGGGAGTGAGCGAACGGGAGAGATCATTCCATCCGTGACGTTTTCCCATTAAATCACACACCCCACCAAGATACTATTTGTTTCCTGAAAATGTACTCGCTGCAAGATTGCTCCAGATTCCCCCCCCCCAGCAAACACACACACACACACACACACACACCCACACCCACACACCATGCCAGCTTTTTTTAACATTAAAGAATGTGCTTGCACCAAGAACGTCTGCAAACACACAAACACACACACACACACACACACACACACACAAAAAACTAAGCCAACCTGGCTGTTCTCCTCCTGCAGGCCCCTCGGCTCCTTCCAACACCAGGACTAGTGAGAATATATTTTCCCAGCGAAACTTCTTCGTGCAATTAATTACTCTCCGACACTTTTGCTGACAAACCGGACCACATTCTCAGCAAAGTAGTGCAAACCAGCATCGCTCCTTGCCAATCCTGCTCTGCGTGAACGCTAGCCAAGGGCTGGAGAAAGAGATGATTTCACACTAATGGGTTACTGTAATACAGTAAAAATTCCACAGCCGGGGTGGGGGTGGAATTAATGAAGACAAAACCCCCAGTGGCGAACTTCTCTGGTTCTCTTCCCCTCTCCTGTTCTTAAGAAACGCGTTCACACCCTTGCTCTCTGCAAAAGAAGTCTAGAAAACCCCTCTTGGATTTAGAATATTTCCCCCACAAAGACGCTTGAAAACGGTTCCTGTCTACACATATGGTGTGTGGCTGTGCATGGAGGGGGGAGTTCATAGGCTGTTAATGGCAATTACTGTTGAACGTGCACATTTAAATCAAGTTGCGGGTTCGCTTCACTACAAACTCAGATCTTGGTTTTTATTAAAGATTTTCTTGTGTTACAAAATAGCCAAATAAACCAGGAAAAGTACATACAGGCAGTGCTTTTTTTCTAAAAAAAAAAAAAGTTTAGGGGCACTCTCATTTTCCTACTCATATTGAAATACTGCCCCTCAATGAGGCCAAATTTTGATTCACAAATGTTTATGGGTATGCATACCCCTGCGTCCCCCCAGAAAAAAGCACTGCATATAGGGTCTCTACTTTCTATTCTCTGAATCTTTTTCACAGTTTATTTACGTTTGGTATGAGACACTATTGTCATAGACATCATGCGATTGAGGGAAAAGAGAGGGGAGAGAAGGAGATATCAGGAGTGAATATAGCCCACCGGTTCCAAAACGTATGGGAAACTGCCCTACTAGAAAAGTTAACCAACAAACTTGGGACAAACAAAGAAGGATGCCATCACCATGGTGGGTCTCCCCTTTATCACACACACAGCACAACAAGACAATGGCCTATTCTGCCCCCGTCCCCCCAGCATACGAATCAATATTGCTAATCTGACTCAACAATCCAATCCCCAATCACTCATACAAACACAATCCACACTGCAACCAACCGAAGGCTACAAACTCAAGTTTTTGTGACTGTACAGCTACAGCCAATCGCTTCTTGGCAAGTGTACCTGCACAAGACTGATGTTTCCATTTGCCAGGTTCACAGTCTTTACATAATACACTGTAGGTAAAGGTGAAGGACCCCTGGACAGTTAAGTCCAGTCAAAGGCAGCTATGGGGTGGCAGTGCTCATCTTGCTTTCAGGCCAAGGGAGCCGGCATTTGTCCGCAGACAGCTTTCCGGGTCCTGTGGCCAGCAGGACTAAACCGCTTCTGGCACAACGGGAAACTGTGATGGAAACCAGAGTGCACAGAAACGCCATGTACCTTCCCGCCACAGCGGTACCTATTTATCTACTTGCACTGGTGTGCTTTGAACTGCTAGGTTGGCAGGAGCTGGGACAGAGCAATGGGAGCTCACCCTGTTGTGGGGATTCGAACTGCTGACCTTCTGATCAGCAAGCCCAAGAGGCTCAGTGGTTTAGACCACAGCGCCACCCACATCCCTCCAAAATACATTTACCTTAATGCAATGTAAGGTAAAGCAACAAAAGGTTTGTACCACTAGAAATAACTTCCTGATGGAATTAGCCTCTCAGTTGCGGAACAGGCTGCCCTGATTGTGGTTTTTAAGCAAATGCTGAAGGCTACCTATCAAGAGATACTGTGGCTATGGATTGCCTACGTGGACAGTGGGATGCACTTGGGTCTCTGAGGAGCCCTTGTGTAACCTAGAAATATAATACACGAAACAATCAAGGTAGCCCAAAAAATAAAGGGAGAAGAGAAAGAACTAGCTGAGGACATCAATGCCTAAAGCATCCCAACTGAAAGAGGGTTCACATCAATTCTCTTCTACAGGGTGCTGCTGCACAGCTCAACTTTTGGAAGATGATTTCTGGCTTCTTCTTGGTTTTGTTACAGAAACTTAACTGGACTATTATTACAGTGGTACCTCGTGTTACAGGGACGCGGGTGGCGCTGTGGGTTAAACCACAGAGCCTAGGACTTGCCAATCAGAAGGTCAGCGGTTCGAATCCCTGCGACGGGGTGAGCTCCCGTTGCTCGGTCCCTGCTCCTGCCAACCTAGCAGTTCGAAAGCACATCAAAGTGCAAGTAGATAAATAGGTACCACTCCGGTGGGAAGGTAAATGGTGTTTCCGTGCACTGCTCTGGTTTGTCAGAAGAGGCTTAGTCATGCTGGCCACATGACCCAGAAGCTGTACGCCGGCTTCCTCGGCCAGTAAAGCAAGATGAGCGCCGCAACCCCAGAGTCATCTGCGACTGGACCTAATAGTCAGGGGTCCCTTTACCTTTTACCACGTGTAACAGACAGGATCCGTTCCAGAGGCCCGTCTGTAACGTGAAATGCCCACAACTCGAAGCGCAGTGTCTGCGCAGGTGCGTGACGCAATTTGGAGCTTCTGTGTATGCGCGAGTGGTGAAACCCGGAAGTAACCCGTTCCGGTACTTCCGGGTTGCCGCAGGACGTAACGCGAAAAGACGCAACATGAAGCGGACGCAACACGAGGCATGACTGATTAAACAAGGAGGAAAGATTAAACAAGAGTGTTGTGAAGCCTGACCAAAAATAACCAAAGCCAAGTTAAATAGTTGCTTCCAAATATTTTTGTAATATCTGATGAAAAAACAAAAGAGAAGAGAGAACACTGATCAGGTCACTAATGGGATAAAAAGGAGCCAGCTTCCACTGTCCCTTTAAAACACACTTAGGAAATTGAAAGGCTTTTAAAAAGACAATTAATGCACCTTGATTTTGAGAAATAAATCCATTTTGAGTGCAGCAATACCATTACCATCCAATGTACCATAGTACACTAATACTTCAAAGAAAATTAACCTAGACTACTATTAAAATCTGTGTTCTGGAAAGACGGGGTGGATCTCTGCAGTATGGGCTTCCAGGTGACCGTTGTTTCTTTTATTATTTCACCATTTGTCCTGATTTGTTTGCACAAAGTTTGGGGAGAGCTTAGAAAACGCCAGCTATTTATCAAGCATTCGTCCCAATTTGTTTGCAAAGGAAGTTAGATGGCATTATGTCAAAGCAAGCGTTTTTCGAGTCCCTTTTCCAATCACGTTCCTTACCACAAAAACTCTGGGGTTTGTTTGTTTCTTTTGAGTGGGGGATGTATTATACGAGAGTATAAACACAGCATTTAATTGCCCAACTTGAATTGAATAATATATTGATTGCATCTCATCCTAAAATAGCAGTAGCCTGGAAGCACCCACATTTTAAGGAACATCTCCCTTGCAGATGGCAAGCCTTGAGTTGCAGGACTGCCAAGATCAGCAGAATGTGACCCGTATTGAAAACATAACTGTTTTCTCCTGCTCTGGAAGGCGGGACCTCAACCCATGGATTCAAGTTACAAGAAAGGAGATTCTGACTAAACATCAGAAAGAACTTTCTGACATTAAGACCTGTTCGACAGAGGAATGGACTCCCTCAGAAGGTGGCAGACTCTCCTTCCTTGGTGGTTTTTAAGAAGAGCTTGATTGGCCATGTGCCATGGATGCTTGAATTAAGATTCCTGCATTGCAGGGGGTTGGACTAAATGACCTGTGGAGGACCCTTCCAACTCTGCAATTCTGTAAGTCTCAAAGAGTTTGTCATTCCCCTTACTAAGCACACAGAGACACAGAGTCCAATCTGATGCAGTTTCATGCTAAAACAAACAAACACATTCCCTAGTAAAAGACCAAAATTACTACAGTACTTTAAAGTAGAAAACCAAGTTCTGTATCTGAGACGTCCCCCATAGAATTACACAACATTCACAATTCAAAGAGAAGAAGTCACTCCATTTCAAAGGGGAGAAACGATTCCAAGTCCATCTCAGCAAAACACCCACCCTGAAAACACTCACACAATCCATGAGGCTTCACTCTTCTGAAAGGACATCCACGGAGCATGAGAAGCTGAGCTAGAGCTCAGCCCTGGAAATCTGTTCGTAGGCTTCATGCGAGATACCCAGGCTGCAATCCTAACCACGTCTACTCAGAAGCAAGCCCCACTGAATTCAAACTGCAGCCTTAGCTAGTACTTGCACACTCCACCTGCAGCCTAGATGGCAAGGTCACTGCCTCTGAGCGTGTGCAGGGTGCCTTCCCTTCTCAAAGGAAGCACAGCTCGCCCCGACACAACCCCTAAACTGCAGGGCTGAGTTTCCACAACAGTGTCCCCTATGGGACCCTCTGGCGCTGCAAATAAGAAACGGAGCGGCGCTCTCAGTTTTACGCAAGGTGTGGGGGCGGGATGGTGCTCTACAAGTTTAATAAGTAAGTTAATAATAATAATAGTAATAATAATAAGGTGCGGGGGAGCCCGAAGAGTTCTTCCCAGTCCCCTTTACGTGAACTGAAAACTTGCGAGGCGCAAAGAAAGGCGGAGAGGATGCAGCGAAGTTTCTTTTGCGCGCACGAAGCAAAGGCTGGAGAGGCAAGGCGAGGCGACCCCAGGGAAAGTTTGCGGCGAAAAGGCGGACCCAAACGAAGGCAAATGGGAGCCGGAGGGGGCGGAGAAGAAGGGGGACCCCCCTCCCTGACCCTCTGCACCGCGATGGCGAGGGGAAATACCTGGCACTGGAAGCGTGGCGCGCGGGAAAAGGGAGCTGCTCCGTGGAGCAGCTGGCGGCGCCCGGCGCGCGTGTCGAGTCCCCAGGACGCAGCGCGGCTTTGGCAGGCGCTCGCCGGCAGCCCCGCAGCAGCGGCAGGAGGAGGAGACACAGAAGAAGGGCGGTCCTTCGGCCTCCCGGCTTCCCCCCCACCGTCTTCTGCAAGCCCCACATTGCGGGGAAGGAGGCGCGCACGGGATGCTCGCTGCGGGCGCCCAGACCGATGAGGAAGGCCACGCGAGATGCTTGCCCGGAGAGAGAGGGAGAGAAAGAGGAGAGGTGGCAAAAATGTACCGCGCCGCGCTGCGCATCGTGACGACGCAGGAGTCAAGTCCCACAGAAGTCCAATGCTCCGAAGTTAAGCTGCATCCTGTACGTTTAGAGCACGAGACTTTCTCTCTCGCTCTCTCTTTTAAAGGAACTTTAGTCCCCCCCCCCCGCAAGGCTACAATTCCCAGCACCCTTTAAAAAATTACAGTTTCCAGGATTCCTGTGGAGGGGGGAGGATAGGCTGTAGTGTGGTTATTGCCCTGGATTTAGGGTTCCCCCACAGAGATTGATGAGCCAATGGGGCCCTAAGTAATAACAGCAACTTATATTTATATGGGTACCTACTCAAAATTGGGAGGGGGGGGAGATTTGGTCCTGGTTCAAGGCACCATATTACCAAAGTTGGCCTCTACAGCATAGGAGCCAATTCCTAGGAGCTGAGGTTCCCCGCCCCCCCCCCTCCGTAAATTACTTGAGGGGGCCAAGCCCCCCCCCCAAGTTGATGAGCATTGCCATCCAAATTGTGCATGTGTGGTGCTTCTTGTGATTGATTATCTGGTCCGGGGCTCCCCCCCCCATAATCTACTCAAGTTGGCCCCCCTGCCCTGTGCCCATTGTCATCCCTAACAGCTGTGCTGAGCTGGGTGTGTGCTTGATGGGAGCTGGAGTCCCCACAACATCGCCTGGTGGCGGACCACAGATTTCACCCAACCCTACCTTAGGCCACGTTAAGGGACGCGGGTGGCGCTGTGGGTTAAACCACAGAGCCTAGGACTTGCCGATCAGAAGGTTGGCGGTTTGAATCCCCACGATGGGGTGAGCTCCCGTTGCTTCTGCCAACCTAGCAGTTCGAAAGCACATCAAAGTGCAAGTAGATAAACAGGTACCACTCCGGAGGGAAGGTAAACGGCGTTTCCGTGTGCTGCTCTGGTTCTCCAGAAGCGGCTTAGTCATGCTGGCCACATGACCCGGAAGCTATACGCCGGCTCCCTCGGCCAATAAACCAAGATGAGCGCCGCAACCCCAGAGTCGGCCACGACTGGACCTAATGGTCAGGGGTCCCTTTACCTTTACTTTACCTTTACCTTAGGCCATACTTCCTTCATCCTTTGGGGATGCTATTTTCCCCTGTGACAATACCTATAGCCCACAATCGTGCTTTGGGAAGCTGGGGGAACCGCTCAGTGACAATGAAGGAAAGTGGGGGTAAGGCAGCAATGTGCCACTTGTCACTGAGCGGTTCCTCGGCTTGCCAGAGCAAGATTATAGACTAAAGGCATCATCACAGGGGGAAATAGCTCTGGAAATTTACCTAGCAGTGCTTCAGGAGGATGGAAACCTGGAATCAATAATTCCGTGCAGGCAAGTGGTGCTGATCAGAGAGAGAGATGAGAGTCCTTGTGTATTGAGAGCGTTTAGTCACATTCCCACTCTGCTCTCATGAATAATGGAAACATTTCCTTCCCCCTTCTTTTGTATCTGGATGAGGGAGTGCACATAAAATGCCGAACTCTTCCAGACTCTCCACTTCCCTGGAGAAGATTCATTACCCAGTTCAGGCAGATGTCCTACAGATACACTTGTCTGAGTCCCACTGAACTCTGTGGGGCTTGCTATTGAGGAGACATATGTAAGCTGTCTTGTGGATGGGACAGCATTGTTGTTGTCAATTTGATTTATTATCCGTCCTTCGCTATAAGGTCCCGGAGCAGGTCGCGATAACAATGCAGCAACTTACGCAACATCTCTGTAGTATTTGCTCTGTCAACAAATGCATAAAGAGGCAGACGATGAAGGCAAGTATATATGCCTATACGGCACAGCCAGCCTCAAAATTCCCAGATGTCACAGTGCCGCACCCGTTTTTCTAGACGAAGGGCCAAGCTGGGCATGCTTGTTATTTCCACCTTTATCCCTTGCACATCTATTTTTAAAACCATTTTAAACAGTGCCAATGGATTCTTTCCTCCCATTGCAAAAGGGACATGTGAGGGCAAAAAAAGAGAAAAAAGTAAAGGACCCCTGGACGTTTAAGTCCAGTCAAAGGCGATTATGCAGTTGCGGAGCTCATCTCGCTTCAGGCCAAGGGAGCCGGAGTTTGTCCACAGACAGCTTTCCAGGTCATGTGGTCGGCATGACAAAACCGTTTCTTGTGCAACGGAACACTGTGACAGAAGCCAGAGCACACAGAAATGTTGTTTACCATCCCGCCACAGCGGTACCTATTTATCTACTTGCACTGGTGTGCTTTTGAACTGCTAGGTTGGCAGAAGCTGGGACAGAGCAACGGGAGCTCACCCGGTCATGGGGATTCGAACCGCTGACCTTCCAATCAGCGAGCCCAAGAGGCTCAGTGGTTTAGACCAAAGTGCCACCCGTTTTAAAGCCCACCACCATGACACCATGGGGTCTCAAATTTCAGCTGTGTTCTGTGCGGTGCCAAAATTTGGCAGCCCCTCACCCCTCACTTTCACCTCAGAGTTGTGGTACTCTTGAGGCTCTGCACCTTGTGCAGCCAAACTGGTCAGTCACGCTCCCCTAAATCTGCCTTTGTCATATTCCAGATCAGGTCCTCCCCCTTATGCCATCTGTTTTCTTAACAGCAACAACAACAATTTATTGTTTATATGCCACCCATGTGACTAGGTTGCACTCTGGGCAGCTCCCAACAAATTAATCACATTAAGCACAGTAAAACATCAAACATTAAAAACTTCCCTATACAGCTGTAAGAAAATAAAGTAGATTAGTTATGATGTATAAATCCGAATCAGATACGTGTAAGGAAGCTGAAGGAACTTTTTTCCACATGTGGTGGGCATGCAAAAAAGTTAAAGGGTATTAAGAAATGATTTACAATGAGATGAAAAAAATGTTTAAATCAACTATCCCCCCCCCCCAAAAAAAACCCCAGAGGCATTAATGGTTCAGACAGAGGTACCCAGGAGTCAAGAAAAAAACTATTTATGTATGCGACAACAGCAGCTGGATCCTGTTAGCTCCAAAATGGAAAGTGAGTGAGGTCACTAATAAGGAGGATGAGCAGCTGAAAACATTAGAATATGCACAACTAGCAGGGTTAACAAGCAGATTTAGAGAGCAAGAATAACAAGTATTTAAAGAGGAGTGGAATTTTGTTGGTGAATATATAGAAAATAATTGTACACAGACGAAAACGCTGACAGCATTAATGTAAATTCAACAGCACAACATATTTAAAAGGGATATTAAAATTGCGTGGGGGGGGGGATTGAATTAAATGGATATACAAGAATTGTGGTTAAAATAAAGGAGCCTTGGAAGGGGAAGGAGGATATGCATGGGTATACTGAAAGATTTTAATTGTGGAAATGACTATTTGAAAAACCTTTAATAAAAAGTATTTACAATAAAGGAGGAAATATCCACACAGTCATTAAAGCAGCTTTAAGGCTCTTTTGTTAACCCCAAATTCCCATCCCAGATGGGCAAAACCAGAGCAACAGCCCCTTTAGCAACAGGGGCTGGACGTGGCTCCTTTAGATCATCTTTGCTATCTTGTGTGTTTATGTCACACAAGTTTGTTTTAGACAGACGGATCTCGCTTTCCTATGATAAAAATCAAGTCGGCTTGCAAGGAAACATATGAAGCGCAACAGCATTAAGAGCAAACCTAACAATCAAACCGACCTCCGTAAAACGGCATCATAAACAATAGCACAGTGATGGAGAAAGAAAGCGTGGCCAAACCACAAAACGCTTTAATGTTCTGCAATAATTAAAACAAAAAGTCCTGGGACTTGGTCCCAACGTGAAGCACTCCTGCTGTCGGGCAAAGACGCAATTCCTTGCAGCCATTCAATGCACAGGCAGAAAACATCTGAGGAGTTGTCATCTTGCAGTGGAGGCTTTCTAGGGTTGCCACCTATCAATAATAATAATAATAATAATAATAATTTATTTCTTATACCCCACCCACCTGGCTGGGCGTCCCCAGCCACTCTGGGCGGCTCCCGACAGAATATTAAAAACACGATAAAACATCAAACATTAAAAACTTCCCTAAACAGGGCTGCCTTCAGGTGTTTTCCAAAAGTCAGGTAGTTGTTTATTTCCTTGACATCTGATGGGAGGGCGTTCCACAGGGTGGGCACCACTACTGAGAAGGCCCTATGCCTGGTTCCCTGTAGCTTCACTTCTCTCAGTGAGGAAACTGACAGAAGGCCCTTGGAGCTTGACCTCAGTGTCTGGGCTGAACAATGGGGGTGGAGATGCTCCTTCAGTTATACTGGGCCGAGGCCATTTAGGGCTTTAAAGGTCAGCACCAACACTTTGAATTGTACTTGGAAACGCACTGGGAGCCAATGTAGGTCTTTCAGGACTGGTGTTATATGGTCTCGGCGGCCACTCCCAGTCACCAGTCTAGCTGCTGCATTCTGAATTAGTTGTAGTTTCCAGGTCACCTTCAAAGGTAGCCCCACATAGAGCACATTGCAGTAGTCCAAGCAGGAGATAGCCAGAGCATGCACCACTCTGGTGAGGCAGTCCACGGGCAGGTAGGGTCTCAGCCTGCATACCAGATGGAGCTGGTAGACAGCCGCCCTAGACACAGAATTGACCTGCGCCTCCATGGACGGCTGTGAGTCCAAAATGACTCCCAGGCTGCACACCTGGTCCTTCAGGGGCACAGTTAGCACATACATGGTTGTCCTTTATTTCAGTGTAAAATATCCAGTAGGGGGGAGCAAGAAGGAATTGAGGGTGAGCCTCCTGGGGGCAGTGGGAATAGCACTGGAACGGTCCCAAAGAAACCACAGTTCCCAGAATTCCTTGGGGGAAAGTTTAAATCATGGGTTGGCAAACTAAGGCCTGTGGGCCGGATCAGCCCCGATTGCCTACCAAATCTGGCCTGCGGACGGTCCAGGAATCGCCGCATGGATCGCCAGCGCACTCGTTCTTTCCCTCTCCGTCCCTCTCCCTCACGCCGCGGCAGCGCCTCCTCCCTCCCTCCTCCTGGTTTATCCGCACTCTGCCTAGAGGAGGAAGGGGGCTGGGCTTTGTTGGTACCAGCCCTTCTCCGGCGCCCTTCGCTCTCTGCTCATCGTCCCTCCTCCACCACCGCCAACCCCTGCCGCTCGCAAGACACAGGAGCCGCGGTTGGCTGAGGAGGAGGAGTTTGGATTTGATATCCCGCTTTATCACTACCCTAAGGAGTCTCCAAGCAGCTAACAATCTCCTTTCCTTTCCTCCCCCACAACAAACACTCTGTGAGGTGAGTGGGGCTGAGAGACTTCAATGAAGTGTGCCTAGCCCAAGGTCACCCAGCAGCTGCATGTGGAGGAGCGGGGAAGTGAACCCGGTTCACCAGATTACAAGTCCACTGCTCTTAACCACTACACCACACTGGCTGAGTGCCCGAGCAGCCGCCATTTAAAGCAGCTCATCGTCCCTTGCTCATTCCTCCCCCCCCCAAAAAAAAAATGTAGTCTGGCCCCTCACAAGGTCTGAGGGACAGTGGACCGGCCCCCTGCTGAAAAGTTTGAAAACCCCTGGTTTAAATGTATGGCACGGATGTGACCTGGAAGGCCAGAATATGCCACAAAGGCAAACCACCTCTCCTTGTGAGCCCATTTCATGAGTAAGCAGCTCGCTGAGCACTGAAGCAGCATTGCTTAATCAGAAAATAATAATAATAATAATTGACGCGGCTCGTTCTTAGCCCAGAAGAGTTTTGAAGTGCAGAAGGTATTCAAGGGAAGAAGGGAAAAAATCAATCTTCCTCGTATTTGTACTGCTTTTTTCCCTGGAAGGTATTGGTGCTGTAATAAGTTCTGTTCTCTAAAGAGACCTCGGCGGAATTGAGAACAGACTTCTTTGTAACAATACAGGATTCACTGACATCTCACAACTGTTGTAAGAGTAGCTTTGGGAATCGTGCGGTCGTGCTCGGAATATGTTCGGGATGCACGGCGAGCTTTAAGTGCTGCGTCAGCAGTTCCGGGACTGGTTAGGAACTGTTGCGATATTCATATAAAACAACACTGGAAACAGAACACTTAGATTGATCTCATGAGGCACACACAGTGCTGTTTAGGAGCAAGCCTCCTTTGCTTAAAAAAATATATGTTGGCCTTCCACTTACTTAAACTCTGCAGCTGTATATTGTACTTAGTTATAACTTGCACTGTAAAGATCAAGTATCTGTATTAGACATGGGGAGTTGGGCAATTCTAATGATTCACAATTACTATTACTATTATTATTATTATAATAATTTATATCCCGCCCTACAACCGGAGGTCTCAGGGCGGTACACAGAATAGAATCAGAATATAAAGCCACAAAATATATAATCAAAATAAAACAGCAACCCGATAACCCCCACCAAACACATTTTAGAAGGGCATAGGATGTCAATCAAATCAATTTTGATTGAAGGGGAGGAAGACAATGCAAGATATTACCCTTTCCAGAGCGCATGCTTAATGCTCCCATGGCAAGTTATCAAGCGAATCTTGTGTCACTAGCCTAAAAAGAATGCCCCTTTCCTAGGTGTGACATCTTATTAGTTTTCCTTTTCCTAAAGTGTAAGCAGAATCCACAGTCACTTCCCTTCACTGTTACAGAACAATGGGTGGAGTCATAAAGATGCCTAGAAGGGCTGGCTGAAGCCTTTAAATCATTCCCAATCTTAATCTTTTAAATGTTCCCTAAGACTCTCATGGAGCATTATCAGCACAGAATGCAGATGCTGATGAGAAAGTCTACTTACATCTCCATCCACTTTCCTTCTCACTCGCTGAATGATCAAACCAAAGGAGATGGCTATGCCTCTAGAGCCCTAGTGACCAAGGAGCCAGCAGAGGGAGGTGTCACAATGAAGGGCATGTCACAAGGACCTCCGCAACCTAGCAACCACCAGCACTCAACTGACACTGCTCTCAACTGACACTACTAAGTTTCCTTATATGGCTTTTAATCCATGTCCAGCTTTTTACAAGTATGTAAAATGAAATTTATTCCTTTATATTCAAGCTTCATTTGTACAAATATGTAAAATGAAATTTATTCCTTTATAGTCAGGCTTCCGTTGTTCCTGCACCTACTTAGCATTAACTGTCTAATCTATCTCTCTGCCTCTTTGGTCCTATATTGCCGAACAGTGAAAAACCAGAAAACACCCCTTGCATGTTTATTCATTTTATTACCCTCCTTCATCGGCAGGTCCCAGGGCAGGTTAAAGGTAAAGGGTAAAGGGACCCCTGACCATTAGGTCCAGTCGTGGATGACTCTGGGGTTGCAGTGCTCATCTCACTTTACTGGCCAAGGGAGCCGGCGTACAGCTTCCAGGTCATGTGGCCAGCATGACTAAGCCGCTTCTGGCGAACCAGAGCAGTGCACGGAAATGCCGTTTACTTTCCCGCCGGAACGGTACCTATTTATCTACTTGCACTTTGACATGCTTTCAAACAGCTAGGTTGGCAGGAGCAGGGACCGAGCAACGGGAGCTCACCCCGTCGTGGGGATTTGAACCGCGACCTTCTGATCGGCAAGTCCTAATCATATAAAATTATTATTGTTGCTATTAATTAAATTTGTATACCGCCCTATACCCACAGGTTTCAGGGCAGTTCACAGGATAAGATCACAATATAAAAATACAAAATACATAATAGAAATAAAAACAACCCAATAACCCCCCCCCAACACATTTTAAAAGGGCATTGGGTGTCAACAGGACGAGTCTTGAAAATACAATTCTCTGGTGTCAAAGGCCAGGTAACAGACCCCCAAGTGCCCCTATTTCCCAGGGACAGTCCCAGATTTACATAAGCTGTCCCAGTTTCTGATTTGCTCCTGGAATGTCCTGCTTGTATTTAGGACCTCCCTATTTTAAATGTTCCCTAAGACTGTCAGGGAGCGTTACCAGCACAGAATGCAGGTGCTGATGAGAAAGTCTACTTACATCTCCATCCACTTTCTCTCTCACTTGCTGAATGATCAAACCAAAAGAGATTGCTATGCCTCTGGAGCAGAGGTAGGCAACCTAAGGCCTGTGGGCTGGATGTGCCCCAATCGCCTTCTCAATCTGGCCTGCGGATGATCCATGAATCAGCGTGTTTTTACATGAGTAGAATGTGTCCTTTTATTTAAAATGCATCTCTGGGTTATTTGTGGGGCCTGCCTGGTGTTTTTACATGAGTAGAATGTGTGCTTTTATTTAAAATCCACCTCTGTGTTATTTGTGGGGCTTAGGAATTCATTCATTTTTCTTTTCAAAATATAGTCTGGCCCCCTCTGCTGAAAAAGTTTGCTGACCCAGTCTAGAGCCCTAGTGACTAAGGAGCCAGCAGAGGGAGGTGTCACAATGAAGGGCGTGTCACAAGGACCTCCGCAACCTAGCAACCACCAGCCCTCAACTGACACTACTCTCAACTAACACTACTAAGTTTCCTTATATGGCTTTTAATCCATGTTCAGCTCTTTACAAGTATGTAAAATGAAATCTGCATGTGCTCTAGAGGGAAGTGAGGAGCAGATGGGGCTGGTCCACCTGGGAAGGTAGTCCACTTAGGAGAAGGAAACCTCTGACCCTAAACTTCCCCTGCCTTGCGGCTATACACATCTGTGAGAAAGGCTTCAGGAGGAAACTCCAAGGAGAAACCCATACCTGCTGCCTTGTGGGACATCTTCAGGCGAAGGAAAAGCTAAGGAGCAAGCCCCACCGAATCTGGAGTCCCTAAGATGGTTGTATGCCTCCTTCTGACAACTCCTGCCACAAAGCTGGTGCCAAATGTCTTGCCCTGCTTTCCTTTGGACCACATCAGTGAAACTGAGAGGGTGGTCTTGTTGCTAGGGCTTCCATATACTATGGCCAGGTGTGCTGGTCCCGGGGGTTTACCGTGCGGCGTGGTCCGAGGCAGAAGTGGGGTCCAAGGTAGGGAGTCGGGCGTGGTCAGGAACTCTGGCAGAAGAGCAGGACAGGGTGCAGGCAGGAACAGGCTACCAACAATGTTGCTCCCGCAACCTGGGACTGGGCTGACTGGCCTTTATCTCCTCTGAGGCCTGCGGCGGTCCCGGCCCTCAGGTGACTCGGCCTCCCCTGGCCTTAAGGCGAGCACTCCCTCCGCCTCTCTGCCCTGAGCCTCTGCAGCTCAGGAGAGGCTGGAGGGTTACTGGACCCAGAGGCAGCCTCACCTTCCCCTGACAGGGCTGGGAGAGGAGCACCTGCAGGCAATGGCTCCTCGCTCACCTCAGGAGCCAGAGCAAATTCAGCTGGTGTCTGCTCCTGAGGATCCAGCACAGGTGAGGGCCCTTCAGATTCAAGCCCCTGCCCCGGCTCAGCCGGCCCTGGAGGCGGGGACTCCTGTGCAGGCTGGGATTCCTCCGGTTCAGCCTCTGAATCGGATTCCCAGGCCATCACAGCAGGCTTGTGCCCGGGCAGGTCACTTGGGTGCTACTAATGTAAAGTTACCAGATTTTTTTCAAAGAATCGGGGGACTTTGAGGTCTCTTCCAAGTCTTACGGTTCTAGGACTTCAACAAAAACTTTTCCTCTGCACTTCTCCCATTTATTTGGGGATATATATATATTCTCACTACATACATCATTACTGCAACAGCCGGAGCACATCAGCGGAGACAAATTAGCTGAACGTAAGCAGCACTTTGATGAATAAAGTGACTGAGTGGCAATTAAGTCGAAAAACACACAGAGCCCATTAAGACAACATGCATATCTATTGCCAATAAGCATCCCTTCTGCTCAGCCTGAGCGGCAATCTTTGAGCGATTTTGCAGCCGTCTAATTTCTTTTGTCTAGTCATCACCGGCTTCGTTGGCTGGGAAGTATTAGGAAGTCTTCGCGCTACATTTGGCGGCGTCTCATTATGGCGCATTGTAAACCAATCCGCAGAAAACGAAGGCTGAATCTCGTCGGTGATTGGGGTGGTTGTTTTCTCCCTGGCTCGTCTGTTCCTCGTGATTTGAGTGCACTGTTGTAAAATTCCGCCTGGCGTCATTGCTTTTGTCGCCGTAAAGTTGCTTAATGCCCCATTGTAGAAGATGGCTCATGATCCTGGCCGAGAGCGAACAGGCCAGAAGGACAGCCTATAAAGTCCTTGACGCAATGGTTTCGTATACAGGTGGTTGTCGCTGAAAACGGAGACAATTGCCGTGCTTACTCCCCACACACCATTGTCTGAGAGGCTCCTTCTATGCTATTACACTCCCTCCCAGCCCCCTAGACCAGGGGGAAGAAGAAGAAGAGTTTGGATTTGATATCCCGCTTTATCACTACCCGAAGGAGTCTCAAAGCGGCTAACATTCTCCTTTCCCTTCCTCCCCCACAACATACACTGTGAGGTGAGTTGAGAGACTTCAAAGAAGTGTGACCAGCCCAAGGTCACCCAGCAGCTGCAGGTGGAAGAGCGAAGAATCGAACCTGGTTCACCAGATTGCGAATCTACCGCTCTTAACCACTACACCACACTGGAACCGTTTGAGCCTGCTAGGCCAAGATACTTATCTCTGGCAGCCCCATGAACCACGTTTGACAGGTGGCAGGCATGCCAACTCCAGAGGGTCTTCAGCCTTCCTGGAATGCCCAGTGGCAACCTCAAAGGAACAGGGGGCCTTGCAGAAGAGGAGGAGATCCAGCGCGGCACAGTGGTTAGAGTGTCGGACTAGGACCTGGGAGATCAGGGTTCGAATCCCTACACCTCCATGAAGCTCACTGGGTGACCTTGGGCCAGTTGCTGCCTCTCAGCCTAACCTACTCCACAGGGTTGGTGTAAAGGTTGAAAAGGACGTGGGTGGCGCTGTGGGTTAAACCACAGAGCCTAGGACTTGCTGATCAGAAGGTCGGCGGTTCGAATCCCCGCGACGGGGTGAGCTCCCGTTGCTTGGTCCCTGCTCCTGCCAACCTAGCAGTTCAAAAGCACGTCAAAGTGCAAGTAGGTACTGCTCCGGTGGGAAGGTAAACGGCATTTCCATGCTCTGCTCTGGTTCGCCAGAAGTGGCTTAGTCATGATGGCCACATGACCCGGAAGCTGTACGCCAGCTCCCTCGGCCAATAAAGCGAGATGAGTGTCGCAACCCCAGAGTTGGTCACGACTGGACCTAATGGTCAGGGGTCCCTTTACCTTTAACCATGTACTGTTGTTTATTCATTGATTTAATTTGCACATTCGGGAGGGGGGGGGTGGTGCAGTATAAATGCAATAAATGATGGAATAAATAAATAAGCAAGCTGGATTGCTGGGGTAGCTCAGTTGGTAGACTCTGAATCTCAGGGTTGTGGATTTGAGCACCACATTAGGGAAAAGATTCTTGCATTGCAGGGGTTGGACTAGATGACCATTGGGGTCCCTTCCAACTCTACAATTCTATGAACTCAGAAGTTTGGGAAACCCTGCATTATAGGCGATGATAGATAGATGATAGATGATAGATAGATAGATAATAGAAAGATAGATAATGATGGGGTATAAAGGTTAATTGAACAAATGAAAATGGCATATCCTTGGTCTTTCTAGTCACATTATCGCCTAAAGTATTTCCCAGCCCTCATAGGCTATGTAAAGATAAGGTAAAGGAAGCCTGGACGGTTAAGTCCCGTCAAAGGCGACTATGGGGTGCAGCACTCATCTCGCTTTCAGGCTGAGGGAGCCAGTGTTTGTCCACAGACAGCTTTCTGGGTCATGTGGCCAGCATGACTAAACTGCTTCTGGCGAAACAGGTCACTGTGATGGAAACCAGAACGCATGGAAACGCCGTTTACCTTCCCACCACAGCAGCACCTATTTATCTACTTGCGCTAGCACAGGGGTCAGCAAACTTTTTCAGCAGGGGGCCGGTCCACTGTCCCTCAGACCTTGCAGGGGGCTGGACTATATTTTGAAAAAAAAATGAACGAATTCCTATGCCCCACAAATAACCCAGAGGTTCATTTTAAATAAAAGCACACATTCTACTAATGTAAAAACACCAGGCAGGCCCCACAAATAACCCAAAGATAGTCTACGGCCATACTACCCTGAACATGCCCGATCTTGTCTGATCTCGGAAGCTAAGCAGGGTCAGGCCTGGTTAGTACTTGGATGGGAGACAAATAACCCAAAGATGCATTTTAAATAAAGGACACATTCTACTCATGTAAAAACATGCTGATTCCCGGACCGTCCACGGGCCGGATAGAGAAGGCGATTGGGCTGGATCCGGCCCCCGGGCCTTAGTTTGCCTACCCATGCACTGGCATGCTTTCGAACTGCTAGGTTGGCAGGAGTTGGGACAGAGAAACGAGAGCTCACTCCGTTGTGGGAATTCGAACCACCAACCTTCTGATCGGCGAGCCCAAGAGGCTCAGTGGTTTAGACCACAGCGGTTTAGACCACATAGCTTCCAAATCGGCTATGTACATATTACTGGCTTGAAATGCTGCAAGGTTGTTTTTCTCTCTGCTGTCTCCAACTCCCATTTGCATTTTACTGTCCACACCAGAGAGGGGCTGGGCATGTCTTCCCCTGACACGCGTTGCCCGTTTTGTTTGCCTTCACCTGAGCTTGCCCAACTCTGGTTCACGAAGGT
Source organism: Podarcis muralis (assembly GCF_964188315.1). NCBI lineage: Eukaryota > Metazoa > Chordata > Lepidosauria > Squamata > Lacertidae > Podarcis > Podarcis muralis. The sequence continues at coordinate 103,703,483 of NC_135657.1, forward strand.
GCCCTCTGTGCATGAACCGGAGCTTAACTGCAATGTGGGTGCGCCTTAAGTTTCCCATTCAGACTAAGCCCACGAGATGAGCTCTGTGCAGGACCACAGCCACCCACGCCCAACCGACCCCTGGGACTCGGAAGAAGGATGGGGAAATTAAAACAATTCATTACATTCCAAACGGACGGCGCAGTCATCAATAAATAAATGCCTCGGGTGCAATCGTCGATATGGATCTGTTGAACTATTCAATAATTAAATGTAAACCGTCTGAAGAAAATTATTAATTATTTTCATGTATTATTCAGCTGGCATCGCTTCTGAGACAGTGATAGTCTGGAGGGGTGTCCCAAGAACCGGGGGGGGGGGGGGGGAGTTCAACTCAGAGAGAAAATGAGAGATGCATTGCTAAAGCAGAAGCAGCCGGCATAAAGCGAGCTCTGTCTGGGATGCTTGGCTTGGTAGGGAAGGGGATTCGTATAAAAGCAAACAATGGGAGATTCCTCTCTGTAGCAGCGCTAGAGGCACTAATTTCAAGAGATTTTGTGCTCTCTCTGGTGGGCGTCCTTGGAAATGCAACCCAGCATGTCCAGTAATGTAAAAGCACCTGATTCTCCTCACATTACGTCAAATGAGGCACAACAAAACAACCAATATAGTTAATTTTGGATTTGTTTGGGTTTTTTGTTTGTTTGTTTTTCTGTGTGTGTTTTTGGTTAAGGTTTCTCCTGAGGAAAGTCTTGACGTTGGCAAGCGGTTAAAGGAAATTTGCAAATAAATACAGTGGTACCTCGGTTCTTGAACATCTCCATTGCCGAACCTTTCGGAACCTGAACACACAGGGGGATGTTACTCCAGCCAGGAGGACTTCCTGTCACACCTGGTCTGGAGCATCCTCCCCCTGCATGGGACCAGGTAGATGGGTGTGACCCTGTGAGACCCTTGCAAAAGGGCCAGTCACGCAGTCATCTTCCCTTGCTCTTCTTTTCCTTTGCTGCTCTCTTCTGATACTGATGCATTTGCTGTGGGCTGGCTCTCAGTCAGCAGCACATGGGCTCATCCCTCACAAAAGGATGAATCCACACCTTTCTCTGTATCTGTAACTACAAGCTGAAGCCTGCCTTCAGGATCCTACTGTGAACTGAATGTAAGTAAACTTCTTACTACTTTTAAGAAAAAACTGTTGTGTCTTTATTCTTTTTAAGAGGGAACAAAAGGGATTTACCAGGAATAATCCAATCTGGACAAGCCAGACTGGATTGTTTAACTAAAGCCAGTGTGGTGTAGTGGTTAAGAGCGGTAGTCTCGTAATCTGGGGGACCGGGTTTGCTTCTCTGCTCCTCCACATGCAGCTGCTGGGTGACCTTGGGTTAGTCACACTTCTTTGAAGTCTCTCAGCCTCACTCACCGCACAGAGTGTTTGTTGGGGAGGAAGGGAAAGGAGATTGTTAGCCGCTTTGAGACTCCTTAGGGTAGTGATAAAGCGGGATATCAAATCTTCTTCTTCTTCTAAAGAGATTCAGTTGAGTCTACCAACTAGCTTCCTGCAATATATTGGGGTATGTTCTCTGCTACTGACTCTCTGGCATGAGTGAGGAAAGACAATATTTAATCCATATATCCTCCCCTACTATCCACAACACCCCCACACTTTTCTCCCCCTAGGATTAGGTCATGTCCATGCCATGCATCCAAAGAATCCCCCAAAGAATAATGGGAACTGTAGTTCACATCCCACAGAGCTACAATTCCCAGCACCCTTAACCAACTGCCGTTCCCAGGATTCTTTGGGGGAAAGCCATGTAGTTCAGATGTGCTTTGAACAAACAGATGGTGTGGCCGAGACCCTAATGATTTCCTGTACTTTGCCTTTCCCCTAGCCTGCTGACAAGATAGCATTGTGGGTAGGTAAAAAAGTAAAGGTAAAGCATCCCTGGAAGGTTAAGTCCAGTCAAACTTGACTATGGGGTGTGGCGCTCATCTCCGCTTTCAGGCCGAGGGAGCAGACAGCTTTCCAGGTCATGAGGCCAGCATGAGTAAACCACTTCTGGTGCAATGGGACACCGTGATGGAAACAGAAGCCCATGGAAACGCCATTTACCTTCCCACTGCAGCGGTACCTATTTATCTACTTGCGCTGGCATGCTTTCGAACTGCTAGGTTGGCAGGAGCTGGGACAGAGCTCCCCCGTCACAGGGATTTGAACTGCTGACCTTCTGATCGGCAGACCCAAGAGGCTCAGTGGTTTAGACCACAGCGCTACCCGCGTCCCTGCCCCCCTTGTGGATAGTGTTGTTTTGGCTACATAAGACTAGGCACTCAGAACACAGAGTTTGTTGTTAGTATGCATTCTAAACTTACGTTAGATATCAGCGCCAAAAGCGATATTTCTAAGATATAGCCAACATTAAAGTGTAAAAAGGTTGTGCATTATTAACAGTGTTTGGGAAGAGGGGGTTATTTCTTTGTACAGCAGTTGCTGATAACCTAAGGAAGAGCCACATGCTTTAAACGTACCTCCATGCCATTTAAAAGACGCTCCTTCCATGTAAATATTTCTAGAGCTGAGACAATAAGGGACAATTACATTTCTGTGCCCATATACTGAAATGTAAAAAAAAAAAGAGCTTGATTGTGGAGGAACAAGTGATCCGATTTTTTAAAGTCATGCTATTATTTGCAAACCAGACAATCCAAGACTGTGTCTTCATTAGTACCATTCCCAACCTTTCTTTCACACTGTGCGGTGTGCATTTCAAAGCTATTCTGTGTACCTGTCCCTGTGTGCCATGTCCCAGGCAAAAGGAAAGGTGAACTCCTTGCATCCTTCTCTTCGTATCTGCATTGCAGCATTATACAGATCCTTCTCGTTCCCCTCCCCATGTTCTGCTCTCAGAGGGCAGAACAGGGTCGTGCGAAATCAATTTCAAGCAGAATTGACAATGCAAATGTTTTCTTTTGCACGTTGCAGCCTGATGCAGCCTTTGACATTGATTAACTTAAAGTTAACAGGAACTTAAGACTTGCATGCAGAGGTTTCTAGGCTCCTTGCAGGGTGATAGTGGGTGGTTAGGGAGAAAATAAAAAGAGCAATTTACAACAACATTGTCAAAGGCTAGAGAGACCTCCTAGGCTCTGACTACACTTTGGGGGGATGTGTTGAGCACTGCTATAATTTGAAGTGATGGATGGATACTAAAACGTTACAGCACACTTTATTTCAAAGGACAGTGGGTGGTATTCAACTCAATTTTACTCAGAGTAGGTGCATCGAAATTCATGGACCTGACTTAATCGTGCTCATTAATTTCAGTGCCTCTACTCTGTTTAAAATCCAGTTGAATGCCATCCTGCATTTTTCTGTTCTTACTACATGTAAAGATTGCTTGCAACTGAAATTATTTAACAAAACCAATAAATAAAAAAAATAAGAAAGGAACATCCCAGTATTTCAAAGTATGCTTGGGTGGAGATTTATTCACAGGTATGTAAATTTCCTTTAAATTTTGATTCTCTTTGTACAACTGAAGAATTAGACTGCAATCCTGGAAGACACAAGATCTACCCACCTTGGAAGAATGGCAGATGAAGGTGATAGACTACATGGGTCTGGCAGAGATGACGAGCAGAATCCGAAACCAGGGAAGAGAAACAGCGGAAGAAGACTGGAAAAAATTTAAGGACTATCTAAAGAAATACTGTAAATTTAATGACTTTTAAAATGACGTTGGATTAGAAAATATGTGGTTATTAGCGGTAATGGATAAGTTAAAGAAGAAGAAAGATTAAAATTAAGTTAAAAATAAGGGAAGGATTTGCTGAATAATTAATTAGAAATTGGAATACAGAAAAGGGAGGTAAGAGGAAGTCGGGGAAGTAAGTTATAAGAAAATAAGGGTTGAAGTTATATTTGTTTTTTATATTTTTTGTTTGTCATTTTTAGTGTATTGTTTTATTTTGTTCTTGTTGTTATAAAAAACTTTTGAAACTTTAATAAAAATTTATATTAAAAAAAAGAATTAGACTGCAATCATAACCCCACTTACCTTGGAGTAAGGGCTCCTGAAATAAACGGGCCTTTATTCTAAGTAGGGATGTCTTGAATTCCAGCCTTCATAGAACCAGAGAATCATAAAATTGGAGAGTGGGAAGGGACCGCGAGGGTCATCTAGCTCAACCCCCTGCAATGAAGGAATCTTTTGCCTGTTGTGGGGCTCAAACCCATCACTCTCAGATTAAGAGTGCCCTACCAAGTGAGCTAGGACGCAGGTGGCACTGTGGGTTAAACCACAGAGCCTAGGACTTGCCGATCAGAAGGTTGGCGGTTCGAATCTCCGCGACGGGGTGAGCTCCCGTTGCTCAGTCCTTGCTCCTACCCACCTAGCAGTTCAAAAGCACCTCAAAGTGCAAGTAGAGAAATAGGCGGGAAGGTAAACGGCATTTCCGTGCGCTGCTCTGGTTCACCAGAAGCGGCTTAGTCATGCTGGCCACATGACCCGGAAGCTGTATGCCGGCTCCCTCGGCCAATAAAGCGAGATGAGCGCCGCAACCCCAGAGTTGGCCATGACTGGACCTAATGGTCAGGGGTCCCTTTACCTTTTACCAAGCGAGCTACCCCAAAAGCACTTTACCACAACACAAAATGGACCTGCTTGATAAATCCTTCCTCTCACCCCAGTATGGTTGGGTCTTAAATATACTGTCTTCGTTTGTATTTGAGGGTTGATTTCAACAAATCCTGCTGGAAAAATGCTTATGTCCATGTGGAGATGGCAGTATTGAATCAGTAGCTCGTGTGTTTTTGGCTTGCTCTCTTTATAACGATTTGAGGAGTGAGGTTATTACCCCTCTGCTACTATCCAGACCAGGTCGCTCAACCATTTGCTACTGTGTCCTTTATTCTTGCAGATCAATATAATCAGGTGACAGCCAAAACTGCAAAAAAAATAGCAGGGGCAATTAGAATAAGATCTATTATTTGATTATTGATGTAAACCTCCAAAATGTATTTTGTATAGTTAATTTTTTGCCTCTATCTTCAGTACAGTGGTACCTCGGGTTAAGTACTTAATTCGTTCCAGAGGTCCATTCTTAACCTGAAACTGTTCTTAACCTGAAGCACCACTTTAGCTAATGGGGCCCCCCGCTGCCGCCCTGCCGCCGGAGCACGATTTCTGTTCTCATCCTGAAGCAAAGTTCTTAACCCGAGGTACTATTTCTGGGTTAGTGGAGTCTGTAACCTGAAGCGTATGTAACCCGAGGTACCACTGTACGTTGTGTTTTATTTTATTGCTATGGCTAGTGGCTGATGAAAATAAGGATTCTTCTGATTCTGTGGTTGGGCCTGTGGAATGACTGACTGTGTGACAGAGCTGTGTCTCATATGCTAGCCATCACAATACAGAGCACCGAGGAAGATGGGACACTTCACATTTGTTATATTGGAACCCATGCAAGGAAAGGGAAGCCATGCACTTTGGAGAACCCCTGCACTGGGCTTCTGCCTTCGTGGGCTGGACTCTGGGTAGCAATCACAAGATTGTTATGGATGCAGTCCTGAGATCTTTAGCTCCTTGATGTCAGTGGAAAGCACAGCAGCGGCTGGCATCTAAACAATCTGGATTGCAGCCAGAGAAGATTACAGTGGTACCTCAGGTTAAGAACTTAATTCATTCTGGAGGTCCGTTCTTAACCTGAAACTGTTCTTAACCTGAGGTACTACTTTAACTAATGGGGCCTCCTGCTGCCGCCGCCGTTCAATTTCTGTTCTCATCCTGAAGCAAAGTTCTTAACCCAAGGTACTATTTCTGGGTTAGCAGAATCTGTATCCTGAAGCGTCTGTAACCTGAAGTGTCTGTAACCTGAGGTACCACTGTATATAAAACCAAATGTAGCTGTACTAACCCCTAACCCCTAGGGAGTTGGGAAGTCAAAACTCACAGCTGGGCAATACCTTCACGGGACTCAGCTATCCAGCTCCAAATAAAACATTTTAAGTGTGTTTTAAGTATGATACACTAGATGGTGATGGTGAGTCTTATGGAAAATTCAGTGTATTTTTAAAGAACGCTTTTTTAAATAAATAAATAAATAAATAAACATTTTCAGAACGGTTTTTATGTGTGTAGATTCCACCACAAAAGTGTGACAAGGTTCTGAGTTTCCCAGACTGTTTCGTCAGGCAAGGTGTTACACAAAACAGGAAGGGGGAAGGAGGAGAAAAAACAAGAAAGGAAGGAAGCAACTTTAAGAAAACACAGGCAGATTTTGTTGCCCTGCTTTGTGTAACATCTTGCTTGATCCAAGAATTCAGGAGAACACATCCACACAGGAATATTATACTTGTTATCGGCTTAAGGAGACTAACAGAAGAGATCGTAAAGGAAAAAGAGAAATTATATGAACAAGATATGATGTGGCAACACCAAGATAAGACTGGATAGAATTATGAACTTTGTTTGGACTGATTTGGACATTAACGCAGTAATAAGAAGATGATCTGAATCCCCCTTTGGATCTTGAAGTATGGGTTCCCCCAACAAAATTTAAAAATTTGGCTTTGTAATTTGGAATTTATATGATGTGATTTAATTTGATGTGATTGGCCAGTTAATAAAAAATTATTATTAAAAAAAAAAGAATTCAGGAGAACACAAAGCTTGCCCCAAAGTTGGTCCCAAATAGGCATTATTTCCCAGCTGCGGATTCTGCAAAGAGCAGATCACAAGAGGCTGATAACGGTGCAAGCAGATCACCAAGGGATCATAGAACTGTAGAATTGGAAAGGGTCCTGAGGATCATCTAGTCCAACCCCCTGCAATGCAGGAATGTGCAGTTGTCCCAGACGGGGATCAAACCTGCTACATTTTATCACCCAGCAGTTAAAATCCTTGTTCTATAATATCAAAGGCTTCCTGATCACCCAGGTATGTGGGGGCTCCTTCAAATGCAATGCAGTTGCTACTCAGCAAAGGACTTTTAAGCTCAGCCCAGGCTACTCAGAAGCCAACCCCATTGAATTCAATGGGACCGGCTTCCAGACTAGGGCTGCCATACGTTGGAAAATTCCTGGACATATATGGGATTCTTCCATCAGAAATAGCGTCCGGGTGGAATTTCCAAAAATCAGTATAAATGCCTGGGGAAACCTGGGTATGTGGCAACCCAAATCAGGTGATGGGTTGTTTGTTTTTTTGGCAAATTTCCTAAAAAATAGCTTTAGAAAATCATTTTTTTGGGGGGGGGATTTTGAAGAACTTTGCACCAGAAAAGCTCAAGAGCCTTTCGAAATACGGCAACCCTGTGAATCCAGGAAAGTATGTGCAGGATTGCAGCCTAAATGCAGGAATAGCATGGAAGCAGTGTGCAGGTAGTCACATGAGCCAGCTGCTGAGTGTGCATGTATATCACTGCATAAACACACACTGGGGACACGTGTACATTCACACACACACACACACACACATCACATGTGATGGTCTAGACATGGATTGCGCAATGCTGTCTGCACAGGAGCCCTTTTGAGACAGGGGCCCTGTCCTGTTTTAACAGCTCACACATCTCAACTATAAACCACATGAACTGCTTGCCAGGAAATTTGTACATTGCTTGGAACTAAGCTTACTTTATGCGCCCTGAGGACACATGCCTCCTGCATCAGTTATGTTCGTTTAGATACCAATAGACCAGGGGTTAGCAAACTTTTTCAGCAGGGGTCCAATCCACTGTCCCTCAGACCATGTGGGGGGCCAGACTATATTTTTTGGGGGGGAATAACAAATTCCTATGCCCCACAAATAACTCAGAGATGCATTTTAAATAAAAGCACACATTCTACTCATGTAAAAACACCAGGTAGGCTCCACAAATAACCCAGAGATGCATTTTAAATAAAAGGACACATTCTACTCATGTAAAGATATGCTGATTCCCGGACTATCTGCCGGCTGGATTTATAAGGCGATTGGGCCAGATCCGGCCCCTGGGCCTTAGTTTGCCTACCCATGCAATGGACTAACCCTCTTTCCTTTGTTCCTGGTTGCCATACATTTGCTTTGAGCTCTGTCCAATAGACAGCAGTTCTACATTTGCAGAGGCGTAGATGCTTTCAGATCGAAATGAACCATAGCAATGTACTCTATGTTGGAAATATAACTATCCTGGGAATATTTGACAGCGGGGGGTGGGGTGGGGCAGGAATATTTTCTAAATAGTAACAACTAAAAACGATCTCAGATTAGAATTCCAACACTAATCTCTTTCAGGGATATTATCAACCCATATGGAAGCAGCTTTTTATTTCAAAGTTGTTATTTCCTTTCCTCCACCAAAGCTACTGTAGAAAATGAGTGAAGAAGCATTTCTCCAAATAATCATACACATATTTATCCTGCTGCTAATATAAAGTGCCTACAAACTGCAAAGAGACATGATAGCAAACATACAGGGTTTAAAAAGGGGGAAAAAGAAAGAAGTTCACAGATCACCAACTCAAAAGCATACCTAAGCAGAAGAAATTTGGTCAGCTATAATTAATTTTAAAAAATTGTTCCGTGGAATCATGATCCTTTCAAAACCACACTGTCACCATTGTTCCTGACTGAGATCTGGTCCTCCTTTGCCTCGTCCGATACAAACATGCAACTGTGGGCAGCTCCCTTTAGATCAGCTTGTTTGCAGAGCAGCTTCTGAACAGGTCCACGCTTGTCCGATGGAAAGTTACTCCTTAAAGAAAGGGGAAAATAGACTCCTGCTTTCTCAGTGAGGAAACCTTCCCAGAGTCTCCCAGGCCTCTCTATACTTGCTTGACGCTGTTCAGCAGGTCTGTGAGCTCGCTGATGTACTTGATGGTGTATTTCAGCGTCTGTATCTTGGTGAGAGGCTGACCCCTTTGGCTGTAGACGGGAGGCAGGTAGTTGCGAAGAGTGTGCAGCGCTTCGGCCAAGGTCCTCATCCTCAGCTTCTCCCTTTCGCTGGCCTTTCTCCGGCGCTGAACAGACATCCTGACTTTGGAGCCCTTGGCTAGGGCTTTGCCCTGGCCAGGGCCTGGGAGATAGACAGGAGGAAAGTCCATCAGGTTATAGCTCCTGTTGCTGCTGTCGCTGCTGCTGCTGGCACAGGGCATCTCCATCACAAGGGGACAAGGCGAGGATGCATAGGATTCGAAGGAAGGGGATGGAGAGATGCTCTGGGGAGATGAGCTCTGGCTGAGCTCCAGAGGCCCAGTCTTCCAGTCCCATGAGGAGAAGTAGGAAGAGTTCTCTGACTCCGCACTCCCTTCCATGCTCACCAAAGCCTGGCCCGATTTGTGGCAAGGGGGGAAGCGGGAATGATTTCCTGTCAAAGCTGCAAGCAGGGCCTCCCCTGTCTGCGGAGACCCTTTTATGATAGAGGGAGGGGTGGCGTAAGAAGTGACAAAATGGGAAACGGGGAGGGGGGCCAAGGTGTGGGGAGGATTCAAAGGAAGGCAAGTGCCAAAATGGAAAATGAACTCCTGGCGGTGTTACTTTCCTCTCTATGATAATTATCAACCTCTGGCTAAAACCCATTTAAGCTAACAGGCCATAGTGAGAAAGAAAAGTGGTGGTGGTTGAGGGGGAGAGATTATCATCTTGTAGCAAAACCAATCCAGCCTTCTTATCTACATTTAACAGTGTCCTGTGGAATAACTGGCAGTGGGAAAGGAAATATAGAAAACAGGCCGCAGGATCAACACCTAGGTTTCAATTTTATTTGACTGGATTGGATTTAAAGTGGTAATTTGGCGGACAAGGACACGGACGACAACAAACTCCTATTACAGACCTTCCTAGTGCTCCTATTTCCTGGTTTAAAGAAGTCACCCCAGTTTCTGATTTGATCCCAGAATGTCCCATTTTTCCTGTAAGGTAAAGGTAAAGGGACCCCTGACTGTTAAGTCCAGTCGTGGACTTTAACAAAATGGTATATATATTTTAAAAGTGACTGTGGTGCTTCATGAAGAATAAATCACTGTTAGGAATTTATTTTGTAGGGCTAAAAGGTAAAGGACCCCTGACAGTTGTCCAGTCGCGAACGACTCTGGGTTTGCGGCGCTCATCTCGCTTTAATGGCCAAGGGAGCCAGCGTTTGTCCGCAGACAGCTTCTGGGTCATGTCGCCAGCATGACTAAGCCACTTCTGGCAAACCAGAGCAGTGCATGGAAACACCGTTTACCTTCCTGCCGGAGCGGTTCCTATTTATCTACTTGCACTTTGACGTGCTTTCAGACTGCTAGGTTGGCAGGAGCAGGGACCGAGCAAAGGGAGCTCACCCCATCGCGGGGATTCGAACCGCCGGCCTTCTGATCGGCAAGCCCTAAGCTCTGTGGTTTAGATCACAGCGCCACCGGCGTTCATTTTCCTTAGGCTGTCCCTATTTTCACTGGAGAAATGTTGGCGGGCATGGAGTCATCCGACCCCTGAGCCATCTGAAGGCAGTCCTGTATAGGGAAGGTTTTTTTAAAAAACTGTTTTATTATGTTTTTATATATGTTGGAAGATGCCCAGAGTCGAATGGGATGTCCCTATTTTCATTGGAGCAATGTTGGAGGTTATGCTATTGAATAAAATATTCCTCGTGGAATTGCTTCCAATAAAATGTGTTCCACTATGTCACACACCCCACAAACACAGAGTTGATTCCCCACATTTTACTCCCCAAATATACCAAACTGGAGGGATGGAGAAATGTATTTCAGATTTTTAACGTTCGCATTGTCTTCTTTCTGGATCTAAACATTCTAAATGTCCATTATGACGAACATTCCTTTTAAAAACACACACCAAAAACAAGCATTAAAAGCCTTCCAAATTATTATAACCCCTATACGGCACTTGAAGCTCCTTGCACAAAACAATATCATAATATGCAAATATATTAGCTCTTAGAGGCAATATTGCCTTTTGCCTACCCACCACCACCGAATAGTACAGATGTTCTACTTAGAATAATTTTCTCATATTGGTCTGAATGGCTTGGTAAAATAATGGAATTCTTTCTGAAGGCATTTCGATCAATCCCATTATCTACATTTAGCAGGAACAGTAGTGTCACATTATTTAGACAGAGCTTGGCTGACTCTTTCTAGTGGATGTAGCATAATGGTTTAGGAGACTACAGCCGCTATCCTTTTTACCTGGGAGTAAGTGCCACTGAACTTAATGGGGCTTACTTCTGAGTAGACATGCATAGTTCTGTACTACAGGTTGGGAAGTCTCTGGTTGGAATTGTGTCTTTGCTCTGAGCTCACTCAGGGCTTCCATTAACTTTTTCTTTTAGAGCTCCCTCATCTGCAATGCAGGCATGAGGATAATAACTTACCTACTGGAATTGCTGCAAGGATTTTAGATTATTCATTTATTTAGAATACTTCTGCCCTGCTTTAGGGCCCTGAGAGGCTGTCAAAATGAAACCTTGTACAGGAACAAAAATTACGCTGTCTCCACACACACCATTCATTAAAAGCATGCACCCAAGAATCCCAAGAATGCTGAGGTAAACCACCATTCCTGGGTTCTCTGGGGAAAAGTAATGTGTTCATCCTTGCTCCTCCCTAGTGTCATAGCCAGGCAGCAGTTCCACCTAAAATGCTCAAAAGTAAGGGAAGGGGTCGGCCAGAACTCAGCGAGCTGATTATGAAAGCAGCCTTCCTTTGCTGGTATTTACCAGAAAGCAGCTCTCAAGCTGAAATGCCGGAGTTATCATCATAATCATCAACACCATCACTACTACTACTACTACTACTACTAATAATAATAATAATAATAATAATAATTTTCATGTGGTCTTTCCTCTCCATGTTGCCCTTTTTTTAAAAAAACCAAACTATTATTTTTAAAAATTGGTTTTATTAAATATTCTCTTGGGTTACAAAGGTCCGTACAGCGTCTCTGCTTTCAGTTCATAGATTTCTTTCTACAGATCGTTCATATTTGGCATGAGACGCAGACATTATGGACAATATAAAGTTGGGGAGGCGAGAGCTGGGGGGAGAGAAGGGGATGGTGGCTAACTTTCATTCTTCTACATAGTGTGTGTATAGGGTTTGTGTGTCAGTGTCACGCAAGTAGTTTCTATTTCTATTCGTTTCTTGGTTTTTGTTAGCCGTGAGAGAGATTGGGGGGGGGGGGACTGTGTTGCCCTTCTCATACTGAGCAGGTACCAGTACATACCCTCCAACATTTCTACAATGAAAACAGAGACACTCTGTTCCATAATAATAATTTTACTGTTCATACTCCACCCTTCTGACTGGGTTGCCCCAGCCACTCTGGGCAGCTTCCAGCATACATTAAGATGAAATAAAACATTTTAAAAAAAACCTTCCCTATACAGGGCTGCCTTCAGACAGCTCGGGAGTCGGATAACTCCATACCCTCCAATAGTTCTCCAGTGAAAATAGGGATGTCCTAAAGAAAAGCAGGACATTCTCAGATCAAATCAGAAACAAGGTCGGCTTCTCTAAATCTGGGACTGTCCCTGTAAAATAGAGATACTTGGAGTGTATCTCTATTTAAAAAATAGAAGACATCTGAAGGCAGCCCTGTATAGAGAAGTTTTCTTTTTAATGTTTAATGTTTTATTATGCTTTTAATAATATTTTGGAAGCCACCCAGAGTTGCTGGGGCAACCCAATAAGATGGGGGGCGGGCGGTGGGCGTAAATAATAAAATTATTATTATTTATTATTATGGAATAAGATGTTCCTACTTTCATTGGAGAAATGTTGGAGGTCATGTCTCCCTTGGACTGCAGGCAGTGGAGGGCAAGAGTTAATTTCAATGGCACGGGCTTCTCAGAACTCCTCTCGAATTGTGATAGCAAGCTATAAGCCAAAATAGATGGACTAATTAAAATCTGAGCATTTGGGGTTGTGGTTATTAAACTTTGATTGCCGTTTTATATGAACGCAGAGACAAAGCGTTCCTGAAATTGTAGGCCTCATTTGGCTTCTCTAGTGCGGGAGGTAGTGGAGGACAGGGGTGCCTGGCGTGTTCTGGTCCATGGGGTCATGAAGAGTCGGACACGACTAAACGACTAAACAACAACAAAAGTGAACACGAAGCAAAATGTACATATCAAAACCTGCAGAATGATGTGGAAGCCTGTAACGTTTCCCCCCCCCCCAAAAAAAAAATACCTCACACGGAGGAATTGTCTTGATACCTTTTTTCTGCTGTGAATGCATGGCACTAGGTGCTGGCTGAGGGCAAGCTGAGGTTGGTGGTTCAGTGTCTATTCACCCTAATGGCCCGCCTTCACTGATGGTTAGAGACACAAATAGTCTAACCTGGTATGAGGCAGTTTCATACTTCCCAATAAGAAAATTATTATAAATTAATTTGGGGGTGGTATTTAACACCAGTCAGATTAAATCAAATAAACAAGGAATATTTGGTGTTATGTTGGAGGGGATACCAGGAAACAGGGAATTATGTTCATATGTGGTGGAGGTGTAAACATGTACATTTTTTTTGGCAAAGGGTTTTTAAGGAGGTAACAGAAACCACTGGGTTGAAACTCATTGAAAGTCCAGAGGTAGCATTATTATCAATTTACGATGGTGTGGAAGGTTCACAGGCTACAAAGCACTTGCTCACAAATTTATTGACAGCTGCACGAGTTATTATAGCTAAGAAGTGGAAGGGGCAAGCAGAATATACAGTGGTACCTCAGGTTACAGACACTTCAGGTTACAAGTGCTTCAGGTTACAGACTCCACTAACCCAGAAATATTACCTCAGGTTAAGAACTTTGCTTCAGGATGAGAACAGAAATTGCGCGGCGGTGGCACGGCAGCAGCGGGAGGCTCCATTAACTAAAGTGGTGCTTCAGGTTAAGAACAGTTTCAGGTTAAGAACGGACCTCCGGAACGAATTAAGTTCTTAACCCGAGGTAACACTGTAAAATGGAAGAATGGTATAAAGAGGTGTGGGATATAGCTATTAATGATAAATTAACATGTGCCATTAAGGTAAGATGGGGAATATGCAGGAGAAATTATTTTGAGGAAATATGGAGGTTGTTTGTAGAATTTGTAGTTAGAACGGAAAGTGGTCAAACCATTGCAAGAGGAGTTGAAAATTTGGGAGGTTGGATAGTTATAATGGAATGGTGTCAGTGGTGGGGCGCACATTTTTATTCTTATTTATTTATGATTATTACTTTGTAAAAGAAAAAGAAAAAGAAAAGAAAAGTGCTTGTGAAAAATGATCTAATACTTGCCATTGTAAATTTTGCCACTTGGACCCCTCTTGCCCTTTGTACATCTCACCACTGAAGTCACTATCACACGAAAAAAACATAACATTCTCTTTTCACTGTCGGTGTTAGGAAAGAAGCAAGAAAATTCCGTTTTCCTGCAGCTAAAGGGGTTTTTAATGTATAATATCTAGGTAGAATTCATATTTGGGGGACTCCAAATTTTCTTCCACCTCATAAAAATTGGGGCAGGAAGAGGAAAGACCTTTTTGGTCACTCAGTAATCTCATAATGTTAAAGGTTTTCGAGCTATGGAGTTCATATCGTGGGCGTGCTCGGTGACACCATAAAAAAAAAGAAGATTTCCTGCCTGAGTGATAGGTTTTGGGGTTTTTTTATGACTCCAACAATTTATTCAGCAATTTTAAGCCAAGCAACATTCAATCTTCAGCCGGTCAAGGGAGCCGTGGACTCAAAAAGGTTGAAACCCTCTGCCTTGGACCGATGAATGTCTCAGGGTCATGTGTGAAGCAACCCCAGAATCTGATTCGCACAACCATGCAGGTTGGGTTTCTTGACCTCACTGGTGTCTCGCAAAGGCGGTGTCCTCTGGTCACACACTAGCAAGATCAGGGCCAATATGCCATATCTGAGAACCTCCCATGTGAACATTTGATCCCCCCAGAAGTGGCAATCTCAACTGACTGAGATGTGACAGCAACTTCCCAATTCATTAAGACAACTGGCCTCTAATCAACCGGCTTCCTAGATGAAAACAGTCTCATGTGCCGAATTTACACCTACTCACCTTTTAAGTACAACTTTTATGACTTGGCATTTTCCAGCTGATATTGAGGAGGGTCTTTTTAATGCCCCTGTTAAGAGAAGTTGAAAGGAGATGACGCTGTGTGGTTGGTCTTCTTTAATGTCTGCTTCTCGTTTTAAACTAACGGAAAAGGATCAGAAATAGTACAGAGTGCAGGCTTGTTGTTATTATTTGAGCAGAGAAGAGTGAGGTTTCCTTCCTATCAAAAAGTAAACTTTTTCCAAGCACAATTTCAACAAAGAAATCCAAAGACAATAAATTGCGTCTCTGATTTAAAGACCTATGGTAAATTCAGTATAAACACTAAATCACCAGCTTTCATTGCTTCACAAAATAGCTTCAGTTTCCCCCGATCTTTGGAACACACACTCAGAAGTAAGCCCCACAGAGTTCAGTATGTATTGTATAGGGTTTCAAATTTAGCAATCCTGTCTCCTCACTTGCCTTTACATAACTGGAATACTTGCGAAAGTGAGCTGATGAATAGTCTGAATTTTTATTTGGTATGAATAGGTGTCTTTTGATAAGTAAGTTATCATTTCAATTTTTGCACAAATGTAAATAGGATGATGTTATAGGAATTAAAGGCCATGCCGGTACCTCAATACAGATCAGCTTAGATCTAGTTCACATTACCATTTTGTAATGGCAACATTTAGCTGTTAACTGGCATGTCTGTGTCATCAGAGATCTAACATCCCAGCTAGAAGATTCATATCACTCCCTGTCACCTCAAATGTCCATCCTTTTCATTCCAGCTTTTATTTAATAATAATTATTCTACAGCAATTCTTAGTTTGTATTAAGGTCTTTGCAGAGGGTTTAAAGGTAAAGGTAAAAGAACCCCTGACCATTAGGTCCAGTCATGGCCGACTCTGGGGTTGCGGTGCTCATCCCGCTTTATTGGCCGAGGGAGCCGGCGTACAGCTTCCGGGTCATGTGGCCAGCATGACTAAGCCACTTCTGGTGAAGCAGAGCAGCGCACGGAAACACCATTTACCTTCCTGCCGGAGTGGTACCTATTTATCTACTTGCGCTTTGATGTGCTTTCGAACTGCTAGGTTGGCAGTAGCAGGGACCGAGCAACAGGAGCTCACCCCATCGCGGGGATTCGAACCGCCGACCTTCTGATTGGCAAGCCCTAGGCTCTGTGGTTTAGACCACAGGGTTTACACGACTGCAAATTAAAGCCAATTTTCTTATTACAACTAAAACAGGCATTTTAGACTGATTAAAGAAATTGGTAATATTATGGAAAATACATTCATAATACAACCAAGAAAGCCATCTTTAGGGAGACTGAATGAGATAACATACAATGTATTAACCATAGGGCAAGGGCGGGGAATTTGTTGACAGTGGCTCAGATATTGATATCTAAATATTAAAAGTAACAACAAATCCTTAAGGGAATGGATATGAATGCATAAAATATCATTAAAATGCAGCTCCATTATAGTGGAGTCAGTTTACCTTTTGACCAAATGGTGAGAAAGGATTTGAATGCCCATGGGAGCCAGTTCTTGAAATCCACTCTGCAATTTGCAGGAATTATCGCCGGTGTGGGGGAGCTTTGGTTCCTCCAGATAATAAAAAGTATAATAATAATAATAATAATAATAATAATAATAATAATAATAATAAATTATTATTATTATTATTATTTATACCCCGCCCATCTGGCTGAGTTTCCCCAGCCACTCTGGGCAGCTTCCAATCAAGTGTTAAAAACAATACCGCATTAAATATTAAAAACTTCCCTAAACAGGGCTGCCTTCAGATGTCTTTTAAAAAGAAGATAGCCGCTTATTTCCTTCACGTCTGAAGGGAGGGTGTTCTATAGGGCGGGTGCCACTACCGAGAAGGCCCTCTGCCTGGTTCCCTGTAACCTCACTTCTCGCAATGAGGGAACCGCCAGAAGGCCCTCGGTGCTGGATCTCAGTGTCTGGGCTGAACGATGGGGTGGAGACCTCAGTGTCCGGGCTGAACGATGTTGCTGAACTACAACTCCCATCATCCCTGGCTGTCGGCCATGTTTTCTGGAGCTGATGGGAGGGGTCATTCGGCAACATCTGGAGGCCCAAAGCTTCCCTTGGATTAATGAGAAACGCCCCCATACAGATCCTACGTGCAAGTTTTCCCTGCTGAATGTGCTTGGTATACAATATGGTGGGTACGAGTTGCAGTACGAGTAGGAATCTGCTCTCCCTTCTCGTCTTTTAGGCATAGACTGATGCCTTTGCATACAATATTGCTGTGTTCCACAGTCCTCCCTAATGCAAAAAAAATGCCACTATTTTATGCTGATGAGTGTGTACGAAAAACAAACAAAATGCAAGCTCCACTCTCCCCACAACCTCTGGCGGCTACTGCCATCTAAATGAGGAATTTGTCTTCCAAAACGTACTCTCCTATTGCCATCAAAGTTTTTTACCCTGACATTTCATTTTTATAAAGCGTATGCTCAGAATAACAATCGTCTCCCATTTGTTTTCCTTTCTGCAATCTTGTCAGATGAGGAAGCTACATGACAAGTTGTTCGGGCTTTGTAGAGAAGCAGCTTTCCCAAATCCATCCGTAACTTTTCAAAACGAAAGAATCAGCCTTCCAAAACAGATCTGATAATTGTTTTAAAAATGGATTTTCCAAGCACGATCTAGGACATTTCCTCCCCCTCCCAGCCCCCTAAAATGACGCTGCCTCATGATATACTGTCATTCCAACAGGGGTTTCTGTGGTGTTAGAAAAATCAAGCTTGGTTCGTTCATAAGCCAGAGCATGATCTGCTAAAATTATTTAATGAGTTGACAGCCCCAGTCAAAACATTGTCAGAATCCTTCTCGGTAGATTCTGTGGTGATAGATTTCCAAGGTCAGCTCATAGAAGAGGATAGTGATTGAAAAGACAGATTTCCACACTCAGAACCTCCTGCAATGTCTGCATTGGTTTTGGAATCAGATGGGAGCTTCGAATGCATAAAACAACAGCAATGACATCTGTTATGTACTGAGTTGAATAGGATCCAAACTGCAGCAGTCTGATTGGTCCTAGAACAATAGGATCCAAAAGGCAGCAGTCTGATTGGTCCTAGAACAATAGGATTCAGAATGCAGCAGTCTGATTGGTCCTAGAACAATAGGATTCAGAATGCAGCAGTCGGATTGGTCCTAGAACAATGCAGCAGTATGATTGGTTGGCAGGAACTACCCAATCATGCTCCAGATAGAAGTGAATCCACAACCTGATTGGCTAACAGTAGAATTCCGGAATTAGCCAATCATGTGCAGCCCATTGTGTAAATAATGTATATAAAGCAGATACTTTGAGGGGACATTCATTCATTCCTCCTCACCACTATGAGCTGAATAAAGAGCATGAAATCACTTTGCGACTCTGAGTATATTTCAACATCCTTGACCCATCTGCCATGCTAGAGGCTGCTGTGATTCCTCTAATCCTGGTGCCATTTATCAGGCAGGAGCCTGAATGTACTGCCAAAATCTGGGTTGATACCTGAGTTTTGGTCTCATGCTTAGAGGTTGCACGTGAATGGCTCACTGTGCAGAGAAACCTGGGGCAGTTGCATTTAAATCGGCAGCTCTGTTGTTAATATACCTGGAACTAGATTCACCGCGAAATGCAATTCACTAATGCCCATATTGGCAGCTGTGGGGGAAGACGCAGATGAAAAACAGCTTGGCTCACCTCTAATTTCTTTGACTTGATCTGCCAGGCTCTGCCGCACATATTTATCAGACCATGGCAGGCAATCATAGCTCTCTTATTCACTAAAAGGTTAGAAGTGAAGCCACACAGACAGATGCATCAGTCTTCCGGAGATCAAAATTAGTGATGGAAATGTCCTGGAGGCAGAACTGGAAGGGACTTCTGCTAAAAAGTGAAGGAGCTTTGGGTGCTGTGTGACTACATAGGCCAGAAATTGATGCAGAAGGACCATAGGTCTTTCTGCTTTGAATGCCAAAGGTCCCCATGTTTGATCCTTGCAATCTTCTAGTGCAGTGTTTCCCAACCTTGGGCCTCCAGCTGTTTTTGGACTACAACTCCCATCATCCCTAGCTAGCAAGACCAGTGGTCAGGGATGATGGGAATTGTAGTTCAAAAACAGCTGGAGGCCCAAGGTTGGGAAACACTGTTCTAGTGGAGCTGTGAAAGAGACCTCTGTCTGAAACCCTTCAGGACCATGGACAGTACATGAAGACAACACTGTACTGATCTGGAAGGATCATTGTCCAGACTCAGCATTGTCCAGACCTCAGGCATGGGTAGGCAAACTAAGGCCCAGGGGCCGGATCCGGCCCAATCGCCTTCTAAATCTGGCCCATGGACGGTCTGGGAATCAGCGTATCTTTACAGCAGTAAAATGTATCCTTTTATTTAAAATGCATCTCTGGGGTATTTGTGGGGCATAGGAATTCGTTCATTTTTAAAATATCTATATATAGCCCGGCCCCCCACAAGGTCTGAGGGACAGTGGACTGCCCCCTGCTGAAAAAGTTTGCTGACCCCTGGCATAAGGCAACTTTCTATGCACCTAACATGGTTGTCAGGACTGTGCTAGGACACAGTTCTGAAGATATTGGATAATCTTACTCTTAATTTATGGGGGAAACAGTTTCTAGTCTAGAACGATTTTGAAGATATGTTTGAAAATGTGTGGGCAATGCAGGCTGAGATCTCAGAAGCCAGAAGGGTGGCTGGATAAAATTACCAGCAGTTTGACGTTGGGGTCCAGTACGCTGTACAGTCTTCCTCTTTTTAGGGGCAGATGGGGCTCATCAACCTGGGAAGGTAGCCCGTCTAGGAGAAGGAAAACTCTGACTGTAAACCTCCACTGCCTTGCAGGATAGCTTCAGGAGAAGGAGCAAACCCTATGGAAATCTGGAGTGGAGTTCCTAAGATGGTCAGATAGTGTCTTGTATGTCTCCTTCTGGCAACTCCTGCAGTCCAGCTGGTGCCACACGTATTGCTCTGTTTTCCTTTGGGCCACATCAGCAAAGCCAGGACTACCCAGATGGTAAAGGACCACTGGACAGCTGAGTCCAGTCAAAGGCGACTACGGGGTTGCGGCGCTCATCTCGCATTCAGGCTGAAGGAGCTGGTGTTTGTCCAGAGACAGCTTTCCAGGTCATGTGGCCAGCATGACTAAACCGCTTCTGGTACAATGGAACACAGTGATGGAAACCATAGCGCATGGAAATGCCGTTTACCTTCCCGTCGCAGAGGTCCCTATTTATCTATTTGTGCTAGGTTGGCAGGAGCTGGGACAGAGCAACGGGAGCTCACCCCATTGCGGGGATTCAAACTGCCGACTTTCCAATCGGCAAGCCCTGAGAGGCTCAGATGACAAGACTAATGACAGCAACTTTCTCTTTCTCCTGAAAATCTCTGCACTACCCAAAAGCCACCACCCAGAGGAAATTATGAATGTCCTGTATGGGGAACAAAGGATTACGGCAGGAAGTCCCCTTTTCCTCATGCTCTCATCCATGTTGAGCTACAGCAGTTCTAGTGTATTATGCCCTGTACAGCTCCTTCTCCTGTTTAGGAAAACCAAAATAAATTGTGCCTCATTGTACACATTGCAGAACAAATTGTGCGATCTAAGTGAAACATATGGGACCTATCTTTCGGAATTTTTTTTTTTTAAATCCCTTGGAGGGTTAAAATCAACAGGAACCGGTGTACACCTTTGGTTTGTACCTTACTGTTGTATTAAAAACCTTTCTGGATTTTATTTAAAATAAAGATCGCTACAGTACAATAATGTTAGAACGTGTGGGTTTGTGTTCTGGGCCAGTCTTCCTCCAAAAGTTTTGGACTACAACTCCCATCACCCCCAACCAGAACGGCTTATAGTCAGGGATGATGGAGTTGTAGTCCAACCAGGTTTGGAAAAGCATGATTGGCATCACTACTAATCAGCTGCTTTGTTTGCTATAGATCAGATTAAGCTTGCAACCTTATTACCTGAGAGTAAACAACATTAATGGGATGAGGGTGGCGCTGTGGGTTAAACCACAGAGCCTAGGGCTTGCCGATCAGAAGGTCGGTGGTTCGAATTCCCGCCATGGGGGGAACTCCCGTTGCTCGGTCCCTGCTCCTGCCAACCTAGCAGTTCGAAAGCACGTCAAAGTGCAAGTAGATAAATAGGTACCACTCCGGCGGGAAGGTAAACGGCATTTCTGTGCGCTGCTCTGGTTCACCAGAAGCAGCTTAGTCATGCTGGCCACATGACCCGGAAGCTGTACGCCGGCTCCCTCAGGCAATAAAGCGAGATGAGCACCGCAACCCCAGAGTCGGTCATGACTGGACCTAATGGTCAGGGGTCCCTTTACCTTTAAGCAACATTAACATACAGAGACTTCCTTCCGAGTATACAGTTGTAGTATAAAGCCTACAATCCTCTTCACATAATTAAGTGTTGTTGAGCAAAGAATGAGATTTCCAGGTAAATATGGATCTGGATCTGGAAGGTTGATCTAGGTTTTCCTTGTTGTTCCTAAGAAGAGCTGATCACTTCACCTGCTGTTTTTTAAAAAACAAAACACCCAAACAGGGATGCAGGCTGGTGGTTAAAAGATCAAAGACTATAAATGTGTCAAACTCTGAAATGCAAATCACCTGCCACAAAGTTGAAGGAGCAATTCCTGCATTGACACCTTAGTGTCAAAGGCTCCAATTAGGTTGAACTGATGGAAAAGAAAAGGCCAAAGACAACATATTTATCGCCTATTCGGATTTGTTATCTCCCCATGTTGAGTTGGACAATGGCATGAAAGTCTATCATTCCGAATTATCTCTCCCTAAATTTGTCAATTGACCTATCCATTCATGGTGAAGTTTCATGCAATTGCTGAAGAGAGACTGGGGCCTGAGGGGAAACCACCACTGCAAATAAAGCAGCAAAGAAAATATGTCTCTTATACTTTGACATGTTCCATAGTTCTCCAAAGGCATCGACTCATCATGAAGATTTTTGATCTGGCATTTTTAGCTGCTCCTGATGTATATAACTATCTTTGTGTGGTAACTTGCATTTCATAGGTAGCTGGAAAAAGTTTCTGCTATATTTCTATCAGCTTAACATTATATGTCAATTTTACCAGGAAATATTTGGCAGCCCTCCCATGTGTTGAAAGAACATGGGGGTGGGGTGGGGGTGGATTATAGTGTTGTGCCAACATCCCTGCCATGGAAATGTTTCTCTGCCACCTGTGTGGGAAAGGCTGTTATTCAATTCCTATTCCTGGGAACTTAAAAATCTGCCTTATATAGAGTCAGAGTTAGCGGATGAAACGAATACAGTAGTACCTCTGGTTACGAACTTAATTCGTTCCGGAGGTCTGTTCTTAACCTGAAACCGTTCTTAGCCTTAGCTAATGGGGCCTCCCGCTGCCGCCACACGATTTCTGTTCTCATCCTGAGGTAAAGTTCTTAACCCGAGGTACTACTTCCAGGTTAGCGGAGTCTGTAACCCAAAGTAACCTGAGGTGTTTGTAACCTGAGGTACCAGTGTAGTGGGTCCAGCGGTCAAGAAGGCAGTTTCTGCCTGTGTTGTAGAGGGAAGGAAGGGGCAGATGGGGCTCGTCCACCTGGGAAGGTAGCCCATCTAGCAGAAGGGAAACTCTGATCCTAAACATCGGCCGCTTTGTGGGGTATATTTGGGAGAAAAAAAGGCTAAGGAGTAAACCCTACACAAATCCAGAGTGGACTCTTGTAGGCATCCTTGTGGCAACTCCTGCAGCCCAACTGTTGCCAAAGATATTGCTTTCCTTTCCTCGGGACCACATCAGCGTGGCCACCTGGGCAGTCCAGGACTTCCATACACACTACCTAGGGAGGTCACTTGGGTGCTGCTAACATAGCTGGATGACTTCAGCCCTGGAGATGCAATCTATTGCCAACAATGGTCCCATCTTTCCAGAGTTTCAGGCAGGAACCCTTCCCAGCTCTCCTGAGAGGGATTCAATTTGGGACTTCCTGTGGATAAAGCACTACTAGTGGAGCTATAGACCATCAGCCCCCTGCCCTACATCCAATCTCCTCCAGGCAAGGAGGAACCTGACCCAACCAGACTCCCTCTTCATATGGAGCAGCTCTACCTATGCATCGAACCCAATGGGAAGTGCACTGGTGGGGCTGGTGGGCCCTCATGCATTCCTTCCATCCATGGAGCAGTGGGCTGTGTAAGCACTGGTGTGCTTTTGAACTGCCAGGTTGGCAGGAGCTGGGACAGAGTAAGGAGGTGCGGGTGGTGCTGATCAGAAGGTCGGCGGTTCGAATCTGCACGACGGATTGAGCTCCCGTTGCTCTGTCCCAGCTCCTGCCAACCTAGCAGTTCGAAAGCATGCCAGTGCAAGTAGATAAATAGGTACAGTACCTCTGAGGTGGGAAGGTAAACAACGTTTCTGTGCACTCTGTTTTCCATCACGGTGTTCCATTGCACCAGAAGCAGTTTAGTCATGCTGGCCACATGACCCAAAAAGCTGTCTGTGGACAAACACCGGCTCCCTTGCCCTGAAAGCGAGATGAGCGCTGCAACCCCACAGTCGCCTTTGACTAGACTTAACCATCCTAGACAGCATCTTAAAAAGCAGAGACATCACCTTGCCAACAAAGGTCCGTATAGTTAAAGCTATGGTTTTCCCAGTAGTGATGTAAGGAAGTGAGAGCTGGACCATAAAGAAGGCTGATCACCGGAGAACTGATGCTATTGAATTATGGTGCTGGAGGCTTGAGAGTCCCATGGATTGCAAGAAGATCAAACCTATCCATTCTTCAGGAAATCAGCCCTGAGTGCTCACTGGAAGGACAGATCCTGAAGCTGAGGCTCCAATACTTTGGCCACCTCATGAGAAGAGAAGACTCCCTGGAAAAGACCCTGATGTTGGGAAAGATTTAGGGCGCAAGGAGAAGGAGCTGACAGAGGACGAGATGGTTGGACAGTGTTCTCGAAGCTACCAGCATGAGTTTGACCAAACTTCGGGAGGCTGTGGAAGACAGAAGTGCCTGGCATGCTCTGGTCCATGGGGTCACGAAGAGTCGGACACGACTAAATGACTAAACAACAACAACAACCATCCAGGGGTCCTTTACCTTTACCGATTCTATTGTATTCTTTTTTAGCTCTATGTTGTCACCCAGAGGCAAATGCGAAGAGAAGGTCCATCAGCAACTAATTAGCTATCTTACAAACATTCCCCCCTAAAAAAATATAAATAAATAGGGAAACTACTGTAACCAGGAGGCTGTCTTGTGTGCCTCCAAGAAACAATAATTAATCTTTTTTGAAAGGGTTGATTGCATTGTGCTGAAGCAGAAAATGAAAACCACATTTATTGACTGAAAGAGAATTTTAAATCTTTTTAGAAAGAATTTTCTGACTGGCTCCTCTTTCCTATCTCGAAGCCTTCTCTGAAAACTTTAGCATTAGCACTTTTAGGATAAAATGCAGACAGCTCACAGTGAGAAAGATTAATGGGAGCTGTTATCACGAGTCAAGGTAAAAATCTTTTCATGTCTAAGGAGGTGTTGAAGCTCTGCCATTTTACATCAGCAGATGAAAGGAAGCCGCAGTTAGCAATATTACTAGATCTGTTATAGGCTAAGTGCTACTGGTGAAATAATAAAACTCAGTGGTAGATTTAGCACTTTGCCCTTCAGGAAGGAAAACACGTCTTATTTCTAACACTGTCTCAATGTGCAGTGCAGCTTTCTATGCTAGTTTCTAAACACAGCCTCCCTTTGTGTCAAAGAGAGTGTTGATCCACTATATATGTATATAAAAACCCATAAATCTTTCTGTTAAAAAGAAAGGTCATCTAGATTTGATAAGAATTTAATTCTAGAGTCTTGCTTGGGGAAACAAGGTTTGGGAAGCAGTTTCCAGAAAGTAGTTATGTACAGCCCCCCAAAAAACCCCTAAAGTCTAATGGCACTTTTAAATACCTCCACATTTCTGCTTCTTTTCCCCTTCCAAGGAAGGTTCTTCTGGAAAGACATCCCCTTTATGATGGATTTTGTAACGTACAAACATTTTCTGCAGTATAGCGACCACATATTTATCATTTGCTTAGGAATGCGAAAAGCCGTCTAGCACCTGGATATTAAACTAAGTTGCCTTTCAGCACATCAAAGGTAACATCTACAACAGTTCAGGTTTTCGGAAACTTTTCATGTTTCACTTGTTTAAGCACAGTAGACATTTTCCTAGCTACAGGCAGTTTCATACCAACTCCTAACAGATCGAGGACACTATACAGCCTTAAATAGCTCAGGACCGCAATACCTCAAGGACCACCTATCTCCATATGAACCTGCTCAGACCCTGAGATCATCTTCTGAGGCCCTTCTTTGTGTGTCTCCTTCTCAAGAGGTCCAGAGGGTGGCAACATGAGAACAGGCCTTCTCTGCAGTGGCTCCCCATCTATGGGATGCTCTCCCCAGTGAAGTTTGCCTGATGCCTTCATTATACACCTTTAGGCGCCAGGGGAAGAGGTTCCTTTTTAACCAGGCCCTTTCGTTGATCTGATTGACATCCAATGCCCTTTTAAAATGTGTTGGGGCTAAACATGGATTAAAAGCCATATAAGCAAACTTAGGGACGCGGGTGGCGCTGTGGGTAAAACCTCAGCGCCTAGGACTTGCCAATCGCATGGTCGGCGGTTCGAATCCCCACGGCGGGGTGAGCTCCTGTCGTTTGGTCCCAGCTCCTGCCCACCTAGCAGTTCGAAAGCACAATTAAGTGCAAGTAGATAAATAGGTAACACTTTCTAGCGGGAAGGTAAACGGCGTTCCGTGTGCTGCTCTGGTGCCGGTTCACCGGAGCAGCTTCGTCACGGTGGCCACGTGACCCGGAAGTGTCTGCGGCCAGCGCTGGCTCCCGGCCTCTAGAGTGAGATGAGCGCACAACCCTAGAGTCTGTCAAGACTGGCCCGTACGGGCAGGGGTACCTTTACCTTTTAAGCAAACTTAGTAGTGTCAGTTGAGAGTAGTGCCAGTTGAGTGCTGGTGGTTGCTAGGTTGCGGAGGTCCTTGTGACACGCCCTTCATTGTGACACCTCCCTCTGCTGGCTCCTTGGTCACTAGGGCTCTAGAGGCATAGCCATCTCCTTTGGTTTGATCATTCAGCAAGTGAGAGAAAGTGGATGGAGATGTAAGTATATCTTCTCATCAGCATCTGCATTCAGTGCTGGTAATGCTCCCTGACAGTCTTAGGGAATGTTTAAAATAGGGAGGTCCTAAGGAAAAGCAGGACATTCCAGGAGCAAATCAGAAACTGGGACAGCTTCTGTAAATCTGGGACTGTCCCTGGGAAATAGGGGCACTTGGGGGGTCTGTTACCTGGCCTTTGACACCAGAGTTGTATTTTCAAGACTCTCCCTGTTGACATCCAATGCCCTTTGTTTTGGAGGGTGTTATTGGGCTGTTTTTGTTTTTATTATGTATTTTGTATTTTTATATTGTGATTTTATCCTGTTAACTGCCCTGAAATCTGTGGGTATAGGGCGGTATACATATTTAATTAATAACAACAACAATTATAATTTTGGATGGTTGTGACTTGCCCTGGGACCTGCTGGTGAAGGAGGGTAATAAAATGAATAAATACAAAAGGGGTGATTTCTGGTTTTCCACTGTTCAGCAATACAGTGGTACCTCGGGTTACATACACTTCAGGTTACAGACTCTGCTAACCCAGAAATATTACCTCAGGTTAAAAACTTTGCTTCAGGACAAGAACAGAAATCGTGCAGCAGTGGTGCAGCGGCAGCGGGAGGCCCCATTAGCTAAAGTGGTGCTTCAGGTTTAGACCAGTTTCAGGTTAAGAACGGACCTCCGGAACGAATTAAGTACTTACCCAAGGTACCACTGTATAGGACTAGAGAGGCAGAGAGGTAGGTTAAACAGCTAATGCTCAGTAGGTGCAGGAACAACAGAAGCTTGACTATAAAGGAATAAATTTCATTTTACATACTTGTAAAAAGCTGAACATGGATTAAAAGCCATATAAGGAAACTTAGTAGTGTCAGTTGAGAGGAGTGTCAGTTGAGTGCTGGTGGTTGCTAGGTTGCGGAGGTCCTTGTGACATGCCCTTCATTGTGACACCTCCCTCTGCTGGCTCCTTGGTCACTAGGGCTCTAGAGGCATAGCCATCTCCTTTGGTTTGATCATTCAGGGAGTGAGAGAGAAAGTGGATGGAGATGTAAGTAGACTTTCTCATCAGCATCTGCATTCTGTGCTGGTAATGCTCCATGACAGTCTTAGGGAACATTTAAAAGATTAAGATCAGGAATGATTTAAAGGCTTCAGCCAGCCCTTCTGGGCATCTTTATGACTCCACCCACTGTTTTGTAACAGTGAAGGGAAGTGACTGTGGATTCTGCTTACACTTTAGGAAAAGGAAAACTAAGAAGATGTCATGCCTTGGAAAAGGGCGTTCTTTTTAGGCACTTGATAACTCGCCATGGGAGCATTAAGCATGCCCTCTGGAGAGGGTGATATCTTGCATTGTATTCCTCCCCTTCCTGTCTCCCAGTACAGCCAAACATTCAGCATGCTGATGTTTCTTCTATAGTAATATTAGTATGTGGTATTTGATGTTTCCCTTTTAAACATCCCTTCTCCACACTAAGCAAACCCACCTCTTTCAATGAGATGATGAGAATTGTCTTATAATATCCAGAGGGTGCTATTCTGGCTACAGTATTCAAGCACTCTCTTCACAGGATACCCATTGTGATGTGCCTAGGAAAGTGATCCGTCTTGAGCTTTGAGTCGTGAATGCCCAAACCAGTTTAGGGATGTAGATCAGGAGAGTATTGTGAGTCCCATTTCTCACATTTGAACAGGCCTTCTCTGCAGTGGCTCCCCATCTGTGGAATGCTCTCCGCAGGGAAGTTCGCCTGGCGCCTTCATTATACACCTTTAGGCGCCAGGCAAAAACGTTCCTTTTTAATGAGGCCTTTGGTTGATCTGTTTGACATCCTATGCCCTTTAAAAATGTGTCTCTTTTCGGGGGGGGGGGTGTTGTTGTTGTTATTCTGATTCTATATATGTTGTGATCTTTTCTGTGAACTGCCCTGAGACCTCCGGGAATAGGGCGGTATATAAATAATAATAGCAATAATAATAATAATAATGATAATAATGATAATAATAATAATAATAATAATAATAATAATAATAATAATAATAATACAGCACGGGTCCCATTGAGTTCAGCAGGATTTGTTTCCTGGTAAATGTGCATAGAATTGTAGCTTTAACCTTAGTTTTCATTATAATGTGGTAAAGTCTCACTGATTTAACCCTAAGTATGCAAAGGAGATACTTAGTATGCAGAGGACATACTTAGTATGCATACTAAGTATGCAGAGGGACGCGGGTGGCGCTGTGGGTTAAACCACAGAGCCTAGGACTTGCCGATCAGAAGGTTGGCAGTTCAAATCCCCGCGACGGGGTGAGCTCCCGTTGCTCAGTCCCAGCTCCTGCCAACCTAGCAGTTTGAAAGCACGTCAAAGTGCAAGTAGATAAATAGGTACCACTCCGGCGGGAAGGTAAACGGCGTTTCTGTGCGCTGCTCTGGTTCGCCAGAAGTGGCTTAGTCATGCTGGCCACATGATCCGGAAGCTGTACGCCGGCTCCCTTGGCCAATTAAGCGAGATGAACGCTGCAACCCCAGAGTCTGCCACGACTGGACCTAATGGTCAGGGGTCCCTTTACCTTATGCAGAGGACAATACTGTACAACTGTACAGTAGTAAGGCTTATAGGAACGTTGTACAGTAGTAAGGATTATAGGAAAGTGAAACTTGCATGCATTGCTAGATATATATATTGATCTGCTAATACAAAACAGCCAATTTTATTTAGTCACGGCAAGGCTTTATCAGTGCCTTCCATAGTTGTTACAGTACTGAGAATCCCAGCATTTATTTGAAGAAATAGGATTCTAGACTATGGCAAAACCCTAAAAGAACAGGGCACATTTACATTGCAAACACAAATATAATACCTTCTCTAGCATACCTTGTGATATGCAGTTTTACAAGAAAATGTTATCCCTTCTTAAGATTCCTTGGGAACAAGGTAATTTGAGAGGCACAAATACAAGATGGGTGACACCTGGCTTGAGAGCAGTACATGTGAAAAGGATCTAGGAGTCTTGGTTGACCACAAACTTGACATGAGCCAACAGTGTGACGCGGCAGCTAAAAAAGCCAATGCAATTCTGGGCTGCATCAATAGGAGTATAGCATCTAGATCAAGGGAAGTAATAGTGTCACTGTATTCTGCTCTGGTCAGACCTCACCTGGAGTACTGTGTCCAGTTCTGGGCACCACAGTTCAAGAAGGACACTGACAAACTGGAACGTGTCCAGAGGAGGGCAACCAAAATGGTCAAAGGCCTGGAAACGATGCCTTATGAGGAACGGCTAAGGGAGCTGGGCATGTTTAGCCTGGAGAAGAGGAGCTTAAGGGGTGATATGATAGCCATGTTCAAATATATAAAAGGATGTCATATAGAGGAGGGAGAAAGGTTGTTTTCTGCTGCTCCAGAGAAGCGGACACGGAGCAATGGATCCAAACTACAAGAAAGAAGATTCCACCTAAACATTAGGAAGAACTTCCTGACAGTAAGAGCTGTTCGACAGTGGAATTTGCTGCCAAGGAGTGTGGTGGAGTCTCCTTCTTTGGAGGTCTTTAAGCAGAGGCTTGACAGCCATATGTCAGGAGTGCTCTGATGGTGTTTCCTGCTTGGCAGGGGGTTGGACTCGATGGCCCTTGTGGTCTATTCCAACTCTATGATTCCATGATTCTAAACCATGCTGGCTAAGCTGCTTTCAAACTTTTATATTCACATTTGCAGAGTGCCACAATAGATTTTATATATATACATATAAAAAACCTGGGTAATGAATAGAAGTTTAGAGAGGTTTAAGAAGTGCCAAGTTCTTAAATTTCCTTCACAGCTTTGTCACGTTTCTGACCAATAAGACAAACTAACTTGCGCATATAGCAAAAGACAGAAAAAGTAGACAACTTGGATACAGGTATCTGAAATAACATGTATTTTTATTTGAAACTTGCGAACTACACAGCCAAACATTAATGGCAGGTCTGTTGGCCCGACAGCAGTGCGATTTGCCACAGCAGATAAAATTCACTATTCTAAGCTGAGCAGAATTCTGCATGGCAAGACTCTTCTCAATAACGCACAACTGGCAGAAGGCTTGAGATAATTCCACTCATGAGATACTTTGTGCTGGAAAAGGAGCACTTAGGATGGGATGTAGTGACATTGCTACTCCTTGCCTTGTGCGACGGTCAGTTTCTCCCAATCTCAGGAGAAATGTTAGCATTTCATTCCTCCGTTGCTAGGTGTGTGATTGTTACATCATATGTTAGTGTTTACTTTCTAGGCTTGGAAAGTGTGAGAACGGAAGTCAGTCTTATCCTTCTTCCACTGTACGGTCTTTTCTTTCTCTCTTTCTCTTGGAGATGTGAGACGACGCCATGGTTGCTTTGTCCTGTATATATTGCTTAATAAACCTCTTCGAATACTATACTCATGCTCCACAATCATTTCTGCTATACTCTGCTGAGTGAGCGTGCACATGTTTTTTGATATGTGTCGCTGGTGCACACTGGGACTGATTTGTGAACGTCCTGGGCTGCGCTTCATCAGGGAGACGCCCGGGGAGGTTTGTCTCATTCCGGGGGCTGCGTGTGCCCCCAGGCGTGTTCCAACAGGTCATGAAGCTAAAGGGGACTTCTCCAGCGACTTCTCTGGAGGGCCTAGAGCCCACAAACCACAGCTGTGCAGCTGTTTCTGAGCTAGCTCAGTCAGTAGAGCACAAGATTCTTAATCTCAGGGTTATGGGTTTGAACTCCACACTGGACAAGATTCCTGCATTGCAGGAGGTTAGTGTGTTTCACATCTAAAACAGCAAGTCCTCCCAATTTCTTACAAACCGGTTTTAGGGCATGTCCCAGCCACAGCTGTGCAAACCCAAGCCCCATATTTTCAATGGGCGAGTTAAACACATCCGTAAGTCTCTTCCAGTGCAATTTCAAAGTACCTTAATTAACTTTACATGGATTTCGCCTTAATTCCTAGTTTTTGCAACGACCATCCTAGGCACACCACAAACCACTTCTGTGCATGTCTATAGGTTAAAACGCCATGCAATTCTCCCACCTTACAAAATGATATATCAGGTAGCAAACTTTACAGCAAACCCCCTGCTTTATAGGAATGCAGAAATATACCGTATATTGCCTCAGTTCCCTCCCATAACCTGTGGTTTGCATCTGGATGTGACATGATAGACATGCAATATCTGGATCCAGATAATTTTTTGTTGGGGGAAAAAGTACAATGGACATAGCAACGCTTGTTCCAGGGAAACATGAGTAACAGTGCACTATACATTCTTCTGCACATCATTTCACCATTTAATTAAGTCTGTTTGGGACAACTGGGCTGGCTGGGGCTGATAGGAATTGTTGGAGAACCACAGATTAGCTACCCCTGCATTTATACACAAGGTTTATACAATTACACAATGCTTAGAAGGCTGTAGTTAGGCAGTTAAAACCACAGATAGTCACAGGCTTCAGACACTTCTCTTGGGCTGCAATCCTACACCCACTTACCTGGGAGCAAACCCCATTAAACACAATGGGACTTAATTTTGAGTAGACGTGTACAGAATTGCAGTGTAGGATGAGGCATGCAATCCTAGGGACACTAATATGAAAAGTTCAGCTGAAATCAATAGGATTTGCTTCCCGGCAAATGCACTTAGGACTCCAGTATAAAGAAGCAAAATACTTTAATCATCAAAAGGGTTGAGGTGTTCGGCTATTACATAATACTGCCTAGATTTAATTTAGGCTTTGATTTAACCCCATGGCCGGAGGTGAACTGCCATTCTTTTTGATGTTTAATTCAAAGGCTTTTGGCTCCAGAGCTCACAAAATCAAAAGAAAGGGCACAATATTGATGTGGTAAATATATAATGCCAACGTGTGACACTGATCCATTGACTTGCTGCTGATATACTTGTAGTATACACTTTCCAGGGAAAGATACTGCATAGCAGTAAATTCAGCTGAGCTACAGTACGCTCCGAGAATAAAAGGGTTGACTATAAGTGAGTAGCTACAGCTGCATCAAGCTGAACTTGGAGAAAAGTGGGGGGGGGGGAGGCACTGCATGGATGGGATTGTTTGTGCTCTGTTGTGACAGTGGACAAGCAGGGAATAATCAAGATGCCACTGTCTGTTTGCATTGAAGCTGCCTGAACAATGACATCTCACTTTCTTCCAACGCTCTCCCAGCTTTCAACTACTGAAGAGAGCAGATTGCATCTTTACAGCAACTGGGATTGCCATGATTACTGAAGGCATTATATCTGGTTTACCCGTGTATTATTTCAGTGGCCTGCAGCATCACAAAGCATCCAGTATGCAGTGGTACCTCAGGTTAAGAAGCAGTGATGTACAGTGGTACCTCGGGTTAAGAACTTAATTCGTTCCGGAGGTCCGTTCTTAACCGGAAACTGTTCTTAACCTGCCGCTGCGCCGCCAGAGCACAATTTCTGTTCTCATCCTGAAACAAAGTTCTTAACCCGAGGTACTATTTCTGGATTAGGGGAGTCTGTAACCTGACGCGTCTGTAACCCGAGGTACCACTGTATTCTGAAGCGGTACAACCTATGTCCCTTCTCCCTAAGTTAAGAACTCACTGCAAATAGAAAACCAACACAACAGGCAAAGGGATAGGTAAGATTCATTCTCCTTGTTGTGTCGGGCTTTTTTTTTTTTTTTAATTTGCAGGGAGTTTCTTTTTTTTATTTATTTAAACAATTTCTATACTGCTTAACTACAACAACCTCTGAGCGGTTTACAACGATACAATACAAAAAGTAAAAATCAGTTAAAACTATAAAATCAAAAACATCAGTTTAAAATGCCTGCTGGAATGGGGTTGCCTGTAGGGGCTGAAAGTTCAGCAGGGAGGGGGCCTGTCTGATCTCAAATGGAAGGGAGGTCCATAAAAACTGTGCCCACAATATTAAATGCATGGCCCCTGGTGCCTATGAGCTATGCTTCTGAGCCACGGGGGACCACTAATAGTGACTCCCCCAAAGACCCCAGCAATTGGACAGGGATATAAGGGATCAGGCGGTCCCTGAGGTAATCCTGGACCCAAGTTGTTAAGGGACTTGAAAATTAATACAAGGACCTTGAATCTGGCTCGGTAGTGTATGGGCAGCCAGTACAAACTTTTGAGGAACAGTTATGGACTGTTGATAGACTTTCCCCATCAAAAGTCGAGTCACAGCCTTTTGTGCCACTTCCAGGCCAGGCCCAAGGATAACCCCACATAGAACACATTGCAATAACTGAGTACTGAGGTTCTTACACGGGGCAGAATTCAAGAGCGGTATCTCCCACCACAGCATTCTTGTTTTGCTTGCAAACCCAGTCTAAGATCCCAGACCTGTAGGGGTATGTTCTGTGATTTGGTCCATGGAAAGCTCTAAAAAAGACCCAGTCATATTGCATAACCTTGAAGTGTGAAGATATGATGCACCTCAACAAAAGAAGAATACGTTTATGAGCCATCAGCACAATCCACTGCCAGTTCTACAGGAAACCACGGTAGAGCTATAAAAACTGACTGAAGAGACTAGTTAATTTCACACCAGCATTTAGTTCTGCTCACTCCGGATCTCTCCCTGCGTCCTCGCTCATTAAGGTGGTGTCTCTTTACGTAGATCTGTTGGTTGAGCTTTTACAAAGGTTACGGAGGGGGAAGGAGAAGAGAGTTTAATAAATGCCCAGAAGAGCAAAATGCCAAGGGATCCTCAACTGCTCTGCAGTCTTAGTTTCAGCCGTTCGGCCAAAGGAAGGGGGCTATCAGCCCAGGCTGCAGCCTCACTTGCCTGAAGAGGAGGAGAGGCTTGACAAAGCTTAGATTCTGAGAGTGTCAGAGAATTGTGAATGTGTGCAATAGGAAGCTCTTCCACTGGTAAATTAATGGCAGGCCCTTTAAGAGAGTTCTCTCCTGGCACAACTTCAGCCACCAATTCATGGCTGCTCCTTTTGTCCCTACACTTGTCCTTCAGCTGAACCACGCGACCCTTCCTTCTCCACTTAGGGCTTCTGTGAGCCTTCTTTCTACCTTTCTCATTTTCATCATCACTGTCTTCACTGGAGTAAATCTTTTGGCACACGCTCTTCTTCAGCGAGCTTTTATGAGTGGCTGGCAGGGGTTTTCCCCTCACCCGACAGCTATCTAGGACTTCTGTTGACTTGCGAGACAATCTTGGTGACTTGTTTCCCAAGTAAGTTGGTTTTCGTGTTCCGGCGCCCAGAGACACTGAAGTTCCTGGACTGGTGAGGTTATCTGACGCCCGGGCTGGATTTTCATAGTTTTTGAGCAAGTTTGGCAAGCCAAGTCCCCGCAGATATTTCCCTGGTAATATACTTTCAACTTCCTGAGCACTGTCATTTAGCTGAGCTAAAGGAGATGGAGCTTTTCCCTCAGGGCTAGATGTAACATTGATTTGTTCTACCATTTGCAAAGAGTTTAACAGAGACATATCTGAAAGGCTGGGAGAAGCATCCAAAGCAGAAGGCTTCAGAATTGCCCGCTCTTGTGAAGATAAATCATTTTGACCTTTATGAAGGTCAATTTTGGAGACAGAGCACTCCTCACTCCCTGGTAGATTTGGATCATATCGCACAGAATTCAAAGATGGGGGAATGATTTCAGCTGTTTTGCAGTGCAGTGAAGAGTGTTGATTTGGAAAATTATTACTCGCATCTGACTCAGATTCCGAACAAGCAATATTAACCTGCTTTGGAGAAATGCTGAAGGATGTTCCTTCCCAGTCAATGTCACTCAACTGCAGATGGGCAATCTGGGAAGATGCATGCAAGTTTTCAGGTTGCGAGCTCAGAGAACCGTCAGGAATGCAATTATACTCTGTATTTTGCAAAGTAGTCGCGAGCAAGGTAGATGGTGGGTTTTGACTTTGCGTGACTGCAGTAGGAAAATGTGTAGTGACAGGTAGGCCCTGAATTTTAGAGCCCTTTTCTGGGACTGTTTGAAAACCAGAAACAGTTGTAAATGGGGGCTTAGGATCTTTGCCGGGAAAGGCTTCCTCATCAGATCGCATGTTCAGCCGAGAAAGAAGATCTGCAATTTCACTGTCCCCAGCTAAGCGTTCTCTCTCTTTAGGTTTCTTCTTCTTACCTAAAATAACCAGACAAAACAAAGTCACCTTGTAAAAATGAGGCTTTGTTCCTTGTGATGAAGTTAACAGAAGCAATCTGTGATTTAAAGGGCAGTTAAGCAAGGGCTGGGGAATGTGACTGAGAATCTGCTTACATTATAATGCTTCGCTGACTAAGATGCATACATCTCAGGAGGATAATGGGCAATTTCACAAAACGAAAGGAGCACGGTGTCTATTTAATCAAAACCCGAAGCTTCAGATTTACCTTTGTTCCTTTCCTTGCATATTTCCAACTTCTCCATATGGTACCGGGCAACCACTTCTGGATACGCAGCCTCAAATAGTGATGCCTCTTCTGTTGTTATTAAAAAGGGTTCTGCAGGCTGATCGTCTGCTGTAGCGTAATGATCTGGAGCAATGAATCCAGAGCATGGAAACAAAATACTATCAGATACAAATGGGCAGGTTCAGGGCTGCAGAAAAGATAACTCTGTTCTCATTTAGGCACTGTGCGATCCAAGGGAGTAGCAAATGAACTGTCATTTCCTAAGCCCTGTGGGTTGTTGTTTTTTTAGGAGGGGGGGTTGTTTCCATCCCCCCCCCGGTCTCCACATTGCTCCCCCCCCCCCCGCATTGCGCCTCCCATGAATATCTAAGAGAGAGAAAAATTGTCAGGAGGGGATGCAATCTGCTCCAAAAGTATCAACACCAAGGTAGGACTTTCAGGCAGGAAGTCACTGATGGCCTTCTGTTGCCCAGTAAAAAGACATGTGTTCTCCCAGGCTTTTGGAG
Organism: Podarcis muralis; assembly: GCF_964188315.1. Taxonomy (NCBI): domain Eukaryota; kingdom Metazoa; phylum Chordata; class Lepidosauria; order Squamata; family Lacertidae; genus Podarcis; species Podarcis muralis. The sequence continues at coordinate 103,739,589 of NC_135657.1, forward strand.
GGCTTGGTTGACTCTGCTTTGGAGTTTTCATTCCATAGCATCATAAAATTGTAGAGGGGGAAGGGACCTCCAGGGGTCATCCAGTCCAACCCCCTGCAATGCAGTATGTATGCATTTATTACTGCCCTGCTACTCATATAGACGTTTATATGCATCCAGGGTCCAGGGTGGCAAGCACATATATTAATTGTGTGTGTGTGTGTGAGTTAAAAATAAATATAAAAACATTCTCCCAACCAGCGATCACTAGACACACAGGGCTATTCCTTGTTTTATTTTTAACATTCCAATACTACTAAAGTTAGTTTCTTATCACATCATCCTTGTCTTCCTTCCTTCCTTCCAGGTGGTAAGGAAACCTTTCATTAAACCAGCATTTAAAGCGGCATTGTATGATAAGCCCAAAGAATGCAGAAAAAAACAGCACCAACCTGGCTTTTGCCACTCTATTTCAAAGCAAGGAATGCCATTCTTAGTCCGTGTCTTGATTATCCTGTAAAACAAAGATAAAAATGAGGGGAAATTGAAATATAGGAATCCCTGTGGATCCACATGTGTGGGTGAACAAGAACAGAATTGGCTGGGTTGCCTAGATTCAAAACGCAGGGATTGCACAAAAGAGCCCCAGTAGCAGAGCATGAAACTCACAAAAGTTAAGCAGCAGTATAGTGTTAGGAATATAGCTTGTTAGACTTTTCTTATCCCGTTCCAACTACACACAGCAACTGACCTCTTCCCCTCTTGCAATTAGCAGCCCACACAATGTTAAGTAAGTTTAAAATGCTTTACTTACAGATTCAAGGTCTCAGTCATGCATTGTGCCATGCAGCAGCAACAACAATAAAGGCAAAATACTCTTTGGTAGAAAATACAGAATATGATTCCAAACATGTGCTGTAACCTTGTGAGCAAAGTCACCCATGTCCATCCCATTACATGATGTGGAGGGAGAGAGTGAGATGGGGGGGGGGGAGAGAAAGGAAGGAAGGAAGGAAGGAAGGAAGGAAGGAAGGAAGGAAGGAAGGCTTTACTTCCTCCCTCTTGTGGTGACCTGGCTGAGTCTATTTGTGGTCCTTTACCCCTTCATACACTAACTAGCACTGTGCTTGCTGGTTATATTTGGCTGCAATATTCCACAAAAAGCAAAAACATAAACCATTTTAAAATAGAAGAATGCAAACAGAAAAATGCCCAAGCAATTAAAAGTTTGTGTGAAATTCAGAATTTAAGTTACTAAAAAAAAGAAAGGGGGGGTTTCAATCTTCTGTGAATCCAGTGCTTATTTAAGAACAGAAAAAGCTAACTGACTAGTCTTTAGGAAATATGAGAATGGCATTAAAATAAATAAAAATTTAAAAAACCCACCACATATGGAGCTAATCTCCCACGTGGCTGCAATATGTAAAAGAATACAACAATCCCACCATTTATGTGGGGGTTACGTTCTGGGGATTTTACACTATATCAGAAATATAGGACTGATTTAAACCCTCATGTATAAAAACCCCCATATATTTTCCACTTCCACAAGGCTATCAGGAATACAGATTTTCACCAGCAACAGATATGAAAAGAAACAGGGGGTGAGAATTCCTCCAAATACCAACTAAAATTACCGTCGTGCCTGCAGTTGCTGTGCGTCAAAATGGCCAGACTTCCTTCTGTTCATGTCATAGTAAGTGAGGAGGATGCACAATTTCTCACAAGCGTAATGCTTGGACCAGTCCATTTTCTCAAAAGCAAATTTCTGTAAGTGTGAGAAAAGCTTTAAACATGTGTCCTCTAAAACTGGTGCCACAGTATTATTGGTGAAAACCTTTTCAAGTGCCGTGTATGAAACAGTTCACTTGCCATTAGCACACGAGAGAGGCTCAGTACGTTTCCGAGCACAATTCAAAGTGTTGGTGCTGACCTTTAAAGCCCTAAATGGCCTCGGCCCAGTATACCTGGACCTCTCCACCCCCATTGTTCACCACTGAGGTCCAGCTCCAAGGGTCTTCTGGCGGTTCCCTCACTGTGAGAAGTGAAGTTTCAGGGAACCAGGCAGAGGGCCTTCTCAGTAGAGGCATCCACCCTGTGGAACACCCTCCCATCAGATGTTAAGGAAATAAACAACTATCTGACTTTTAGAAGACATCTGAAGGCAGCCCTGTTTAGGGAAGTTTTTAATGTTTGATATTTTATTGCATTTTTTATATTCTGTTGGGAGCCACCCAGAGTGTCTGGGGAAACCCAGCCAGATGGGCAGGGTATAAAGAATAAATTATTATTATTATTATTATTATTATTATTATTATTATTATTACCACCAAAAGCCCACCATTATCCTGAAAGAAAGTCTTAAGCACAAGTGCATGCTCCGTGCTTGTGATTCCCATCAACTGCCTCAAACAATGGAGTTAGAATATAGCCCTTGTGGCTTGTTACTCCATGAATCTGTTGAAAGTCACCCAGAGTACTTCATTTTCTAAAACTGCTTAAGTTTCTCCTTAATTTGAGTGCTCAGATGCAGAAAAAATTAAAGGACATCGCAATAATTCCTACTATTTTTTGGTGCTTACTTTCCATAATTTTTCTATTTATATGAAGATTCTTCTAACCAACAAAATGGCAACTACACATCATTACTAGCTGGGCTAAATGCTAATGCATACAATCGGTTTAACCATCAAAATCTACTATCTGTACCTGAAAGGACAATAAATTTGGCCTCCGGCACCCATTTAATTTCATCGGTTTGTCTTTGCTGATTAGGTACTCTTGGATAACCTTGGCAGGAAAAAAGAGAACAAGTGAAAAGGAGGTTTCTGGATAAGAAGATTCTAGGAAGCATTCATTTTCAAATTTTCAAATCGGGTCTAATTACCTCAGGAAATGGAAATCCTTTGCATGCTTTAGCCTTCCTGTGAATAAAAATGCATACATTAGAAAGAGGTTAGAAATGTGAAGTGTGATCAGGGTGTCTCTCCTGCCAGGTAAGTATGCAGAACTAGATAAACTAACAGGAAGGATTCGAAACCGGCGGGACCAGAAATTCACGGAAGACTGGAGTAAATTTACGGACTATTTGAAAAGTATTTGTGAAGATCAGACGTTTGTAGGTTTGCAAGAAGTTTTGTGAGGAGTATTGTTGGAAGTATTGCAAAAATGGATAGGGGAAAGATGATTTGTTAAGAGATGTAAAGGCAATATAAAGTTAAGAAATGCATAGGTAAAGGTAAAGGTACCCCTGCCCGTACGGGCCAGTCTTGACAGACTCTGGGGTTGTGCGCCCATCTTACTTAAGAGGCCGGGAGCCAGCGCTGTCCGAAGACACTTCCGGGTCACGTGGCCAGCGTGACAAGCTGCATCTGGCGAGCCAGCGCAGCACACCGAACGCCGTTTACCTTCCCGCTGGTAAGCGGTCCCTATTTATCTACTTGCACCCGAAGGTGCTTTCGAACTGCTAGGTTGGCAGGCGCTGGGACCGAACGATGGGAGCGCACCCCGCCGCGGGGATTCGAACCGCCGACCTTTCGATCGGCAAGTCCTAAGAAATGCATAAGAAATGGTTAAAACGGTCGACCATCAGAGGTGCTGATGGAAGTCTTAAAAGATTGTATAAGTGATAAGTTTTGTGGTACATTTTATAATTTATATGTTAAAATCAATAAAAATTATATAAAAAAAGAAAAAAAGAAAAGTGAAGTGTGAAAAGGAGCTGCCTTCAGAGCTGTAAGCATCCTGCGAAAGGGCAGGAGAGGTGAAGCGACAGGCAGCTGAGCTAAACCAGTCTGGATTCTGGGCTCGGAAATAGTTTTCTTGGTTCTGCGGTTTATTCAAAAGGTGGCTTGAAATTTACAGAATGCTATTTACTGAAAGAGAAGTACTTGAAAATGATTCATAGATAGGTTGGCTAAGATTTACAAAACAGAATCAGGTAAGTGCTGGAAGTGTAAAGAAGGGGAGGGAACATTCTTCCACATGTGGTGGACATGTAAAAACGTAAAAGGGTTCTGGGAAATGATTTATAATGAAATGAAAAAAAAATGTTCAAAACGACTTACCCCCCCCAAACAGAGTCCTTTTTGTTGGGGATAACCCAGACTGAAATTCCCCGGTGTAAGAAAAGATTATTTATGTATGCAACAACTGTGGTCCGTGCTTTGTTAGCTCCAAAATGGAAAGTGAGCGAGATGCTGCCTAAAGAGGACTGGCAATTTAAGTTGACAGAATATGCACAACTTGTAGATTTAACATATAGAATAAGAGGACAAGAAGAATATATGTTTAAAGAAGAGTGGAAAACATTTTTTGAATATATGGAAAATAACTGTATACAGTTGAAAACGCTGGCAGCATTAAGATAAATTCAACAGAGTAAATCATTTTTGAAGGATGTAAAAGTGGGAAACTGATTTGAATGGTTATAGTAAAATATGGAGGGATGCATGATATGTAAAATGAACTATGGAAAGAGAAGAAGGGATGTCATTGGATATTTTAAAGTTTGTAAAATATTTATTTGAAATTGTAAAATAGAAAATTTAATAAAAAATATTATTATATCCTCACCTGGGTAATGAATAAGGTGGTGTAGAGCTGAATTCTTACCACATAAAAACAGCAACAAAATATGAAATTAAAGAACCAAAATAAGGTATCCATTTATCTGTTTGCCTAGTGAGACTGAGAGAAAACGCAAGCCTCAAGAAAATCCCTTTACAATGTCTGCGGCTGTGAAGGTCAAAAAAGACCTGAGTGAATTGTCTTGTAAGGTAATAAAAGCATTCTGGGAAATGATATATGAGATGAAAAAAAAATGTTTAAATTAACTTTTGTAAAAACAAACAAACCCAGAGGCTTTTTTTTTACTAGGAATTATAGGAGCGAATATTCCAAGGGAGCAGAGAAGACTTTTTACGTATGCAACGACAGGCACACAGATGCTACTAGCCCAGAGATGGAAAGAAGACAAGGTCCCTACCAGAGAAGAATGGCAAATTAAACTTTTGGACTACGCCGAAATGGCAAAACTGACTGGAAAGCTCAGGAACCAAGAAGACCAAAACTTTAATAAAGAATGGGAAAAACTCATAATTTATCTTGGAGACCACTGTAAGCAGATAAAAACATTAGCAGGATTGCAATAACACTTGTATGGTAGCAAGCATTATGGAGACAATGGAGTGATATAAAATATGGACTATGGAAAAATATGTGGTAGAAAAGGTTAACAATAGGAGCCATGGAGGGGAAGGTGGAAGCCCAGAGATTCGGAGGAATCTCTAACTGTGGATTGTATAGCTGGATTGTTATATCTTTATACAGTGGTACCTCAGGTTACATACGCTTCAGGTTACAGACACCGCTAACCCAGAAATATTACCTCAGGTTAAGAACTTTGCTTCAGGATGAGAACAGAAATTGTGCTCCGGCGGCGCGGCGCAGCAGAAGGCCCCATTAGCTAAAGTGGTGCTTCAGGTTAAGAACAGTGTCAGGTTAAGAACGGACCTCCGGAACGAATTAAGTACTTAACCTGAGGTACCACTGTATTTGTAAAATCGAATGAAAATTATTTCAAGAAAAGAAAGGAAAGGAGCTGAGTGAAAAGGTAAGAGCCACACCACTGAGTGTACGTTTGTGGCCTCCTGCCATAGAGACAATTGCCAATCAATTGGTGCCCGTGCGCCACATCTTGTGACTGATGGGCAGGACATTCCTAACTCACCCACCCCCCAACAAATTTAATTCAAGTTGGCACCCTTGCCTCCTGCTAAAGCATCAGAAAGTTCCAAAACAGAGCTCTGCACATGTGCAGAACCCACCTGTGTGACTGCACAGGTGAGACCCCCAGAGAATTGGCGTCTTTGTTCCTGAAGCAATTCAGAGAAATGCACATCAAAGCGCACCTACTTTTTAATGCCATTCTCCACTGCGCTGACTTGCCGGTCTTGCTTGGAGGAGTGCCAGTCACAAGGGCAGCAGAATTCCGCATCGTGGGGTTCACAGCATGCTGCGCTGCCGCAGAGACGGCACCCGGCACTCTCATGATCTTTATAAGCTCCTGCAAGAAAATGGTGACGACGGTTGTAATGGAGATTTCATAGTGTTACATCAACAGAGAAGATGCAGGAGAAAAAAAGTTAACCCAAGGACCCACAAAAGAGAGGAGGGAAGTCCATGGGAATTTATGGAATTCTCTTTGTGTTTTGGGCGCTTGGGGTTTGTTTGTAAATTTGTAATAAATTTATAAAAAAGAAAAGAAAATGGAGAGTGCAGGCTTCTTAAAATGGAGAGGTGTGTCCCATAAAGTTCTGAATGAGGTATAATTGCACAAGTAGCTGAAGCATTTCTGTAGGTTTCATTCTATCTGTAAACTGCTTTGATGGTTTTTTCTTACAATCAATGGTAAATACATTTTATGAAACAAAACAAAACAAAACAAAAATAAATTGCCAGGTACTGTATAGGGGTTTGTTTGGTTGCTGTGCTGGCTTGGCTTAGCTTGTTGTTCAAACCCAAACTCATTGTTTGGCTCTATCCAAGCAAACCACAAGGTGTAACCAAGGTCTGTTCTACAGTTTGCAGCTTGTGGAAGAGCTAAAAGACAAGCCCAGGTTTGACAACACACTAACCCAAACCATGGCTTTTCCACTGGCACCACAACAGCAGAACGACCAGAAAGAAGCCAAGCTTCCCTGAACCCCTCTCTTGATAGCCTGCATGCTTGCACTAAACTATGGTTTGGTTTGGTTTAGTGCAGGCACAGGCAAACTTGGCCCTCCAGATATTTTGGGACTGCAACTCCCATCATCCCAAGCTAACAGGACCAATGGTCAGGGATGATGGGAGTTGTAGTCCCAAAACATCTGGAGGGCCGAGTTGCCTATGCCTGCTTTAGCGTGTCACGAGAACCAGACCTTTTGAGTTATCCATGGTGAGAGAAAGAAGGATATAGATTATTATTACAATAATAACAAACAACATGCCAATTGTGCTACACAATGTTCCTTTGGGGAGAGGCTGATTATGATTTTCTGTAGAGAGAAAAGGATTTGGTTATCACTCACTTTTCATGGATTGGCGCTGGCTCAATCCAGTCTCCTTTTAAGAAACCTTTTAATGCTACTGCACAGCTGTTGAAGGGGAGGCCTCTGTGCACTGCACTTCTAAAGTTCACAGGCCGACTCACCTGGATGACGACACACGGCACAATGAATCACCTTGTTTACTGCCAGGGCTGGGATGTCATCATCTTGGAAGTGGTCTTTCCAGTATGCAAATCTAAAATAATATTTAAAGGATGAAAGTACACCAGTGCTACACATGTAGAACATTTGCTCAGAGGCACCTGCTGCTGAAGCAAGTAGGTCTATTCCAGTATGTCGGGAGATCAACCTAGAAACTGCTGTGAACTCTGGTAACAAAGACTGATGTATAAATGAGTACAGTGGTACCTCGGGTTAAGAACTTAATTCGTTCTGGAGGTCCGTTCTTAACCTGAAACTGTTCTTAACCTGAGGTACCACTTTAGCTAATGGGGCCTCCCACTGCCGCCGGGCCGCCGCCACACGATTTCTGTTCTCATCCTGAAGCAAAGTTCTTAACTCGAGGTACTATTTCTGGGTTAGCAGTCTGTAACCTGAAGCATCTGTAACCCGAGGTACCACTGTACACTCATTGAAATCAGTGGGCTAGTTCACTGATTTCAATAAGTTTGCTTGAAGTATGACTAATGTTGGATGTCATCCATAGCAGGGGAATGTATCTGAAAACTCATGCAGGGTTGATAGGATGCTAATTTTCACTAAGCAACTCAGCATTAGGCCTGTATGACGCACATTGCTCACACAAATGTACAGCTGACAATTTGTAAATTCTAGCCTACAAGATAAGATAAAATATACCTTTGCAGTAAGCTCTCTCCCCTCACAGTCTTAATCAACTTTAAAGCTTGTTCTTTTCCAACTCCAGGAACTCCCTTTAAGATACAAGAGAATATCACACACATTGACGTAGCAATTTACAGCAGCATTTTGAGCACTGCAGTGCAAATACGAAACTTTTCCTGCAGTATCTTTCATACAAACTGTTAAATCATCAACGCGGCAGGTGGTTGAAATGACAGTGATGGTCTAAACAACAAATGACTGAATGAAAAAAAATGTCTGTACAGTGATACCTCGGGTTAAGTACTTAATTCATTCCGGAGGTCCGTACTTAACCTGAAACTGTTCTTAACCTGAAGCACCACTTTAGCTAATGGGGCCTCCTGCTGCCGCCACAAGATTTCTGTTCTCACCCTGAAGCAAAGTTCTTAACCCGAGGTACTATTTCTGTGTTAGCGGAGTCTGTAACCTGAAGCGTCTGTAACCCGAGGTACCACTGTACACATTTTTTAAAATGCAATGGGCAGCTTTGACATTTATCTGCTGCAGCAGCCAAAATGTGGTCAACATGGAAAGGAGTGACTAACATTGGTTTGACCTGTAGCAAATTATGTGTGAAGCTCCTCTGTCTGGTTGGGATGTTGTAAAGTTGGAGCAGATGACCCCCAATGTCCCTTTCCAACTCCCCGATGCTACGCAAAGTTAAAATGGGGGTGGAAGGTCAAATGTGAAACAAATACTAAAGAGAATCAAAAGGCAAACATCCTCTGACAAAAGCACAGTGATTACTGGAGAGATGCATTGCTCACAAACAGTGCAATCAGTTACAGCCTGACAGGGTCAGGGAAGGTGACTATTATGAGAATGTGCAAAGAATTATTATAAGCAAAGACTTATTTTTTTGGTTTTGTAAAATCAATACATTAAAGGATGCTCAATCTCTCTTTCAAACATGTGGCAGACAGAAGAGCTTTGAATTGCTTTACCCAACTTTCTGGAAGAAACAGATTTAAAAGCGTCACAAATCAGATTGTTAAAGCATGCCTGAGATCTTGCAGTAAAACATGGGTTTGATGCTAGAAAACCCAAAAACCAGATTGACGGAAACAGAAGGAAGGGCAAGTAGCTGGCTGGATGAAGAGGACGATATTTTGAAATTGAAAGCTGGCAGCAAAACACTGGAAGATTTTGTTCAGACAGCTGCATCACCTGAAGGGAGGTTGCAGGAGTCAAAGGAGACACAAATGTTTGCAGCAGGAGTATGCCTGCATTGAAACAGCGGCATTGCAAAAGCTTTCACACAGTATGGCTCACTGAGATCTCTAGATAGAATTAGCAGTAGTTTGTGCTTTGCCTGTATCTACATGACCGAAGCAGAGTAGTTTGACTGTGATTATCGCTGTTTTAAAGCTGTCAGAGAGCAATGGAAAATTAAAAAAATGTGTGTGGCCAGGAAGAATGATTAGGGAATTGTAGAATGGGCTGCAATGCACCCAATGTGACTTATTTGTTCAGCTGGGTATAGGCTCAGTCACTTTCCTGCTTTATAAATTCTTTTTCTAGCAAGCATATACTCCCATTCAATGCTGGCCTGATTCACAAACGAGAGCTGAGCCCTTTTAGCCCCACTAAAGACAGCAAAAGTTACGCAGTACAAAGAACTGCTTGTGCCAAAGGAACAAACAGGCAAATTTGTTCTGAATCCAAATGTACATGCCCTGGCTTCAAATATGCCACCAAAACGGTCTCCCTAGGGAGGTTCCGGACTCTCCTTCCTTGGAGGTTTTTAAGCATAAGTTGGATGGCTACCTGCCATGGATGCTTTAGCTGAGATCCCTGCATTGCAGGGGGCTGGACTAAGTGACCCTTCGGGTCCCTTCCATCACTACAATTCTATGAAAATATCCTTATTGACTAGCACTCGTCTGTTGGCTGGATCAAGAGTCCCCATGAATGTCTCTTGGGATACCCCAGCTGGAGGAAGTGGAGGGGAAAAGTTTTTCATGGATTCCTCCTTCTGCCTACAGCCCACTGAGAAGCTGCTCCAGAGGGCTGGAGGACCCCACAAAAGAGTATGGGAGTCGATATGGTGGACTGCAGGTTGAATCAGAGAAAATCAACTTCCTTCCTCTCTCCAGCAAGAGGCTCCAATGCATCTTGGTCTGTTCCATGAATGGAACTGTTCCCTTTTATTCACATAAGCGACACTTCAGGATCCACCCCCATTTCCCCACCTTTAAGAACAAAAGATGGGTTGGGAATCTCATTTCTCAACACTACGCACACGTTTACTTGGATTCTAGTCTCAAGTATTTCAGCAGAGCCTTAGAGCTTAGGATCAGGGCCTTGGAAAAGCATGGGGGGAAGGGAAATAAATCAATTAGGAAACACTGACTAGGAACCAGCATACGAAGACAGTTGACATGAAGCAATCTGTACTGTAACTGGAGAATCTGATCAGTGTTGTGTCCAGGGAAGGTTACGAGCTAATGCAAAAGGATCAGCTGTTCATTCCAGAATGTCAACATTTTTTTGTTTTGTTTTGTTACCTTAGGAAGATAATCACAACCGAGTAGAACTGCTAATCCAATCAGTGATTCTCTGTTGCAGCCCAGTGTCTTCTCAATAGCTAATATTGAATAGCAGTCGATGTGCGGGTCCTGCAAAAGAACACAGTCAGATGGCGACACCCTCTGGCATTGGGAAGATGGGCGAACTAATGCCAGTGTACTGGAAAAAAGCAAAGATCATCAGTGTTGAAGCAGTGATTCTTCAACATCAACTTCATTGGACTGGTCATGTTGTTCTGATGCCTGATTATCGTCTTCCAAAGCAACTACTCTATTCCAAACTTAAAAATGGAAAGTGTAATGCCGGTAGACAACAAAAGAGGTTTAAAGACGCTCTCAAGGGCAAATGTTTAAAAATGTAGTGTAACACCAACAACTGGGAATCACTGGCCTGTGAGCACTCCAATTGGAGAACAGCCTTCACCAAAGGTGTCAAGGAATTTGAAGAAGCACGAACTCAGGACGAAAGGAAGAAATGAACTAAGAGGAAGGCACATTTGGTAAACCCTCACTGTGATCAACTCCCGGCCGGAAACCTATGTCCCCACTGTGGAAGGATGTGCAGATCCAGAACTGGCCTCCACAGTCGCTTATGAACACACTCTTACAACAATCATAAAAAAACAATCTTACTTGTCTATGAGTGATGAGTGATCACCGAAGGAGAAAGAAGATCACAAAGCAGGAAATGTCGTTAACATAGTTTCTTCAATGAGCACTGAGAAACATCCCTGCTAATACCAGCAGAAAGAAACATTCCTCCAATGGCTCTGAGAACCTCCAAGCAGAAGGATGAATTGGCAAACTATGGTTTGCTGAGAGCCGGGGGGGGGGGAATCAGAGCTTATGAGAGGAGGATGTTGCAGTAACTAAGATTTCTCAAGGATTGTTGAAGTTAGTGCACTTCTGACTTAACACATCGAAGACTGAATGAAATATAGATAGATAGGCAGACTCACATGCCCCTTGAATTCCATGATGGAAGAAAAGTGGGAAATAAATAATGCATATAAATAAACCTATTTAAAAGAGAAATCACAGCAGGATAACTGCTAAGAGTACCAACTATAAAATATATTTATTTGCATTTATTTCCTCGCTGCAGGGTCACCTTCGCCATGTGCAAAAGGTGGCAATGAAAGAAGGGCCTTCTCAGTGGTGGCTCACTCTTTCCCCAGAGAATTTTGCCACATGCCAACACAGTCAGCCTTTAAGCATCCAGCAAACAACATTATTGTTTGCCTGGGCTTTGGATCTTATTTTAAGCAGACCGTGGAACGATTCTAGGCCGGTTTGGTTTTCATCTTTTAGTTTATTTACAAAAAGAAGCTCTTTGAAACAAAGTACCTTTATGTTCATGGTAAAATTCCGGTAAACTGTCTGAGCACCGTAGAGGAAGGCATCACCATCATTGGTGATGCAGGCATCCACGTAGCCGTTCAAGTTCAGATAAGCACACATGGCTTCTGCTTCACCGGCTGCCTGAACCCATGGGACCCCTAAGCACTCCAACATTTCGAGGCACTAAGGAAGCAAAAATCCCAAAAGAAGATGCAGTTAGACCTAAAGCAGAAATTCAGTTCTTTGCAAAATTATGCATGCTTCCATCAGATGGTCACGAGAATCGCCACAAACTTCTGAACCAACTTTCCCCCTGTGCTCTGCTCCGTAAACACTTCATCGAGGTGCAGATCGCTGCTCTGCAATAATTCAGAAGTTCTTTAAAAGAGACAAGCCGTATGAAAGCACGGCGCTATAAAATCAGAGAACATCTTCTCATGTCATTAAATCAATAGGAGGTGAAGCTCATAAACGATAGACAAGAGTCAGGACAAACCCTAAATCTTACAAACGCGTGTCTGGAGCTATAAAATTGACATGCAACGTTGAAACAATGCCTTCCCAAAAAATAAAATGAAAAATGCTTCACAGTCAATTAAGCATAATTATTCTGCAGTTCGCAAACATTAACAAATCAAACTAGACTTGGTCAAATACAAGATATTATTTTAAAATATTTTTATAAAATAATACAAAGTAAATAAATATTAAATAATTAAATATTATTAATAAATAAATTTATTATAAATAAATTTATGCCTGTGAATATATAAAAATAATGGCAGCAGTATTCAGTACCCCGAACACTGAAATTCAGCGACCCATGGACACTTGCCTCTTTCAGTAGAGATTTAAAACGGGATCTCCCTGTTCTTGCCCTCCTGGGTTTGCTGGATGGGCCAAAGCGAGCTTCTGTCCTCTTTCGCATTGTGTCTGCTTTCAGCTCTGGGGATTCTCCCTCCATGACAAACACCAAATGGATTCCCATTAGCGTTAACAGAGAGACTCGAAAATAAAGATTCCTGCAATAGCAAGAGAGTTGAGCCACTTTTGTGGAAGGATACCAACTGCGGGATCGCTTCCCTTCGGACGTACATCATACACCGGTCTCACGTGCTGTTTACTTATTGGTCAAGACCCACCAGGGCTTTGGTTGAGTTGACATCTTGCCTCCTGCTGCCTTGCTTTTCCCTGCTGCTGTTAACAAACTTTACTATTGGATAGTTTTGTGGTTTTCTTTTGAGATTTTTAATATCGTTCGTACTTGCTTTTAATTGTGGGTGCTTTTGTAGCTCACCCTGGGCCCATCTGGTGAAGGGTAGGATATGAGCATTAATAATGATGATGATAACAATGGATTTAAAGGTAAAGGTAAAGGTACCCCTGCCCGTACAGGCCAGTCTTGACAGACTCTAGGGTTGTGCGGCCATCTCACTCTATAGGCCGGGAGCCAGTGCTGTCTGCAGACACTTCTGGGCCACGTGGCCAGCGTGACAAAGCTGCACCTGGCGAGCCAGCACAGCACACGGAAACGCCGTTTACCTTCCCGCCAGTAAGCGGTCCCTATTTATCTACTTGCACCCGGGGGTGCTTTCGAACTGCTAGGTTGGCAGACGCTGGGACCAAGCAACGGGAGCGCACCCCGCCGCGGGGATTCGAACCGCCGACCTTTTGATCGGCAAGCCCTAGGGGCTGAGGCTTTTACCCACAGCGCCACCCGCGTCCCAAAATGGATTTAAAGTTGGCCAAATATTTGTTAAGACAGATCAATTATATTTAACTTTTTTAAAACAAACAAACAAACAAACAAACAAACAAACAAACAAACCATGATGTACAACATTCATGCAAGATCAACAGTCACTATCTCTGTGTCCATTTTTTATATTGCCTATCAAACACGCCCAAATACGTGAAGCAATCACTACATATGAAAATGTGAAACTTCATAGGGAATTATGGGCTGGGAAAGGAGGCACGCAGCAAGAATTTGAGAGCCGTATTTGGAGTTCACTGGAGAAGAGGCTTCTGAGAGTGATCCATCCTTGACTATACTTCGTCCTTTACTCCTTATCATCAATGGCTGTGGGAGCCATGGATTCTCTACACAACAAAAATAATTTCACCAGTAACAAGGGCTGGATCTAGACATGTAAAAGACACGCTTCAGTTAAACGTGTTGTAAATTCATACAGGGAAATCTGGTAGGGAAAGACAGGCCTCCACAGCGCCATCTGATGTCACAGCGTTATACTGGATATACAGTGGTACCTCAGGTTAAGTACTTAATTCGTTCCGGAGGTCTGTTCTTAACCTGAAACTGTTCTTAACCTGAAGCACCACTTTAGCTAATGGGGCCTCCTGCTGCTGCCGTGCCGCTGCTGCACAATTTCTGTTCTCATCCTGAAGCAAAGTTCTTAACCCAAGGTAATATTTCTGGGTTAGCGGAGTCTGTAACCTGAAGTGTCTGTAACCTGAAGCGTCTGTAACCCGAGGTACCACTGTATAATGCATATAAACTGATTTTTCTTAACCAATCTGGCTGAGTCCAAGATCATCTTGTCTTATCTCGCTAGGTAGCAATGAAGATAAGCAAATAAATATGGGATTGGTTACATTCACTGTTTTCTCCTTGAGGTTTGCTCAAGAACTGGGTGAGGAGCGGGGAGAACAGGGGAAATAAACTTCCTTCCAAGTTCTAGAAAAATATTTAAGCTATACCTTAGATTTGGGAAAACATTAGCAGGTAAGCAAAGAATTTAATAATCTGTATGCCGCTGACAATAATGTAAGACAGTAGCATTGTACGTACCTAAGGTGAGGTTTTCTGACTATCCCAACCATCTTTTTAACTGTTTGTGCTTCACACACCCAGAGACTTAAATCAACAGCCAGGGTCTTTCCTTTAAGGCTGCTGAGGGGGACGTGTTGTTTTACAGGTTCCAGGATTTGCCACAGGCTGGTCACTCCCATCGTCACAAATATTCTGGCAGTACGAGGACATCAGCTGCAAAGATCAACATAAAATACAATTGAGGTCTCTTGTGATGAAACTTAAATTACAATAAAGGATTTTTATGGAAATAAAAATTATAAAGCTGCAATCCTACACACATTTGCATGAGAGTCAGCCCCATTGAATGCAATGGGACTGAAATCTGAGCACACAGGATTCTTATCGATTTGAACCCTGGTCCTAGTCCAAAACTCTAACCACTAGCCCACACTGGCTCTCTCACATGTACAGGATTGTGCCAAAGTACATTGACAAAGCACATTTTGCTACGGTGGAAAAATCCCTATTCCGTTCAGTACGAATGATTCAAATAGCATTTGATGATAAAAAATAACAAACAGCAAACAAGCAAACTTCTGAAACAACAATGGGATATTAGCTCCGCCCAAGGCATGGAGAGCAGCAGCAACTGGGAAAAGAGAGACATAATATTTTACAAGGACAGAAAGAAACATCACAGACAGAATAATGGCCACACACAGGAAGAACAAGGATATATGGTAGTTTTAATGCTTCACCTGTAGATTTAGAAATCATTTAATGTGTCCTTACGAATGGAATTCGTTAATACTGCAGTTGTTGTATAAGGGATTGCGATTTTGACTGGAGGTAATTGAAATAAAAAGATTTTGGAATAAAGAAATGAAGTAAATAATCAAACCATCAATTCTAGCACGCGGGGAGGGGGGCACTTAAATTACCTAATTTACATAATTTGGCATCTGAATGATTGGTATTAGTAATTGTATTACAATTTGGCATTTTTATAATGAGGCTATTATTGGATTATTGTAATTGAAAATTAATAAAAATGAGTATATTAAAAAAAATCTCAGCATTCTTTTAGCAATCTCCATTTACAGCCCTTTTAAACTCTTGGTATTGCCTCCTTTCAATCTCTGAACTACTTTTCTTAAAAAGAGCTTTTTGCGCTACATCATCCTTTCTATTGTATTGCACATTTGTCACCCAGCCCATTCTAAATGTAGCATAATAAACTTTAAAGCATAACTTCTGAAATCAATCTGAATTGGCTTTCACCAACTGATTTTACAGCACAACCCTATGCATGGTTACTTAGAAGTAAGTCCCACTATATTAACTGGTGCTTGAACTCAGGGATATGTAAAGGACTGCAGCCTTCATCTGTTCCTGACCCTTCCTTGCAATAGTCCCTTCCTATTCCTGATTTCCCTTTCTGGCACTTTCCCTTTTGCCTTTGATGATGCCCATTTCCCCTTGTTATTTTTCTCACTTCACCCTTTCCCACCCTCTTATAGCAGCCTATTTATTAGTAGCCTAATTTAGGGCTCTCTTTCTCCTCTGCCTTGCTCTAAGTTTCTCTGCGGTTACCCTTCTGCAAATGAAATTGTGTGGCTACTCTTCTGCATTGTGCCAGAGATAATGTAGTTAAAAACAAGAGAACCTACCCATGTGACTCTGACACAAAACCCTTGCACATACACTATGTGAAAGGATGAAAGTTTAATATCCCCGCTCTTCTCTCCCTCCCGTCTCCCCCCGCCCACCTTATACTGTCTACAACATTGGTCTCTCACATTGAATAGAACTGGCCTGTAGAAAGGACTTTATGATCTGAAAACAGAGATGATGTATGCACTTTTGTGATCCAAGGAAATCTTTAATATATTTTTTTTAAGTTAACACAGCTTTGTATTTATGCACAGGATCTTAAGAGTTGATGAATGGGAAGAAACTAACAGTGAAATCCTATATGGGACCACGAAGAAGTTAAGCCCCACTGAGTTCAATCGAACTTATTCCCGTGAAGTCTGTGTGTATAGGACTGCAGCCTGAGACTGCAAGCGACCTTATTACGCAAACAGTCTGAATGATTACTTCTTATATTACAGCTTTGCAGACAAAACTCTCACACACAATTAGCATCCTGTTGAAACTAGCGACAGTATGTCAGAAGATGGTTAGAACGGTGGGTCTGGCAGGCTCTTTGCCTTTCAAGAAATCGCTGCTTTTGAGAAACTCTTGATTATCAGGAGATGAATCGAGTACTGTGACAAACTGCACAGAGCAGGGGTTTCTTAAAGCAGAAGGATAAAGCATTTATCCTCAGTAATCCTGACTGAGGCAAGTGGAAGATGAGACGCATCCATCTCTTTGAGGCAAGGTGTGGGGAATCTGTGGAACCTCCAGATGCATCTGACTACAACTCCCATCAGCCCCAGCAGGCATGGCCAAGGATGATGGGAGTTGTAGTTCAGCAACATCTGGAGGGCCAAACGTTCCCCACAGCTGCCTTAAAACCACCCCATGGAAGTTTGTGGCTGAGCTGAGTCTTGAACTGGGAGCCTCCAGCTCATTCCCTAAACTGTTATGTCCAGAAGTCCCCGATTGTGGTAGCTGTGTTGGTCAGAAAACAATACAGTACAATTAAGATGTGCAACTGTTCAAATGAAAACTTTCCCATTCGCCAGGCTTTTGGGCTTTACAGGACATTGTCACAAAGCAGCACAACATTACCTTGCCAAGCCTACAAATCAGGAGCAGCCAATGCTTCGGATGTTGTGAACTACAACTCCCATCATCCCTCACTATTGGCACTGCTGGCTTTGGGTGAAGGGAGATGTAGTCCATGTGTTTTGTTGTGTGAATAAACCACATTTTGATGCATGTGCGTAAAACACATAATATAAGAAATCATCCTAAACATTCAATACAATCTTGCAAGCAAGCCTTACCCCAGGGTCTAAGCATGAGGCCAACTTTTGGTACACTGAAACAACTGAAATTTGGTGAAAAAGGAATTCACTAGCTAGGACACATTTGACCAAAAAAAATAGAAGCAGTGCCATCTAATGGACGGAAATGTGTATAGCATTAGAGCTACAGAAAAGCACCCTTTGCTGAAACATAGGAATTGACTGGCATCCCTCTTGCATGGTTTGCTGGGCTGTTGCTTTTAGACCAGCCTGCTCATGATTCACCTGTGTGTATTGACTTCCCAAAGTACCGTATTTTTCGCACTATAGGACGTTCCCGACCACAGGACGCACCTTGTTTTAGAGGGGGAGAACAAAGGAAAAAAAATTCTCCCCCTCTCTGCTCAGCGCCCCTTCAGCGAAGCGGCAAGAGAAACGGAGCCCCTTCCATTTCTCCTCCCACTTGGCTGAAGAGGCACTGCGCAGCTCTCCATCTCTGCTTTTTTCTTCTTCCATATCTCACCAAGAACACTTTTATTAAACATGAAAGATGCCAGGGTGGTAAAAAAAGAAAACACCAGAAAAACCTATGCTGCATTTTAAATTCCTCTTTGCAAAAGGGCTAAAGCAAGACATTTAAATGTCCCACCAGTGCAGAGTTCCCTTTTAGTTTGTCCTGCTTCTCTTTATTTCAAGAAAAAGCAGAAGTGAAATTTAAGGCTGCTTGCATGGTTTATGAGCACGTTTAAGGATTTCCTGATACCACCAGTTCTCAGCTCAGCTAAAAATAGTTTGCAAGAGCTTTGCGATCTCTGATAGCCTAGTATCTATCTCTCCCCCTTTTTCGTAGTTCTTTTCCACATATAGGTTGTGGGGAGGATGTAGCCCTCCATATATTGTTGGGCTCCAGCTCCCATCAGCCAGCGGTGATGGGATTTGTAGCCCAGCAACACCCGGAACGTCACAGCTTCGCCGTCCCTGATTTTGGTTTCGTTCCCACGTGAGCTAAGCGTGCCATCAGGTGCAGCTACAGTTGGATTGCTGCGCCTGAGGCTGCAACAGCCGGCACACTTATCTTGGGAGTGAGATTCCCTCAGCATCGCTGAGACTTGCTTCTGAGTAGACCAGAGAGCCTTGCCCTCTGGCCCCGCGAACTAAGCGCGAGCGCCATTGAGTTCAATAGAGACCTTCGACGCAGCGCGCCTTTCCTCGGTGCAGCCCCGCACAGGATCTGCTTCCTCATTCAGGTTCGCATCCTCCCCCAATGCAACGGCGGTGCAACCAGGAGCAGATCCCCCACCCCGGAAGAGCATCCCTTCCCTCCCAAATTGGCCGTGCACTCCAGAAAAGGGGGGGGGGGTAAGAGACGCACCGCTTGCCCGCCTCACCCAGCCCGGATGGGGGCGGGCGGAGAATGTCAGCTCGAACAACTTCCTACTGGGCTCCCGGCGGCCGCCGCCTGTCCTGCCTGTGCATCTTGCTCCACCCCGCCGCCGCTGCTATGGCTGCCGCGGAGGAAAGAGGCACCGGGACATTGCCGCCCGGGGCAAGGCAGGGGGCGAGACGGCTGCGCGGGGAACCTGGACGCCGCTCCTCCTCCTCCCCCGCTGTGTTCCGGAGGCTTCAGGTGGCTATCCCTGAAGCCTGGAGAGCGAGAGGGGTCAGTGTGCACCGACCCCTCTCGCTCTCCAGACTTCAGCAAAAGCCTGCATTCGCTCCATAGGACGCACACACATTTCCCCCTTCATTTTTGGAGGGGAAAAAGTGCGTCCTATAGAGCGAAAAATACGGTAAGTGCCAAAACCAATCCTTGTGGGAATCAACTTTCTACCTCTCGTTATTCATTTGGAGAACTATCCGTTTATTCCTATTCTTTGCTTGTTGCAACTTTAGCTATTAAATTTGTTTTTATTAATGGATTTTCATCATTAACATGGGTACATACGTCTCTGTTTTCAATTCACAGAGTCCTTTCAACTTGACCAAGCTGTGATTCCCAAGAGGTTCTCTCCTCTTATTCCTTGACTGCTAAGCTTACTCAAGAATCTTCGGTGTGGCCATGACAAGATCTACTCAGTGGACTTGGCCAGAACCCTTAACTGGACAAAGAGATTGGCTTGGCGACTTTCATATTCTCTCTTTCTACAGAGCCCCACTTCACAAACAGTAAACCATAGGCTTAGGAGGAACCCTAAGATGACATCTAGAGCAGCCCCCCATCATATAACAATAATATAAGTGCCTAGCCCTTCTTAAAAGAAAACAAAGATACCCACATCAACGTAGAGACTGATACTGCATACAGCAGGCAGTCAACTCCATTTAGTTTCCATTGGAGAATTCCAATTGGAAATGCTGTGTAAAATGCGAGCGTGGAGACTGCAATTTTGAGGATCCATAACTGGCAGCATAATCCTATGCCTTTTACTTGCAAGCAAGCCCTGCTGCGTTCAGAAGATTGCCACGTCAGGCTGTATTAACTTGTGAAGGGCAACTGGAGGAAGCCCTGTTTAGGGAAGCTTTTAATATTTGATGTTTTATCACGTTTTTAATATTCTGTTGGGAGTGCCCAGAGTGGCTGGGGAATCCCAGCCAGATGGGCGGGGTATTATTATTATTATTATTATTACTGCCAAGTACCGTAAGTGCACATTGGTTCGCAGCCCAGTAGTGCGATCCAAAAAACGTTGGGCAAAAGCTTTGCCAACTTAACAAACGCAAACACCCCTCCGCTTAGAATGGTTTCCCTGCTGCACCTGCCAAAGGGGGGTAACATTTGAGAATCACACAACTGTAGAGTTGAAAGGAACCCCCCGGGTCATCTAGTCCAGCCCCTTGCAGTGCAGGACTCTTTTTGTGCCATTGGTGAAGCAGACTCTAGTCCACGACAGCTTCTTATGCCATAATAAACCTGTTAGGGTAGGGGTACCAGATGTACCTGGTTCTCGGGGACAGTAGCCGGATTTGCAAATCTGTCCCCGGAGAAATTCCATCCCCAGATTTCATTAAATGTCCCTGGGAAACGTGGCAGCGGCAGTCTCAGCAGCCTGGAGCCAGGCTTCATTGAAAAAAATCTGGTACAGTGGTGCCTCGCAAGACGAAAAGAATCCGTTCCGTGAGTCTCTTCGTCTTGCGGTTTTTTTGTCTTGCGAAGCAAGCCCATTAGCGGCTTAGCGCTATTAGCGGCTTAGCGGATCAGCTGATAAGCGGCTTAGCGGCTTGGGAAAAGGGGGGGGGGGGAGGAAAAAACCCTGCAGGAACTCGCAAGACATTTTCATCCTGCGAAGCAAGCCCATAGGAAATTCGTTTTGCGAAGCACCTCCAAAACGGAAAACCCTTTCGTCTAGCGGGTTTTCCGTCTTGCGAGGCATTCGTCTTGCGGGGCACCACTGTAACCATAGGCTAACTGGATGCAGGAGAGGAGTTTAAGTGGGGGCGAAGGAAAAACACTAGGATTCTTTCGAACACACCTACACGTTTCTTCCACCGGATTTAATACATTGCATGGTGGGGGTTTTTTGTTTGTTTTTAAATTAACCAAAGCTCCGTTTTAAAGCAAACTTTGATCTGTGGTGCTAACTTTTTTTCTTAATTTTTTTCTTTGTTTTTTTTAAAAAACTTTTAAAATTATTTTATTTTTTTAAAGTGTCCCTGGATTTATTGGAAAAAAATCTAGTAACTATGTTAGGGTCTTTAAAGGTCCCACAAGACTTTTGTTTCCTCGCTCGCGTTCTTGGCATAGCTGTCAACTTTTCCCTTTTCTTGCGAGGAATCCTATTCGGAATAAAGGGATTTCCCTTAAAAAAAGGGGAACGTTGACAGCTATGGTTCTTGGTGCGACTGACCAACCAACCTCCGGAAGTCCTTTCTTTCTAACAGCAAGAAGTGGCTGGATGGCCACCTGTCACGGATGCTTCAGCTGAGATGCCATCCCTTGCAGGGGGCTGGACTAGATGACCCTAGGGTGTCCCGTTCCCACTCTACCACCCTATGGCTCTAGGAAAGGTTCTTGCGAGTCGCCTTGTGGGGGAAAAGAAAAAGAGATTTCACCGAAGGGAGCCGAGCCGAATCTGTGGGCGCAGACCCATCTGGGTCCCTCAGACGACACGACGGCGGCAGCGTCGGAGTCCCTTCCGCGCTGAGGTGAACAACGGCACTCAAGCGCCGACGTTCGTAATTCCGCGGGCGCCAAGCGCGCCTGCGCGAAATCGTGACGTAAGCGGGAGGGAAGGTGCCGGAACGGCGAATCGGACGGCCTGCCGCTGAGGGGAAGGAAGCGGCATGCCTCACATTTCTGGCTCGCAGTTGAAGGTCGGTGGGTGGTGGGTGGGCGAAACCCGTGCCAAGAAAGCGGGGTCTGGACGCCCTCGAGTGTTTTGGGTGAGATCAGAGGGGCTCTTTCTCTACCATCTCCTTCTCTTGTAATTTCTATTTCTATCTCTATCGTCGTCACGTTAGGCCAGTTCCCCGCACATGGCGGCCTTCGGATGGGAGCCGGAAGCGACTACAGGAAGGAAGAGCTTGACACTTACCCTCTTTCCTCTTTCCTCTCTCCTTGCCAGAACAGCGCATGCGCCCTAAGGCCACTCGACGCGGGGCTTTGCCGTTGGGAGAGGGAAAAAAGAAAAAGGGAAAAAAGAAAGGAAGCGTAAAGACGCGAATTTTCCTCGCTCGCGCAGCGCGCGGCGGCCGCTGATTGGATGGCGCGGGGAGGGGACTCGCCGCTCTCGCGCCCCGGGGCGTCGTGCGCAGGCGCGAAGCCTTTCAACGGTTTCCCGCTGAAGCGCCAGCTGCGTGGTTTCGCTTTCTGTTCCTGAGGTGAGTGGCGAAGAAGGAAAAGGGGAGAATTAGGTCGCCTGCTTTCTTTAATTTTTGAGTTTCAAGAGGTAAGCCTTAACTTATTATTGTTATTATTGTTGTTATTGTTATTAGTGAAATTCATTGGACTCATTTTCTTGCCGCTAAGCGTCTTTCCAAAAACAACCCCCCCCAACGTTCAATAAAAAGCAAGGCGAGGGGTTGGGGGGGGGATGAGACATTAAAGAGGAAACATTTGCCTCATTAATAACACAGGGAGCCCTGATCAAGTGGCTCCCGAGTACTGTATTGTCAGGCCCAGGGCAGACTAGAAAGAGGGCATAGCTCTAACTATGGAAGCGGCTTCCGAAAGAGGCTGAGATGTTTTTAAAAAGAGGGTAAGGCCACGACAAAAGAAGGTAGGATACAGTAACGAATGGTGTATGCGGAAATGGCGAAACTTGCCAGAAGAATGAGAAACCGGGAGAACAGAAAGGAATGGAGGTGGTTTATTGAGTATTTACAAAAAAGGAAACAGATTAAGACATGGGCATGATTATTAGTAAAACCTACAGTGTTTTTTAAATTATATACATAAAAAAGTAAAGGTACCCCTGCCCGTATGGGCCAGTCGTGTCCGACTCTGGGGTTGCGCGCCCATCTCTCTTAAGAGGCCGGGGGCCAGCGCTGTCCACAGATACTTCCGGATCATGTGGCCAGCGTGACAAGCTGCATCTGGCGAGCCAGCGCAGCACACGGAAACACCGTTTACCTTCCTGCTATAAAGCGGTACCTATTTATCTACTTGCACCCGGGGGTGCTTTCAAACTGCTAGGTTGGCAGGCGCTGGGACCGAAAGACGGGAGCGCACCCCGCCGTGGGGATTTGAACCGCCGACCTGACGATCGGCAAGTCCTAGGCGCTGAGGTTTTACCCACAGCATCACCCGTGTCCCTGAAAATTATATACATACACACACACACATATATATTTATAATACACACACACACACATATACATATATCTCCACATACACGTACATATGTGTGTGTGTATATATACACACACACACACATATATACATATACATGCATATGTATATATATTTGTATATTTTTGTGTGTACTGTGTATATGTGTGTGTGTGTGTGTATGAATGAATGAATGAATGTGTATGTGTATGTATATATGGTATATCTTAGAATAGACAGATAAAAGAAGTAAGTTAAGACAATTTGAAGTATGCAGGAAAAGACGGAAATAAATGTAAGGAACTGCAGAAAGAGGGGGAAGGGAGTTGAAATTGAAAATGTTATAATTTCAAAAATAATTGTAAAGTATATAAATGGAAAATAAAAATTGATTTATTTTTAAGAAGAGGGTTAGGCAAATTCAGAGGATAAGGTTGCCAGTGTCTATTGGTCATGATGCCTGTGTTCTCCGTGTGCTAATCATTAGTCCTCTCCCCCCCCCCCCCAGCACTGTAACCTGATAAGGGCTTGTTTAGATATAATTAGGAAAATACATGGGTAGTAAACCAGGGGGTGGTAGCTGATGGGTCTCGAATCCTCAGTGAGTTTGGGACTGTCCCTGCATGCAAAGACAGGCTCTAGCAGATTGAGTGGATGAGACCAATAGTGGGTCCAGTGGAAAGGCGGTTTCTGTATGTGTTGTAGAGGGACATGAGGGGCAGATGCATGTTGTCAACCTGGGAAGGTTGGCCATCTAGGAGAAGGAAAATTCATATCCTAAAGCTCTGCTGCCTTTCAGGAGATCTTCAGGAGAAGAAAAGGCATAAGGAGCAAACTACACAAATCCGGAGTGTAGAGTGCATAGTTATTTCTTTCTTTCAACAAAAATTTAACTCATAATAGCCTTTGCTTGCTCACCCAAAACCAGGATGCAAGGCTCATTTTCTGTTTAGTTGATAAACCCTCACATGGTCATGCTCCTCGAGGCAGCTGAAGTGCTGGCTCATTGGCCCGTGTAAGAGAGGTGGTGGGGCACTCATGGACTCTGCCTGTCCATGTTGCTCTGGCTGTAGATATTCAGTATCTAAATATCCTATCTAGATATTCAGTGCAAGGTACTGTACTGCGTATTTCAGTGCCAAGGAAGTTGTGATACAACAGAACCAAAGCCTTAAGATGAGAACCATGGAGTGTGCATTACAAAAGAAAAAAGTGCAAGAACACATGCCAGGTAAAAAATGATAATTTAAATTATCGGCATCTCCATTATAAAGCATAAATTAAAAAAAAACCAAGCAGCCTAATTTTGTGCATATTTACTTAGAAATAATGTTCAGTTACTCCCATATGGCAATCAAAGGAAAATTCCTTTGGTTTAAAGCTGGAAAGTGCAGGCTTATGAAATCTGCTTTTTTATTATTTGTTAATTGCATTTATATTTCACCTTTTACTCCAAGGAGCACAAGGTGGCATACATGGTTCTTTTCATTTAACCCCCACAAAATGTAGAGGGAGGCTAGGCTAACAGGCATATACTCTTAACAGAATAAAACTTAACAACTACAGTAAAGCCTCTCCTCCTCCAAGAGGGGAGGTGTTGTGGACGGGACGCGATTTCTGCGTCACGCAGGGGGCATTACGCCCCCTGCCCCACTCACCTGGCTGGCACACCACGCCCACAGGTAAGCACCCAACCGGGCGGCTTGGAGGGGGCGTGGTTTGCAGTTTAACTTACTGCTGTGCCAGCCATTCCGCCTCATTTTCCGCCTTCTCGTCACGAGTCAGCTAGGAGTCCTCGCAGGGAAGAGCTCAGCCACGAGGTTTGGAGTCGGGTGTGTGGGTGTGTGTGGAGGCTTCTTGGTTCCTGGCTTGCCTTTTAAATTTAGGAGGCTTGCGTGCGCTCATTGCTTTACTGCTTTTAAAAACCCAGGCATCCAGGTTCGCTATCTGCGTTAGTTTTCGCAAGCTGCCTTGCTGTGTCCTCTTTTCCGTATAAAAACCTACATTTAACCTTCTATTTCCCCCCACTCCTGGCATGTGGGCTCTCCAGTTTGTCTGTTACCTTTCTTAAGATGCAGCTTGTTCCCTTACCCAGCACGTGGTCTCTCCGCTCCCAGCGAGGTCTGAGTGTGAGTGTGGCTCCGTCTTTCTCCCTCGTCTCTTCGCTGCGCTGTGCGTTTTCTTTCTTTCTCCCTCGTCTCTTCGCTGCGCTGTGCGTTTTCTCTCCCTGTGCGTTTTTCCTTCCCTTGCCTCTGCTTTGGTGGCTGTGCGTTTTATTTTAATTTTTGGCCAGGGTGCTTGTACGTTTTTCCCTCTATTGCCCTTGCCCATCCGATTGCGTGGTTGGTCTGGGTGACTGAGTGGGTTTGCCTTACATTTTAATTTGTTGGCCAGGGTGCTTGTACGTTGAATACTATAAAATAAGGAAACATTTATTATATAGTTTCATTAACTTTCCCTCCACTTCCCCAACATTACAGCGCCAGAAATTTGCCAGAATTCTGATGAAATATTTCCAAAAGAATTTCTGTAAGCACAGAGGCCAATATGTCAAAGAGAAAAGAGAGAAGCTTTTCAGCATCATCATCTGAAAAAAGACCTAGGCAAGCCACATTTGATTCTGATGATGACCCTAACGAAGAGGAGTTGTCACAGCTACAGAGTGACAGCGGTTACTACTCACAGTCGGTAAGCAATTTGTCCCACAATGTGGTTTTATATTATGCCTGAGAGAAAAATGAAACTATTGATGATCAGATAAGCACAGAGGGGCGGGGCGGGACATGTAAGTTAAGCACCTGTGCGAGGAGAAGGTAAGTACTATCTACTGATAGTAAGTACTAAAGCTGGAATAGGGGATTGCATGCTTGGAGCCAGATTCCTACATCTCCTTAATTACCGCTTATTGTCTGCTTTTGTTATAGCCATTTCCAGGGGTCCTTTAAGTTTCCATTAACTTGAGAGCCTGCTTTAAAAGTTGAACTCTCACCTGTCTGCGACAGAAGTTGGTGGAACTTAGCCATGGATAGAAAAGTTTAGTACCTTTGAGGAGGAGGCCATGCCAGCCAACCCTCTCCCTTTTTTATCTTACAGTTTTAAACTTTCATACCGAATAAGCCCAGTAAACAAAAAACAGATAATGAAAGGTTAGAAGCGAGGGTGTGGGTACTATGGCACAGTGTATGTATGACTACCTGCTTGCAGGGTGCAAGTTGAGTACGCTCTGTGCAATGAACTCTTCAAAACCATTAAGAATAATGCCTTATGCTGAGTCTGGTCATTGGTCAGTCTTTGCACCCCAGAGCATCTGTAAGGAAGGAGGTAGTTTTTCAAGTACAGTAGTACCTCGGGTTACATACGCTTCAGGTTACAGACTCCTCTAACCCAGAAATGTTACCTCGGGTTAAGAACTTTGCTTCAGGATGAGAACAGAAATTGTGCAGCAGCGGCAGCAGGAGGCCCCATTAGCTAAAGTGGTGCTTCAGGTTAAGTACAGTTTCAGGTTAAGAACAGACCTCCAGAGCGAATTAAGTACTTAACCCGAGGTACCACTCTACTGTATATGGAACACCAGATATTATGGTAAGTGTGGCTTGACTGAAACTGCCTTGCACGTGACAAAAATGCACAGGAGTTCATTATTACCTGCTCACTCAACTTCCTTATCCCTGGGCCTAAAGTCGATACTTTCAGGCAAAATAGCTCTTTATATTTTGTTAGTTGCACTTGGGCTTTACCATTGCTCTCACGTTTTTTTAGGGAGACTCATTTGACACAGTTTGTGATCTGCTATTTAGGCTACTACTTTAATTGTGTGGGGAAATGGCAAATGAGAGCTGAATGTTCTGCTAGTAAGGATTATTCAGACACCCCATGGTATTGTTAAAAATATGCAAGCGTTGTGATGATCTGTGACTTTCTGTTTGTGTACAAAAGATGGGTGATCAGTTTTAAACATCTTTGTAATGTATCTGTAGGTGTCAGGAGAAGTTGGAATAATTGAAAGTATCCAGCTGAAGAATTTCATGTGCCATTCAATGCTGGGCCCCTTCAAATTTGGACCCAATGTCAATTTTATAGTTGGAAATAATGGAAGTAAGTTTTCATTTATTATTTTAAATCATATGGAAAATTATAATATTGGCATTTCTTCCATTCTGTAGCATATTTCTTATTTATCAATTTCTAATATACCAGTTTTTCTGAACAAAAAGCAGAATAGAACACTAATAAAATACCTATAAAAGATTACAAACAATAAAGAAGCAAATTTAGTACCTCTCAAACAATAACTAAGATACATATGAGAGATAAGATGCTTGGAGAGAAGGAACAGCAGAAGATTATGGGGAAGGGGGAAAAGAAAACCCCCAAATCAAAAAGAGAAAGCCTCTCTTATGAGTGGTCATTATTCTTATATGTATTTAAGCATTTCTTTGGAACACAGAAACTGTGTTTTATCAGGTCAGACTTGACTGTCATGTCCAGTGTTGTACATTGTAGCTGACAGTAGCTCTCTGGTCTCAGGCATGCTCTTTCACATCATTGCCTATCAGAAACTATATTGCATTACATGGACTTGCCCTACTGTTCATATTTTTCCTCTCTCCCTACAAATAAGTTTGAGCCTGTATCAGAAGAGGGCGATACAATCAGTTAGGCTCTTTTCCACAAAAGCTTATAACCAATGAATTTCACTAATGAAATCTATCTTACCTATTATTTCACAGTTATTTCTATTGAATCATTGAACAGAATAAGAATCCTCTATTTTCTAACTTTACCTTGCTAATTTTGCAGTGAATATGTTGACACACTGAGTTATCATCAAAGCCCCCTTTGTGACTGTCAAAAAAAGCATTAGCACTATGTACTCATGCTGCTCAGTTGAGCTTTTCCAATTGGTTCAGGGCCTCCTGACCCACGAGATGTGAAAGAACCATCAATGGCTTGCTTCAATATGTTTGTATAACGCTTAAGAGAATGCCAGTTATAAAATTCTTGTATTTATTTCATTAAATGTATGGGCCACTTTTGTTAATGCAATTAATATCAATACATTATTAAAGCGTACATTAAAAACCCAGTAACATAACACATTTTCACAATACAGCAGCAAATATGAAACAAATGAATATTGAAGCTATAGCTATAGTCTCTCATGAGAAAAAGTGCCATTGAGTTAAACCCAAGAGGGTTTTTATGTTATGTGATCTCATGCTTTATAACCCGGTAGCTTCTTTAGGAATGGTCTTTTTTTAAAAGAAAAAGGGAAATAAGGGGGGGGGGAATGGTCTTTTAAAAAAAAAAAAGAGAGAGAGAGAAAGAGCCATTTTTTGCTGCCTTAAAAATAGCTTGCCAACTATTAAGAGCTTAATAAATTTTGCTTCATTCAGGTGGGAAGAGTGCTGTGTTAACGGCCCTTATGGTTGGTCTTGGAGGAAAAGCTACAGTGACAAATCGGGGAACGTCTTTGAAAGTATTTGTGAAAGATGGACAGAGGTAAGTCAAAATCCAGTATTAAGGCAGAATGAGTAAGAACAGTACCAGGGATGGAGGGAAGAATTTCCTGTTCCTCCAGAAATACTCTGCAATCTTTGAGGCCAGTGTCAGGTGATGAGATCTCTGCAAGAGTAATACATATTAGCTAGCTACCTACACCAACCATTTGTGGTGTCAGCAATCTTTGAGGCCAGTGTCAGCCATTTGTTAGTTCCCAGGAGAGGTTAATCCTCAGTCTGTACAACTCCTCCAGTCCATCTTGGAACTGTTGCAGTCTACAGATGTTACGGCTTGAGTGTTAGGTTATGCCTTTTTTCTTACCCTGTCTCCTGGTATAGAAACATTGGGCACTGTTTACTGATACTTGTGTTCATTTTTACAAAGGTGTTGTGTACCATGAATTAAAAATATCTTCCTTGGCATAAGGCTTAGAGTCCTTATTTACTATTTCATAAAATACGCTGCTTGATTGTAAAAGAAACAAAGCGGTTTACAAAAAGATAAAACAAGAAAATCAAGAAAAATTCACAACCATGCTTTTAAACATACAAAAAGTTAAAATACTAAAACAGATTAAAATCTCCTCAACTTCTGAGCTCCTGGGTGGGCTTGTCTAAACAAGAATGTTTGTAGCAGGCACCAGAAAGAGTACAGTGAAGGTGCCTGCTTGATCTCAAGAGTGCAGGTGCTGCCACACTTTACAGCTGCGGAATGCGTCTAATGTGGCACCTGTAGTATTGCCAATTCTGCCGATTGAAGCGGTCTAGTGGGCACATGTTGGGTAAGGCAATCTCATAGGTGACCTGGTTGCAAGTTGTTAAGGGCTTTATATGCTACTGGCAACACCTTGAACTTGGTTAAAAAGATAATTTCTTGAATTTACATGTTAATTAAAATCAGCTCATTTTTTGTCTTCAGTTCTGCAGATGTTTCAATAACGCTGCGAAACCGAGGTGAAGATGCGTTTAAACCACAGCAGTATGGTGACTCTATCACCATCAGTCAACGCATAAACTTGGAAGGACATCGTAATTACAAACTGAAAAGCAGCACAGGTACTTTTAATTTTTATGAAGTATTCAAAGAAGGTCTATTTTTAGAAGAAACGTGAGGTGAGCTGCCTTCTTTCTTAAATACAGTAAGCCCACAGCTTGTGTGCATTTAACTTGTATCCATTCAGGCTTACCTGCATGGCATTTTTTTGAACAAAATGAAAAAGGGGGTGGGGTTCTGGGAAAAATGAAGTTGACAATCCTACCTGACATTGAACCTATTGACTCTGCAATTTTAGGCACGATCCCTGGAACGTAACCCCCACATAAGTTGTGGGCCTCCTGTATCCTCTTGTAAATGTTGGTCTAACATGAGCATGCAGATACCTTGTACTGCTCAATATTTTTTTTGTTGGACTGCTTGGGCTTGCTTCATCATTAGCAAGAGTAATGATAGGATTGTGTCTGCATTATACTGGTGTCTACCCCGACGTTGTAGACATAGTAATAAGTCAGAAGGATTGGCCTGGTTTTTCACTCCTCAGGCTTCCCTGTCGTTGTTACTAGTCCATCTGCATTCCCCAGCCTGATCATTAGTATTACATCAGTTTTAATCTAAATTGTACACAGGGAAGCTCAAACAATTTTTTTAAAGGGGCAAATTAGGAAAACTCAGGATTGTTTCTCTTCTTTTTGTCAGATTGTCATCCTTGGTGTGAGTCGTCTTCTCTATTCTCTCCCCTATCATGCACTTTTGCGGTTGTTTAAATAAAAAAGGCATTTCAATTTTGTTCCTCCTCCAAGTCACCTTCTGTGTCCCACTCTTCTTGCTTTGCATGTCTCCCTCTGGTGCCATGCCCTACCCCCCTTTGTTATGACTTCACAGAGGAAGGGGAAAGTGGAAGTGTAGAAATCCTTGCTAAACATAAACATGTGATAAAGCAACAGGAGAAAGCCTTGGCAGTAGCTGCAGAGCAAGCTCCTCTGGCCCTTCCTCTACTATTGCAGTACAAGTTCATAAAAAAAGCAGCAGTGCTTTCCACGGTACATTAGTTGTCCTGGCTGTAGCCACGGCCAGAGAGTTGATTTGCCCTCCAACCTCAGTGGTATGGCTTGGTTGTGCCTCACGAAACCTGAACTGCCGAAGTATTTTGCGCACCCCCCCCCCCCCAAATCTCCTAGAGATGCCTTTCTCGAACATTCAGCTTTGCATAGGCCTAGACTATGCTGGCTTTTTCTTTTTCCTCCTATGTTCAAATTTTGGTCCTGCTAATGTTCTCCCCTCCCGATTACTAAGGAGTTCTATAAAAGGCCAGCCACAGAACAGAACTAAGGAAACAGTAGAAGTAGAGGTCTCCAGGGGAAAAATCTGGTCACACGGTTCCTGCGGTCTGAGCAGTAGGAGGAATCGTAGTCCATTTGGGTACCAAGACAAAGCAACATCCTGGACATTTTTAGGGGGAATGGAGGGTATATAAATGCAGTAAATATAAATAAGTGTTCATTCTCAGCACCAATATTCTGTTCTACACTAAAGGTATAATTTAATTGGTGTTACGTAGTAACTTTAAAAATCTGATTATGGTTTATTCTCACTTTTATATTCAGGTGCCATAATTTCATCCAAGAAGGAAGAATTAACTGCCATCCTAGATCACTTTAATATCCAGGTAAGTCTAAATTTGTTTACTTCTACATATAACACCTAATAGATGATTTTTAAAAATTGATTTGATTCTCTTTGCTTAAGGGTGTGTAGACAATTACTGCAGCTTATGATTCCTCCCCTCCTTGAATTGAAGCCCCTATGCTCAAACTCTTATAGCAACTTTTCGTGCGTCACGAGAAACTGGTTTTAGGTGGTAGTGACTGAGTGTATTGTCAAAAGGTTCCTCTGGGTGTACTGTTTGCAGTGCAGTTCTCTGGATTGTGGCCAGTGGTTATGTGGAATTTGCATTTTAAAAACAAACTTGCCCGTTAAAGCTCTTCTGACATCCTGTTTCAGTGAGCCGTTTGTGACTTCTCAAATTCTTAAAATAGTAAAGGTGCTGTAAAGGAAAATCTTCACAAACTTTTATGTAGTTAATTAAAAGCCGTTATGCTTGAGGTACTGTTACAACCATAATAATAATTTATCTTGTCTTGCAATGGATGTTGAAGAGAATTTCTGAATTTCAAGTGACTGCTTACATAAATATTGACTGCTTGCCAAAGCTAAACAAAATAGTAAGTGACTTTTGTTGTTGCAGGTGGATAATCCTGTATCTATACTCACTCAGGAAATGAGCAAACAGTTCTTGCAATCTAAAAATGAAGGTGACAAATACAAGGTAAACAAAACTACCATATGATGTTGTCAGTAATCCATCGGGGAGTGTATGGGGTGTTAGTAGAGGGGTAGTACCTCTGGTGGGGGACATGTCGTGCTTCTTCTGGGGTAGTTTGTCCACCTTTGGTCCCCACCCTCCTAGAAGCTGTCAGTATGCCCAGCTGGTTCCAAACATATTGTTCTGTTTTCCTTTGGACCACATCAGCACAGCCGAGGGAGGGGGGCCTTGTTGTCTGGGCAGCCCAGGACCTCCATTCGCACTGCCTAGGCTTGTGCCCCAAGGAGGTAACTTCAGTGCTGCTAATGACTTCACCCTTGGAAGCACACTCCATTGTCTCTTGAGACAAACAGATACCAACAAATCCATTGGACATGACTCTTCCTTGTTTTGAGAAGCACAGCACACCACTCTAAGGAATGGAAAGTCTATGTGTGCTCTTCTTATTCAGATTTTGAGCAGCTTGAAGGGCTTGATGGGTATATTGGAAGCATGCACAAAATTTACATTTAGTGGATAGCCATGGTGCTGCTTCTATATGTTCTTATCGTGCACATGTTGAGTGAGGTGGGTGGAGCAGGTAACTAGGGCTTTAATGAAATGTGTAAGTATAAATGGACTGCATTCATAATTCTTAGTCTTTTAGAAAGTCAGTTATAGAACATGAACTTGTGTTTTCTTGCATTAGTTCTTTATGAAGGCAACACAGTTGGAGCAGATGAAAGAAGATTATGCATACATTATGGAAACCAAAGCAAGAACTCATGATCAGATTGAACAAGGAGCAAAGGTATTATAAACAGTAATGTTATGTTTCCCAGGCGGGAAGGTAAACGGTGTTTCCGTGCGCTGCTCTGGTTTCAGTGTTCTGTTGCGCTAGAAGCGGCTTAGTCAAGCTGGCCACATAACCCGGAAAAACTGTCTGCAGACAAACACTGGCTCCCTCAGCCTGTAAAGCGAGATGAGTGCCACAACCCTAGAGTCATCTGCGACTGGACTTAACTGTCAGGGGTCCTTTATCTTTACCTTTTAGTCCTACAAAATAAATTCCTAACACTGATTTATTCTTCATGAAGCATCATAGTCACTTTTTAAAAATATATACTATTTTGTTAAAGATTTTGTGCAAACAAGCAAAAGCAATTACAACAGAATCTCATACAAATGATTTTGTAAAAACACAACTGCAACTTAAAGAAACAATGCACAGATGCAGTAAAACCTTTAGCAACATACATAATCTGATACTGAGCTTCCTAGACAGCTCCTCTGGGTTTCTTCTGTCCCTAGTAAACACTAAGAAATGGTCCTAGTATCTGTACTGCTGTCATCTCCAACAACATTTTGTGTCTCTCCTTAGTATCTTGAAGAACTTCGGAAGCGTTATTTGGAGAAGGAGGATCGTTACAAAAGTATTGCTTTTGTGAGTGAAATGCAGAATGAACTGAAGAAGTTACAGCACCAAATAGCTTGGGCAATGGTAATTTGTTGTTTCAGTACCTATATATGGGTTTAAATTGTGTCATATTTATTGTGTGATGCTTACATTAATCTTACATTTTAGGTGAGAGACACTGAAAATGAAGTTGAAACACTCAGAGATGATATTGGTGCTCTAGAAGCAAGAACTGGAAAATTTGTTGAGAAAGTGAAAGAATGGCAGGTATATATGCATTTATTGCAAATACTGACTTGAATTGCTTTGATTCTCTTGTTCAAGTGAAGCATTGTTTTTGTTTCTTTAAAGACTTGGCGAGACTAACACAGCCAGTTTTAAAATCTTACCTGTACTCTTTAAAATATAGGTTAGTGTGACTGGTGTCTTCTGAGACTGCATCACAAAATGTCAGATCTGTTAAGCAGCCTGCTTTATTGTCACCTCTCATCAAAGCCTTAGCCTTCATGCAAGGATCACAAGAAGAAAATACAGGTGCTTCTTGTACAGGTCCGCATGAATGCCCTTGCATGAGCTATTTGGCCATCTAGTTAAATGTGTGCTACTTGTGAGCTTTCTCATATAAGCAAATTGCATTTAGAAGACTGGAGAAGCAAATATCTCAGTTCTGAGTTACATGTCAGCTTTGATCGGCTTTGTATATAATCTAATAAACGATCAACAAAGATTTTGTAGAAAATAATTCAGTGTTCCTATTACTGCCCTCTAATAATTGTCATTTGAGCTGATTTTTTTGTTTACGTGTGTCCTTTAATGAAGCCAAGTTGAGACAACCATTTGGTCAAGAGTGGATACCACGGCCAGGCCGAAGCCATCAATAGGTCTACCCAAACCACCTCTGGTTGGCTGCCATCCCTGGCCAGAACCTAAAGTGTAGCCTGGATACGATGCTGCTTCGTTGATCAGAAAAGGGCAAGAACTGCTTCCTGGTATTTTTGCCAGGAGCTTCATCTTGCCCAAGGGGGCTGGGATGGATACCCTGGCCCTCTTTTGGGTCAGAAGAGGACTCCAAGATTGAAGTACTCACAGTACTAGGCTGCCCATCAGTTTGTACTAGGCTCAGCTGTAAGGTTCCCAGTTAAAACCAGAGGCCTGACATTATGTTAATGAAATTCAGAATGAAGTGTTGTCTGGAAAGTAAAAGGTGATCATACTTCATCTGCAAACTGTTGACCCTTTCTCCCGTTCCAAGTCATGGCTGATTTGTCTCAAGTTCCTTTGGATCATTCTCTGCACATTCACCTAATTTCCCTGGTATAATGAGATTTCTGATTGTTTTCTCTTTTCAGACTAAGGTAAAAGATGCAGAAGGAAAACACAGAACTATGCAAGACAAGCTAGAGAAGATAACGGAAGAAGCTCAGGCATTAGAACCATCATGTGCTGCTTTGAAAGCAGACGTTCTATCTAAAAGAAGAGCAAAGAATGATGCAGAGGTTTGTGGATGTAAAGTTCAGACTTAGAAGTTCCGTAAGAATTTGCCACACACTAATGGTCTAGGCATACTTTAGTATTTTGTGCAGACCTGCACTGAAATCAGACACACAGATTCTTTTATCAGCAGAGTTGAGTGTCTTGGATTGTAAAAGGCATGAAAGCAGAGTAATGGGTCAAATGAGTATAATTTCAAAAAAGGCAGAAGAAATCTCTGCTGTAAGTTTGTTCCACTCAGTTGTTCACCAGAGTTTTGCTTTCCTTGTTTAAGGCAGCATATAATCGGTCTCAAAATGAATTGAAACGCTTGGTGAAAGACCATGAACAGCTGTGCAAAAAAATTGAGGAACTGAAGACCAGGTAATTTTCATTTTCTAAATATGTTGTATCAAAAAGAGAAGTGAGTAAACGGGCATTTTGTTACCCAAAACCACTATATATACATATTTATCTGTAAGAAACATGTAATGACAAACCAGAAGTTGAAACATCTCTCCTCTATGTTATCAATAATTTCCTAAAAGTTCACTTTATGTTTAAACAAGACTGACCAAGTTGAAAACAGAGAAGTTGAAATTTATTATAAGCAACCTTTTTTATCTCTTGAGTATATATCAGCTTATTAAACTTAATTATATTAAATTTATTTAACTACTTATTAAACTCCGCTAAAACTGTGCTCTGTTTATCTCACACTTTGACTACTCCTATCTTCTATCTGGCTGTCTTCTCTTCTGTTTTGGAAACTTCATTGCAAAATCAAAATGTCCATCTTCAGATAATTATTTTTTGTGAGAAGCCTTTAATGCCACTTCTGCATGATGCAGAAACTCCTCCTTAAATACTTTTTGCATCCTTGCTTCATTAAAGAAAAAAGAAAACCCTTATGAGGGCCCCCTCACTTAACTTTTTTATGAATTAAAAAGTTGGAGATGCTAGCTTTTCTTTTTAGAAGTGCCACAATCACTTGCCCATTTTGGTTTTCCTTTTCTGGATTTAAAATACCCTTTTTGATATTGAGTAACTAGTACTTTAGCATTATTCCAAATGCAGCACCACCATGTGTATAATGGTACTATGATTTGTCAATTGGACAAATCTCCCAGAGAAGCCCTTTATTATTATTATTATTCATATTATTATTATTTTACAACTGCTACTGGACTAGCCACCAGAACCACAAGTTCTCAGTTGCTCAGATCCATCAGCATAGATGTGATGCTAGGGTCGCCCCCCCCCCCCCCCATGAACAGCACCTTATTTTTATTTACACAGTCTCATTTGCTTATTTGTTGCCCATTCAGTCACTTTGGAAATAACCTTTTGGAGCCCTTTGCTGCTTGGGTTAAAAATTGGTTACTCTACTGGAATCTAGATAAATGTATAAGCATCTTAAATAGCACTGATCTCTAATAAAGATCAGTGTGGGGGCTAGCTGCTTACTTCCCTCCTTTGTGATAATTTTCTGTCTCCCCCTCCTTTCTTCTACTTGTTCATCGCTTGCTGAACCATAAGAGGATGTGTCATTTTGTATGACAGCTAAGTGTACTCTGAAACCTTTGGTGGTAGACTTTATCAAATATAAATCTGCCCACTTTATCCCCCTTGCCCTGTTTCCTCTCTCTGTTTTCCCCATTTTCTATTTAGAGTGTATATTCCTTGCAGGCAGAAAGATGTCTCTAAGATGCAAAGAGTGATGTATAAATAATAATTATATAATTAATCTACAGTGCTTTGCTAAAAGCAGGTAGAAAAGCACATGCTGCTGCCTTTTGTTCAGAGAATGGTAAATAACATAAGTCTCTATGGGATTTTAAAAATCTATAAATGCAGCCTTAAAATCTGTATTCGTGTTTCTTTTAAAATGCAAGTGTGAAACTGTGGCTAGCCAGTTTTGATTAAACTCAAATGCTGCATGCATAAAAGCTGCCCCAAAGGAAAGATGTATGTCACAAAAGTATTCCTCCAGAGCAGCTCTTTAATATAATACTGTTTGGTTTGCATGATGTTACAGTGCTGAACAAATTTCGGGGCCCGAAACATTGGAAAAACAAGCAAGAATTGAACGAGCAGCTAAGGAAGAGCAGTTAAGGACACTTCTTGATCAAGAAGAATCAAATGATAACCAAATAAAGCAGTTTCAAGAGGCTATAAAAACATACAAGGAAGAGGCTGCGAGGCTTAAGTAAGTTTATGGGATGTAACTGTCGTTATTACTTGATTTGTGTTTTGTGCTATAAGTTGGGCTTCTGAGCATTTATTTTTCTTGCTCTGTGGACCACAGCTAGCACCTTCATTCAGCTCTCTCCTGCCAGGCATATTTGTCTGAGGAGAAGCATGTATGTTCAACTCTTTCTTGGTTAGTTTTGGGAAGGGACAAGGGATCGTTTCAGTTCCCTGTTGTTTTTCTTCAAGGGGTAGAGGTGATTGCCATTTTGGTAAAGACATCTGACATCCCACTTTGCAAACAGACACATCATTTTTTTTAAAAAAATGAAAAACAATAAAAGCAGTTATTTTATAAGCTTCCTCTGGAGAAGGGCACCCAAGGTACCAATTTGGAGAATGTGTTATTAAATACAAATGGCTTGCAGTTTTGCAAACATCTTCCTGATGATTAGTTGGAATCTTCTTTCTTGTAAATTGAAGCCATTGGTTTGG
The DNA here is from genome assembly GCF_964188315.1 of Podarcis muralis. Classification (NCBI taxonomy): domain Eukaryota; kingdom Metazoa; phylum Chordata; class Lepidosauria; order Squamata; family Lacertidae; genus Podarcis; species Podarcis muralis. The sequence continues at coordinate 103,777,204 of NC_135657.1, forward strand.
GACCTACTGTCAAGAGCAGGAGAAAACAAGCTTGCTCCATCTTCCATGTGACAGCCCTTTTAGATATTTGAAGTTGGCTATTTCCTCTCAGTTGTTTCTTTTTCAGGCTAAACATACAGAAATGAAGCTCCCTTATTTTGGTCATTGGATGTGGCATGGTGTTTACTTAATCTTGTTACAGTGAAACCTTGGTTCTTGAACTTAATCCGTTCTGGGAGTCCATTTGACTCCCAAAACTGTTCAAAAACTAAGGCGTGGCTTCCGATTGGCCGGAGGAGCTTCCTGCACTCAAACGGAAGCTGCGTTGGACATTCAGCTTCCGAAAAACGTTCGCAAACCGGAACACTTACTTCTGGGTTTGCAGCTTTCAGAAGCCGATTTGTTTGACAACAAATCGAAGCCATTCGGGAAGGTATGACTGTATATTAATAGTATTCAAATGTGCTTTTCTGTATGTTATTCTACTTTTGTTTTACTATGTTACTATGAAATTGTTTTTGTAGTGCTTGTTTGAAATGCAACCCTGTTTCTTTGTTACAAGTCACTTTGAGCTTGTTTTTGTGTGTGGAAAGGTGGCATACAAATAAAGGGAATCAATGATTGATTTGGAAGCCCTGCTAAAGCAATTGTACCTTATAAGCAATCAGGTGGTGTGCAAAAGGCTACCTATTTCTTTAAAATGGACTAGGCCTTAATAATAATGCATGATATTTCAGTAGCTTCTTTGCTGTTTCAGGAAGGAAGAATGGGAACTGAAGAAAATATTGGATTCTCAGCAACGGCAGCTAAGAGAGTTAAAAGAGAGTAAAACAGATCAACTGAAAAGGTTTGGACACTATATGCCAAAGCTCTGTAACGCAATTGAAGAGGCTCACCAGCAGGGGCAGTTTCAATACAAACCATTAGGACCCGTAGGTAATTTATAATTCTCCTTGTAAATAATTTTTAAACATTGAAAAGTAGACTATGGATACTGCATCACAATTTTAATGGTTCTCAGATTTGATCCTGAAATAGAAATAGTAAACTTTGTGATTTCTTGATGTACGTTCATGGCTGTGTTCTTCATCCTGGTATTGCTGAATAAGGATGGTGACAGTGGGAGACTCTTAAATTCCTATTCCCCAACTATTTCACAGTCTTAGCTGTGCTTTTATAACCCTCTTCAGATATTTGCACGAATCGCCTGCATACCCCTGCCCCCATCCCCAGTTTTACACATTGCAGTTAATCTGCAAGTTAATGTACAAGCAGTCCATAGTTGGTCTATAAGTAGTTTACTGACCACCAAGTAGCGTGCATATATTGAGGATTTGCATTTTAAAAACAGACTACCATGACTTTGTTGTGGTTTTTTTGCGTGCTTCAGTATTGGGAATACTTACTCTTGTTTCGTTTTGGGCCACTGTGTGAAAAAAAGATTTTGTACTAGGTAGGCTAGGTCTTATTTTGTACTAGGTCTTATTTAACAGGGCCGCACTTGCGTTCTTAGGAGTGGCTGGCCACCTTTGCTTCATTGTAAAGTGGTTTCAGCCTTGCCAGGAGGTTATAGCTTGTGGATTTGCATTCATTTTAGTGGAATAATCTTCTGGGAAGTTGCTTTTAGAATAAAAGTTCAAACCTTTTTTGATATTTGTTGCGTTCTATAGAAAGGCAAGAACTTTACACTGAATAAAAAATGGAAAAAGCAAGGATTGGAAAAAAATTATTTGGAAAGCGTATTGAAGTTTTGAGGTATTTTTTTTAAAAAAAAATATTCAAAAATTAAACTCTGCCATTCGTAGGCAAAGATAAGCATTGCCTCTACTGTTGGTTTTAAAGGATTTAAATCTCCTGCATGGTAGAAACATAGTCACAGGCCCAAACTAAATTTGACATTAATGGCTTGCAGGTATGTAAACCGCACATTCATTACATTTTAAACAGCCATTGCATATGCACATTCAATCTCTCTCCCCCTCCCTCCCTGATTCCCCCTCCCCACGTAAGCTGCTATTAGTTTTGGATGTGGAGCTCCAAAACTCCTGCAGTGGCTACTAAAAACCCCCATTCATGAGCATTTAAATTGCTTTGATGTCTAGTGTGGTGAACTTCTGAAAATGGAGTTACCTCCAAGCTACCTTTTATATTACTATGGCATTTTCACAGAAGAGGGGGTGAGAACTTCAGGCTGTGGCATTCAGATGGTTTAATGTTGACATTACATACAATGCTGAGACTTTTTTCTTGCATTCAGGTGCTTTTATTCATCTGAAAGATCCTGATTTTGCACTGGCTATTGAGACATGTTTAAAAAGCTTGATCTTGGGATTTTGCTGTGATAATCATAAAGATGAACGAACTTTACAGATGTTAATGTCCAGATTCTGTCAAGCTGGTTCTCGTCCTCAAATCATTGTTAGTTCTTTCCAAAATAAGCTTCATGATGTAAGCCAAAGGTGAGTGTATCTGACACGTGGTCTGTGTAAACTGGAATTTTGAATTTTCATTAAGGGTTTATAGTTATGCTGCATTACTGTTGAGGGTCATTGATAGAACTATTGACTTAATGGTAACTTAGATATTTGTTATTGTCACCCTTAGTTCTAACAAATATTATGGGACAAGATACCTTATTTCAGATAGTATACAAATGGTTTCATTTCCCAGCTCTTTGACAGCAGCCTGTTTGCAGAATATCAAAGTTCAGTATCTAAGGCTGCACATCATAAGTATTTTACTAGTGATTAAACCCACTGAACTCAGTGGAAGTTATTTTGGAATAAACACGCATAAGATTGGGCTGTAAGATTAGTTATTGGTTATGTAAAATTATTCATAATGTTAATGAACTTGGCTGCTTATGCTGATTTGCAGTGGAATCAGGTACTTCAGTCTGAATTGCTACATATCCAAACACTGATACAGCTTTGAGCTGATTAATTAGAATTCATCTTGCTGTATGCAGTGGTGCGCTTCTGTTCATGGAAGGACATTTGAGCCAAGTGAAGTTTCTGCTAATGAAAGGCAGAGAAGCCATTTTTGTTGGTTCCTCCCCCCCCCCCCCCCCCCGTGGCATGGGTGGTGGTGCGAGGGGCTGCACAAAACAGGAGGAATCAGCAAAGGTTTCCAGAGTTCTGCACTGATTTAAAGACCCCTTTGCAAATAGAATGACTTCATCCATGGGACACACACACACACACACACACACACACACACATCATTTTAGATAGATTTTCCAAATATGGTCAATATATTTATGCTTCTGAAAATGTAACTGAAATGCTCTATATGCCATCTTTTGTAAGACTGCAAGTGAAGTGACTGCATTGTAAGAACATAAAATAAAATACAAATGCTACTGGGTTGTTTTTTGTTTTTTTGTAATAGGGAAGTTGTTCATCCTGAATTCCCGTCAGTCTTGGCTGCGTTAGACATCGATAATGCAGTAATAGCCAATTGCTTAATTGATATGCGGCGTGTAGAAACAGTCCTGTTAATCAAAGTAAGATTTAATTCTCATACCTCTAGTGCATAGAAAGCCTTACTTGATGTTTCTATAACAGTTCAGATAATTCTGTATTAACTTGGACCAAATATTTTCAACCTTTTTGAGTCCACAGCTCCCTTGACCAACTGCATTCTTTCTGCGGCACCTTTGTGGGGCTCAGGAGCTCAGTTATGTCACCCCTTGCCTGCAGAGCCGGCAGTCTCTCACGCTTTCTCAAACACCCTCCCTTGTGGAGTGTTCCCTCAGCCGTCTCCTTGGGAGTCCTCTGGGCAGCTGCTGCCACTGCTGCTGCCCCTGATCTCTGAGCTGCCCCCCTGGCCCAAATAGAGGTGACTCCTCACACTGCCCCACAGGGACCTAGGACTTTCTGTCCAATCCCAACAGCAAGGGCTGGACTCCCTGGCTTGCTTGCTTACTCTGAGGCCACCTCAGCTCCTGGCAACCAGCACCCCCTGACCAGCCCCAGAGGCACCATTCACCTGCAGAGTTTGTAGCTAGGGCTGCTGCAACAAACAGTCGTGGAAGCCATTGGGAGGCAGAGACATGAGAGGACATCAGAGGAGGGAGGGAAGGAAAGACGGATAGAGGCCAGTGTTGCCTGCAGCACCCCTGACCATCGTTCAAGGCACCCAAGGGTGCCACGGCACACTGGTTGAAAACCACTCACTTAGACCATTCACTGCATGCTATTTCTATATCACATGTAACAGAAATAATTTTAAATGCCAGGTGTTTCTCAAATTGACTTGCTGGTTATGTTAGAGAGAGTGGAGTTTAACAAGATGTGAGATTCTTGCAGTGCATCGGAAAAGCTTGTTGGTTTCTGTCTACAGTTTCAAGAGAGATTGGCAGCAGGTAGACTGTAGTAGCCCCACTGTTCTCTCTCTGCAGGGAAGAAATATCCATGATTCTGAGAGAGGGAAAATTCTGCTGGGAAATATGTCACATCCCCTAAAGATGCATGCATGTGTTGAATGGTTTCTTTAAATGTAAAGGTTCATCATTGTTCCACTCGATATGTATATCTTAAAGGGGCCAGAGCAAGGGCCAGAGCAAGATAACGAGACCCAACTTTAAAGCTGTGAAACATAGCAGGTGCTGCTGAGTTGTATTTGATTAAGGTGTGTCAGCATTTGGGTTTAGTATATAAGGAGCAGCACCTAGCTCTCCCATTACCCTGGGGTTTGGGTTGGTGGTTGGGTCTGGTTTGGTTGTTAATGTATTTAGTGTAAATGGAGTTTTTGTTTTTCTTATTAAAACCTTGTTTAAGTTATTTTTGAGTCCTTTTCATTTTTAATGCATGATCTCCCCAGCAAGCTATCTGCAGCGCTACCATACTGCAAATAGCCAACATCTTTGGTTATGGGCCCAGCTGCTGAGTGGATGACTGCATATTTTTGGACTCTGAGAAAGGTTTGAAAACTCCTTCTCCTGTTAGTGTAATTTTTTGTGGGTCTGGAAGAGTTCCAGAATGGTTGACCGGGTTCCTGAAGCTGAGAAGGCTCTGGTCTTCCCACAGCTAACAGATGAGAACTATAGTTTATGGTCTTTTCGGGTGGAGGCGCTTTTGACCTCTAGAGAAGTATGGACCTATGTAACTGATGACCCTCCTGACCCTGTAACTAATGCTTGGTCGAAAGGAGATGCAAAAGCCAGGGCGATAATTAATTTGGCAGTCAGCGACCAGCAAGTAGTCTATATAAGAAATAAGAAAACTGCCAAAGAAATGTGGGACAGTCTTGCAGCAGTGCATGTTAGAAAAGAGTCAGCATCTGCATTGACGTTTTTCAAGCAGTTGTACCAGACGAAGTTGCAGCCTGGTGATGATTTGGCAGCACACTTGAGACGTCTGGAGGCAATACGCGGCGAATTAATTCGAAGGGACATGGTGATACCTGATATTCAGTATGTTTTTATCATCCTTTGTTCCCTTAATGAGGACTTTGATGGTATAGCTAGCCAGATATCTGCTGTTCCACCAGCACAATTAACTGTGGAAGGGGTAACGGCAAGATTAATGGGCGAGTTGGATAGAAGGGAGGCTTGTGCCATAAGCACTCCTATTTCCAGAAAGAATGAGGAACGCCATATGCAAACCTGTGGTGATACAACTGCATTTAAAGCTGCAAAGCGTTGTTGGTTCTGCAATAAGCAAGGACATTTTGCAAAGGACTGCAGAGCCAAAAGAAAGCAAAGTACTCCCAAGTCTGTTTCTGTTCGTCAGTCACGGTTGTCAGCCCAACAGCAGACATCGTATAGTAAAGACAGAAACGAGCCGCGAGCTTTTCATGCTTGGACTACAAATCGTAAAAGAATTAAAGATGCCAAGTGGAAGTCTTTTATTATAGACTCTGGAGCATCTCAGCACATCTGCAATGATCGAAGCTTGTTTATTTCTTTCGAAGAGGAAATTGGTAATGTACATTTAGCCAATTCACAAGTCTTGCAGTCGCTTGGCAGAGGTACTGTTAAACTTGACTCTTTAAACATTACAATAGCAAACTGCATTTACTGCCCGTCAGTGGACAATTTATTGTCAGTAAGGTGCTTTGCTCGTCAAGGCATAACTGTGCGTTTCTTAAAATCAATGTGTGAGTTTTTTGATGGGAACAAACGTTTATTGTATGCCCGGGACTCTGATGGTTTATATAGACTGTATTTTCGCACCTACTCCCAATCGCCTATAAATTGCAAAGCAGCACAGTCAAGCCAGGGGTTGAGGAATGTAAGGCCTCATTCCGGGTGTGTCCATGAGGCGCACAGAATTCTGGGACACCTGAATTTTGCTGATGTAATTAAGACAAAGAATATCGTTAATGGCCTCAACTTAAAACCATGTAAATTCTTTATGCAATGTCTATCCTGTTGCAAGAATAAGATTAAGGTTGCACGCAAGGGTAGGTGCTCAGATAGGAAAGTAACTGAACCATTTGAGCGTGTACATTGTGATTTAGTTGGGCCACTCCCACCATCATTAGGAGGTTCTAAGTACTGGCTTACTCTGATAGACCAGTATAGTAGATACTGTTGGACTTATGCAATAGCTGAGAAGTCCCAAGCATTTGAAAAGTATAAAGTTTTTTGCAACTGGGTAAAAACGCACTTTAACAAACCAATTAAGAACCTGTTTTCTGACCGGGGCGGGGAATTTGTTTCTGAGGATTTTAAGAAATTCCTGGAAGCGCAGGGGACTACTCATGAGTTATCTTGCCCCCGAAGTCCCTGGCAAAATGGGCTTGTTGAAGTTGTGCAGCGTGACCTACAGGCAGGGGTTAAAACGTATCTGCATGATGCTAATCTGCCCAAAGACTTTTGGGCTGAAGCACTTAATGCATTTTGTTACGTTAGAAATCGCAGTTATCATACTGGTTTAGATGTCACCCCCTATGAGAAACTGTTTAAAAAACGCCCTAATCTGAAATACCTCCGCATTTGGGGTTCAGATGTAATTATGCATTATCCTGCTAAGCAAAAATTGGGTGAACGTAGTGTCCAGGGAAAATTAATGGGCTACCAGCAGGGGGCGTACAGAATTTACATACCAGCAACTGGCAAATTTCATATTACCAGAAGCATGATACAAACTGTAAATTGGAATGGAGTTGCTATCTTCCAAGATACTGATGGTATAGATAATACTGAGGAAGAAGAGGAAGAAACAGCAGAAGAAGCAGCAGGAAATAGTGCTTCTGAATTAATGGGAAAAGACAAAAAGCCTGTTGAGTCTGATAAATTGTTTGATGATTTAAAGTCACAGGCACCCGAGGGGAGGTCAGATTCTCTTGAGTTTTCTGACCGTGAGCTTAGCCTACAGGCACCTCTTCAATCTGACAATGATTTACAACCTGAAACTAGTGGTTTACTTAGTCCCATTAAGTCTGAGAAGTCTGACTCTCCTTCTGGACTGAGACGTTCAGATAGAAAGAGACAGAAGCCACAACGATTTGCAGATGAACATTTTAATACTGTGTATGCCAATAAGGTAGTTTTTGAGCCAAAAAGCTACAGTGATGTTCAGAAATTACCTAAGCAACAAGCTGCAAATTGGTATAAAGCTATGAACTCCGAGATAGCTTCTTTAAAAGAGCATAACACTTGGTCTCTTGTACCACAAACCCCAGATATGAGACTTATTGATTCGAAATGGGTTTATAGAGTTAAAACGAATGACAAGAATGAAGTTGTAAGGTACAAAGCAAGATTAGTTGCTAGGGGTTTTCAACAAATTCCAGGCGAAGATTATGATTTGTGTTATTCACCAAGCGTAAAATATGAAACAGTTAAGCTTTTGTTAAAAGATGCATCACAGCGTGGACATTCCGTTTATCACCTAGATATAAAAACTGCATATTTGTTTGCAGATTTAAAAGAACAAATTTTTATGCGTGTTCCTGAAGGCATAGACGCCGCTGAAGGTTTGGTATGCAAATTAAACAAATCCCTTTATGGTCTGCACCAAAGTGGAAGGAATTGGCACCAAACTTTAGCAAAAGAATTGCTGCATATTGGTTTTTCACAAGGAAAGGCAGACAATTGTGTGTTCATAAAGGAAAGGGCAAACTCTGTAACAAAAATATGTGTGTATGTAGATGACGTATTAATTTCTACAAAAACTAAACAGGAATATGAACAGGTGGTATCACAGTTACAGAAGAAATTTGATGTAGTGGAATTAGGCATAGCTAAAAATTACTTATCCATGCAAATTGAGAAAGGCAAAAATGGATCTTTTCTGGTTCATCAAACTGCAAAAATTGATGATCTTGTTGAAATGCTATGTTTAGAAAATGCAAATGGGAAGGAAACACCTATGGTGTGTGGTTTCACCTTTACAGGTGAAGACAAGCCATTTCCTAACAAAACTTTGTATCGTTCTGCTATAGGCAAGCTAAATTTCATTCAAAGAATCTCAAGACCAGATATAACTTATGCTTTTCACTTTCTGGCAAAATTTGTGGAAAAGCCTACTACACAATGTTTCTCTGCTCTTAAGAGAGTGGTAATGTACCTTAAACATACCAAACATTATAGGTTGCAGTTTACAACATGTATTGACAAAGGTTTTGAAATTTTCTGCGATGCATCTCATGCAATGGAACAAAATAATTGCAGGGGTGTGTCTGGTATGGTGTTTTGTTATAACGGTTGTCCATTTGAATGGAAGTCCCAAACACAAACCATTATTTGTCTCTCCACAACAGAAAGTGAATTGTGTGCATGCGTTCAGGCCACTCGTGATGTAGAATGGTATCTGCAAGTGTTTGCAGACCTACAGATGCAAGTAACACTACCAGTAAAAGTTTACCTTGATTCCCAGAGTGGACTTGCTATCCTGTGCTCAGAGACCAATACGCAGCGCACTAGAGTCTTAAGGTTACGTTTAGAATTTGTAAAGCAACTAATTGCTGATGAAATGGTTGTATTTGAATATGTTCCTGGTGACAGTCAAATTGCGGACATTTTTACAAAAGCACTTCCAAGGGTTACACATGAAAAACATGTACAAAGTATGCTTTCTGTTTTTGTTCCACAATGATGAACCGCAGGGGAAATGTTGAATGGTTTCTTTAAATGTAAAGGTTCATCATTGTTCCACTCGATGTGTATATCTTAAAGGGGCCAGAGCAAGGGCCAGAGCAAGATAACGAGACCCAACTTTAAAGCTGTGAAACATAGCAGGTGCTGCTGAGTTGTATTTGATTAAGGTGTGTCAGCATTTGGGTTTAGTATATAAGGAGCAGCACCTAGCTCTCCCATTACCCTGGGGTTTGGGTTGGTGGTTGGGTCTGGTTTGGTTGTTAATGTATTTAGTGTAAATGGAGTTTTTGTTTTTCTTATTAAAACCTTGTTTAAGTTATTTTTGAGTCCTTTTCATTTTTAATGCATGATCTCCCCAGCAAGCTATCTGCAGCGCTACCATACTGCAAATAGCCAACAGCATGCAGACAAGACAGCACTCCAGTGTGTGTTATAGTTGCCTATTGGATATTTTAAAGGACAGTTGCTCTGTGACTGACAGGAAGTAGCTTAATGGTCACATTAATTAATTAGTATATTTAAAAGTTGAGACATCAAGTTCCTTTTTACTCAGCTCTGAATACTCCAATCTCAGAGGAGAAAGTTTTTGTTATCCATGTTTCCCCCCCTAGAATAATGAGGACGCTCGTAGAATTATTCAACGAAACAATCTTCCGAGAAATTGTAGAGAAGCTTTCACTCGTGATGGTGATCAGGTGTTGCCAAGACAGTATTATTCTTGTGAAAATAATAGGGCCCACATCCTCAGCAAAGATGTGGAGGCAGACATAAGGTGAGCATCAGTTACTTACTAGCTTTCTGAACAAAACAAATTGGAATTCTTGTGCTCTGCTGTTTTAGAATTTCTGTGTACATTTGTTAACAATACTTTGTTTCTTTAAGTCACTTGGAAAAAGAAGTTGGAAACAAAAAAACCCATCTGTCAGTGTTTCAACAACGTATACGTTCTACTGAGAATTCTATAAGAGAAAATGAACATTTCCTTAAAACTCATCGTTGGGACCAAGAACAATTAAAAGTAAGAGATACGTAGGAAGAAGCTCCCATATTGGATAATTATTCTTAATTGTTGTTAATGTTTAATGTTGACATGCAGGAGCTTTTTATAATATGAGTAATCCTTGTTTTTCCTAATTTCATGGCATTCATTGTTTCAAAAGCATTGTTTCAAAAGTGTGCTGCTGTTGCGAAGTACCTAGCATTGCGTGGCACACCAGTATAGGGAAAACAAATGCTTTTGTAAAATTTAATTGGCAATGGGCTTTTAAACAGTATTTAGGGCTGTGTCTTCAGGGTTCAAAAGAACCCTTGGGTTCAACAAACTTCCACTGAGTGCTCTACAAAATTTTACAAGTGCTCACCTTTGGCATGAGTTATCTATGCCTCTTAAATATTTTGTAGCTGTTAAATTGCTTTTCTGCTCGTGTTTGCGAAGTCGTTTACTTGGGGGTAGCGAGTGAAATCGGATTGGATTTCAGCTAGGTAAAGTAGAAGCGGGTGGGCCCTTCCAACTGCTGGAGCTGCTGTGCAGTGGAAAGCCAGTATAATGCCTCCTAGAGGTTACCTGCACATTTTGCTTCATAACTTTTTCTTGGAGGGACTAGAGACAATTTTAAATCAATGAAAGCTCAGAATGGGGGGGGGGGGCTTCTGCCAAGGGGTACCATTGATGGGCTTTGTGGGTCCTGGGATGGCAAGCTCTGGAGTAAGGGAATATTGGGTTGCAGCTTAAATGTCTGTATTAAATTCAGTGTGATTCCCCCCCCCTACCGTTTATTTTTATTGTCATTGCAGATAAAAGTGAATAAAATAAAGCTAAAAATTATGGAGCTCGAGAACGTGGAGGAACAGCAGTCAGTCATCATCTCTACATTAGTAAGAATTGCACACTTTCTACCTTTCTAAGTATTTATATATCATAGAGGTGTTTGTGCTAGTGGCAGAGAGCATTTTTTGTTATGATCAATAAGAATTCTAAGGATTCAACTTATTTCTTTTTTTTTAAGATGAGCAAGAAATGGGTTAATTTAAAGTGGTTATAATTCAACCAAAGAGGGGTGCTGGGTAGCTTAAAGACTAACAGCTTTGTTGTAGCACAAGCTTAAGCCACAATAAACCTACTAGTGTTTAAGACTCTGGTAGTATAATCCTATGCATAGATAAAAGCTCCCATTTCCGACCCAGTGCAGACACACGGGCGGGAGAAGAGTGAGCTTTTTCTTTTGAGGAACTCCTCACTTGTTGAACAGGAGTCTCAGTTAAAAGTTTCTTAACAGGGACTCATCTCCTCCCTCTTCCATTTGGGGCTTGGTTTCATCGGTATGTTAATTCTGCCCATCTCTGCTTCTCTATAACATCTAAATCAATTATGATCTTGGACCAGCATGGCTGGATGCAGAGGTGGGCTGGATGAGGGCCAATAAACTGAAGCTAAATCCTAGAAGGCAGAGTCCCTGGAGGTAAGTGATTCTTAGATCTGGGAAACTGGTGAACAGCCTCTCCTGCATAGGATTGCCCTCCCCATGAAGGAACAGGTACTTGCCAGAAGGTCTCCTGTATCCATTGTTGTCACTGGAGGCTCAGGTAGCTGTAGTGATTAGGAGTGTCTTTCTACAACTTCTGCTGGCTTCCTAGCTATCATCATTCCTGGACAGGGGGTATCTTGGTCATAGGGAACTGTGCATTAGTAACTCTTAGACTGGATTACCTCAGAGTGCTCCATTATTATGGTGGTTCAGAAGCAACAACTAAGGCAGAACGCAGTGTCAAGATTTGAGGTTTGGTTGTTAAACTGTAAAGCAATTTAGGACCAGCTTACCTGAGAGAGCTGCTCCTCTCATATACAAATGTCTACTTACCAACATTGCCAGGTGAGGTTCTCACAGCCATCAGAAATGCAACATGGAGCAACATGGGAGAGAGCTTTTATAATGATAGTAAATACCATGTGTGAAATAGTCTCTCCTCATGCATCTGGCATGCATCAATAACTCCCTCCCCCCGTCACATGCTAAAAACATATTAGTTCACGCAGGCATTCTATGACCTTTGTTTTTACTACTGCCTAAGTAGATACTGTATTGCTCAAATTTTTTGTAATGTATTTTTATACTGTTTCGCTGCTTTGTAATCTTATCTCAGGGTTTTGCTTTGAATGTTTTAAAATACAAAATGATTTATAAGTGTCCTTAAATAAATTAAATGGATTGGGGCCCATTTTCATTATTAGTAATTGAAATTAGCTTAACCGTAACCTGGAAATATTTCTAACAGGAAGAAGAAGCTCAAGATAACAAGAGGAAGATGGAAACTGTGGAGGAGCACATGCATCAGCAGAAAAAGAAAATGGAAGATGCGAAATGTATTCTAAAAGAGGCAGAACAAAAATTTGAAGCGATTAGAAACAAAATCCATCGAGTAGAAGAAGAAGCTGGCCCAGTCCGGGTAAAAAACCACTAATATATTGATTTTAAAAATCCTGTGGAGAATCTGCAGACACTGGGTTACATCAAGTGGTGTTGCTAAGCCCAATAGTAAGGGTTCCTTCAGCAGAATGGGAAAGGAAGCAATTTTCAGCATTTCCTCTCCCCCCTCCCCACTGCTGTGCAACCCCTCTAAATCTCCATTGGGCTGGTATTTGGGGGGACAGCACGGGACTACAGAGGGAGGGGGTGTCAGTGAAAATTGCTTCTTTCCTCATTCCATATCAGGTACACAATTACCATCAGCTGAGTAACACTTGGATACGTGTGACAAATGCATGGCATCAGACTCAAGGAATTTTAACAAAAAATGAATAGAAAAACATGGCTACATTTTTCAATTGTGATTAAAGAGATGGCATTTCTAGAAGTTGTGAAGCTGTAAAAATACAGTGGTGCCTCGCAAGACGAAAATAATCCATTCCGCGATTCTCTTCGTCTTGCGGTTTTTTCGTCTTGCGAAGCAAGCCCATTAGCGGATTAGCGCTATTAGCGGCTTAGCGGGCTTAGCGGATCAGCTGATAAGGCGGCTTAGCGGATCAGCTGCTTAGCGGATCAGCTGTTAAGCGGCTTAGCGGATCAGCTGATAAGTGGCTTAGCGATCAGCTGTTAAGCGGCTTAGCGGATCAGCTGATAAGCGGCTTGGGAAAAGTGGGGGGAGGGAAAAAGCCCTGCAGGAACTCGCAAGACATTTTCGTCTTGCGAAGCGAGCCCATAGGAGATTCGTTTTGCGAAGCACCTCCAAAACGGAAAACCCTTTCGTCTAGCGGGTTTTCCGTCTTGTGAGGCATTCGTCTTGCGGGGCACCACTGTACCCCACAAAATCAAAATATATGAAATACATTTCTTATCAAATCTAAACAATTTACTGCTTTAACACCATAATATGCACCACATATAACATTTTCTTTCTGACTCCTGTGTAATCTACGCACTAAACTGAGTTGATACCAAACTGGTATCATCTGATTTATTTTGACTTTTATGTATGATACTGAAAACAATTGTTCTTAACTGATAATAATAATTATCTTACAATTATAATAGCTACAAGATAAGTACGATAATATAGTTTTGTTTATATGTTATCCAGTTTCACTATACTTTGCCATATTAGGTGCGCAAGTATGCTGTCTTAAACTGAAGTTGATAAATTAACACTTTGTACGCCACTTTCATATTACTATAACTAGTTTACATTTCATGTTGATTTGTTAACAGGATGGACTGCATGAGGTGGATGAAGAACTGGAACGAAGTAAAAGCCATTTGCGGCATTATGAAGAAAAAGAAAAATCCCATTTAGACACTATAAAAACTCATAAAAATGATCTAGCAACAAAAGAGAAAGAATTAATGGTGTGTATTTAGTTTAATCTGATTTAAACCTTTCCTTGTTTTTTGCTAGTGAAATAAATGTTGGAAATGTTTGTTACATTCTCTTATGCACCCTTTCATTTACTCATCTCTATATTTCTATGGGGGACGCGTGTGGCGCTGTGGGTAAAAGCCTCAGCGCCTAGGGCTTGCCGATCAAAAGGTCGGCGGTTCGAATCCCCACGGCGGGGTGCGCTCCCGTTGCTCGGTCCCAGCGCCTGCCAACCTAGCAGTTCGAAAGCACCTCCGGGTGCAAGTAGATAAATAGGGACCGCTTACTAGCGGGAAGGTAAACGGCGTTTCCGTGTGCGGCTCTGGCTCGCCAGAGCAGCGATGTCACGCTGGCCACGTGACCCGGAAGTGTCTCCGGACAGCGCTGGCCCCCGGCCTCTTGAGTGAGATGGGCGCACAACCCTAGAGTCTGTCAAGACTGGCCCGTACGGGCAGGGGTACCTTTACCTTTACCTTTATATTTCTATGGAGCTAATTTTATTAGAATAAAAGGTAAAGGGACCCCTGACCATTAGGTCCAGTCGTGACCGACTATGGGGTTGCGGCACTCATCTTGCTTTTTATTAGCCGAGGGAGCCGGCGTACAGCTTCCGGGTCATGTGGCCAGCATGACAGCCGCTTCTGGCGAGCCAGAGCAGCACATGGAAACACCGTTTACCTTCCCGCCAGAGCGGTACCTATTTATCTACTTGCACTTTGATGTGCTTTCAAACTGCTAGGTTGGCAGGAGCAGGGACCGAACAACGGGAGCTCACCCCGTCGCGGGGATTCAAACCGCCAACCTGATCGGCAAGTCCTAGGCTCTGTGGTTTAACCCACAGCGTCACCCGCGTCCCTCTTTAATTAGAATAGGCTAATGAAATGTGGCACACGGGATGTGTTTTGCAGAATACATTTCCTGCATGCTCTCTATTCATTTTCCCTTTCAAATGTCAGGTTTGTGGCTCCCTGAGTGTTTCAGAGTTGGCCTTCGGTCTCCACTGATGCAAGTAGAGATGTGGTCAGTCAGTTGCTAGGCAGTGTTTTGCATTGGCGGAATGGAGTTGCTGGCTGCTGGAGCTAGTTGTTTTTCAGTTAGGTGTGCTATGAAATGGAGTATTGGTCTGCTGATTATTGCTATCACAGAGGTTCTGATGCCTTTGTGTTGAAACAGCCATGTCCTTTTCTCCACTGCAGTCTCTGGGGCTAACAACTTTTTGAGGGCTTTCTTCAGCCTGCACTGGTGACAACAGAATCTGGGGTGGTTGGGAGATTAGCTTGATTGCTATGTCAGAGAGAAAGAGAGAATGAGATTCTGGTCACAGTGGTGACATATAATAGCTTATACACCAGGCACACCCAACTCCCAAGAGACTGCGATCTACTCCCAGTATAAAAAAACTGGCAGTGATCTATCCATTGTCATTAGAGGGGGGACACCAAAGTTGTTGGGCTTTTTTTAGGGGGGAGGAGGCCAGGTTTGTTGTTTTCTGAAAGCTAATGTGGCCCTCAAGAAAGGGAAGGTTCCCCATCCTTTGGGGATGATTCTGGGATATTCTCTACAAGGTTACATTGATTGCTGATACACAGCATGCAAAGCATTTTGAACACTGCAAAACATTATGTAAAATGTTGGGTATCATTTCCTATTATACTAGAGAGATCTACACATTTTTTAAAAAAAAAGTGGAGGAAAAACCCCCATTTGCTTGTCATATTAAAATGGAGGGGGGATTTTATTAACCCTGCTTCTAAGCAAAATACACAGAGTTTAAATCTCTTTTTGTTGTTGTTGCATTTTAACACTTTAGGAAATGATTGCAAAGGCTTCAGAAATCCACCCCGAGCGAATAGAAGTAAATAGAACATATAAGAGTCTTGATACAGAAATAAACCGCTTAAAAGAAAAGATCAATTCAGAAAGAAAACGTACTGGAGATAGAGAAGAAATAATCAGGTAAATGTAATGGATCCTTTGGCTGTTCTTTTTGAGGTGGGATATTCTTCCTGCTCTTTCCTTAAGACCTAATCCCGTTTTAGAGCCAGGCAAGCAAACGCCTAACCAATTTTCTGACAGTAATAGCACTTTTTCTGATGACTTTTTTATTCTTCTTTCTGTTGTGAATCTACCAAGAATCAATGTTATTGGTGTGGACAGATTCCAACATTATGAGAGGAACTGGGCAGGCCTCTGCCCAATTGAGGCAAGTTCCCCCTTTCTAGCAGGCCCCTTCCTTGCATCCCATGCCACATTGTTCAGGAGAGACCCTCACAGCCTCCCCTAGAAAAGTTTGGTGGGACATAGGTGCCTGCCACATGGGGAAGGAAGAGGTCAGATTTTCTTGTGAATTTTGTTAATTGAACTTAGCATCCAAGCCACAGTCTTCAAGTAATTGATCCTTGTTTTGGACACATTTTATTGACCTGCAGAGAGCTTCAGGAAGCGAAAGAAAAATATCAGACTGCAGAGAGTGAAGTCAAGAATTTGAAGAAATTTATTAAACTGTTGGACGAGGTGATGGTTGAGAGATATAAAAGATACCTGAAGTTTAGAAGGTTGGTGTGATGTTATACATTTACTGACATGGGGTGGGGGTGGGGAGAAACAGTGTTAATAGATGTTGAAAAGAACCAGAGTAGCAAAACTAGAATCCCAAATGACAGTTTTCCTCTTGGTACTTGAACATCACCTGTTGTTCAGGAATGGTTGCAACTGGTGAGCCAGCCAGAGCTGGAAGAAAGCAGTTTATACCTGGGCTTCTAGTGACAGTGCTGGATCTCCCCCCCCCCCCTCTCTCTCTGTATATATATATTATATCTATATTTTTTCATTTCTTCAATCTAAAGGTTCCTTACAGTGCGGTGCAAATACTACTTCAACTGCTTGTTAAGTCAGCGATCGTACTCTGGAAAAATTGAGTTTGACCACAAGAATGAAAAGCTTTCAATTACTGTAAGCCATTTTCTGTTTCTTTATTAATTGCTGTGTGCTATTTGATAGTTGGTCAAAGGCTTATCTCATCAGCAGCTCATACAAGTTACTTACCAGCCAATATTTTGAAACCACTTTCTTGGTTTAGGGGAGGAGGGTTGACCCTTTAATCCCAGTTTTTAAACAGTAAAAATACTGTTTAAAATAATACAGTTGTTTCTGGATCACAGATCTTAAAAGGGGGAAAACCTAAAAGCGGGGAAGAGTAGAAGTGACTTAATAATTATGTAACCCGAAAGGCAGAAATTTAGAAGAATCACGGACCTATTTGCATTGGAGCCCTTAATTCACAGAATTCTGTGTCCAAAGGTCAAACATTTTCTATATTTTTGCCCTCATCCATTTACAACAGGACTCCGTATGTCATCTTTTGTCTATTTCACTACTTTTAAATTTGAGTTTGCTCAAATCACTCAACAGAAAATTTCTCAGTAGTTATCAAAAATATATAGTCATATACAGTGCTATTTTTCTAGAAAAAGAGGTGCTGGAACTCACCATGAGCGCCTTCGTTGTTCTCTTAAAAAGGCAATGGTGCCCACCTGAGAGGTGCTGGAACTGAGTTCTAGATGGAAAAAAGCCCTGGTCATGACATGTGACATTCTGCGCATACAGTGGATAGCCTCCATATCTAAGCTGGCTTTCTATCTACAGATCTGTTACTGTTTGAGTTATTTTACTTGGGAGCTCAGCCTCCTTGCCCCGCTGCCAAACACACTCAGCTGCTGAGTACTTTCCAGAAACATTTCCACAATTGCATAGTTTTCTGTGCTGTCCCAGCCCTACAAGCAAGACACACTATATCAGGCATAGGCAAACTGGCCCTCTAGATGTTTGGGACTACATTTCCCATCATCTCCAGCTAACAGGACCAGTGGTCAAGGATGATGGGAATTGTAGTCCCCAAACATCTGGAGGGCTGAGTTTGCCTATGCCTGCTCTCTATAGTTTAACATGCATATATCTCTGGTTCCACACAAAGCTAATGGAAATTCCTTGTAAAGCTATCTTGGGCACTGTAGCATAGTTCCCCCTCAGAAGTATTACAGGAAGGAAAGATGTTTGTTCTTTTCAGGCACAGTTCTCAAATGTATAGGTGGCATATACTATTTATATTTTAAGTGTTTTATATTGGTTAGCTTAGTCCGATCAAAATCAACAAGGCTAAAATAGGCTGCTCTGCTGTGACTCTTATGCCAAGCTTAAACATATTTTAAAGGCAGTGGCTTGTGTGTTAATTTATCTTCATTAACATTTTTTACCTAATGATTTCCATTAGTCTGTCATGCAGACCATTCTTCAGCTGAATCTAGCTTGAATTGATCATGGTGTATTTATACAGTGGTGTCACTTGACAGGGAAAATAGTTGTGACAGTTATAACCTCAAGGTGTCCTCATAATTCCAAGAAAGACTGGCTATACTGAATTAATTTTACAGAAGAGAGGCTGAAAATGGCATGTATTTCAATTTCTTAGCATGTTTGTATTTCATTGTTGTTTAATCCTTAGCACAGCATCATTTTTCTGTGGTTGCCCAGTGCTACAAGTTTGGATGCAATTCATGAAGCATTGTCAATGAAAACTGGTTTATTTTTGTGGACTTGTAACAGTATTGGCCTATTACTAGCTTGCTTAGTTACTACAACTACTGCATGTTTGTTGCATGAAGAGTCTTTTCGTTTTAAGCTGCGCTGAAATTAGGTCTGAATACTCTGTTTACACAAATTCTTTAATTGAACTTCTTGCTTCAGATTGATTTGGTATTGCCGGCTATTAATAGTTTTTTTCACAATGGGGGAGGCTTCCATGAGATAGGTTGTGATCAGTGATTCACTTTTTCTGGAAATGTTTTCTGTGTAAATTAAGGTAATTTTCTGACGCCGTACAACAGGCATGGTGAATCTTTGGCCCTCCAGGTGTTGCTGAACTATAACTCATTAGCCCCTGTTACAGGTAGGTAGCCATGTTGGTCTTCTGTAGTTGAAACAAAATAATAAATAAATAAAAAATCCTTCCAGTAGCACCTTAGAAACCAACTAAGTTAGTTACTGGTGTGCATGCACACTTCTTCAGATATCATTAGCCCCAGTAAGCATGGCCAATAGCCAGGGATTATGAGAGTTGTAGCAACATCTGGAGATCTTCACACTTGCTGTAGAGAGGAAGATCTAATTTTATATATACTTAGTACATCTCACTGTTTGGCTGGTAATGTATCACAAAGTTGAAAACCAGGTGTTGCTGAGCCCTAGTCACTAAACATTGATGCATGCAGCTTCCACACCAGCAGACCACTCGATCCTGTCAAGTTTTCTTCTTCATATTGCTGCTAAGTATTGACAGGAAGAAATAAACCTCAGTGTCCCATACTGAACCACTGAGAGTTCCTGTCCGGAATAAATGGGTGGTGAAGAAGGATGTGACTGGAAGCATCCACCAAGACCGATAAGATGTAGGAAAAACCACTGTGTTCCTTGTGTACTTGCAGACTTCAGCCTTCTCTACCTCTTGAGAAGGGGACGCGGGTGGCACTGTGGGTTAAACCACAGAGCCTAGGACTTGCCGATCAGAAGGTCGGCGGTTCGAATCCCTGTGACGGGGTGAGCTCCCGTTGCTCGTTCCTGGCTCCTGCCAACCTAGCAGTTCGAAAGCACCTCAAAGTGCAAGTAGATAAATAGGTTGGAAGGTAAACAGTGTTTCCGTGTGCTGCTCTGGTTCGCCAGAAGCAGCTTAGTCATGCTGGCCACATGACTCGGAAGCTGTACGCCGGCTCCCTTAGCCAATAAAGCGAGATGAGCACTGCAACCCCAGAGTTGGTCACGACTGGACCTAATGGTCAGGGGTCCCTTTACCTTTACCTCTTGAGAAAGAGTCCAATACCTCAACAGATGAATTTATTCTTTCCATAAAACAGGGTTGGAGCTTAAAGCCCTGCTAGATTTGCATAGTCTACTGCTTAGAAAGCTCTCGATAACTCAGTTAACTGGCTCTTCAACCCTTTGTTCATGAGTTTCCAGCTGACACAACTTTCCCCAGTAGTCAGCTTTCCCCAGCCAGCATGCTGACTTCCTTTTTAGAAGAAGCTTCTAGAAGTTCCGATTCCGAAAACGAATGGGAGGAAGTCACCCATTGCAGAATGCCATCCTTTTCACAAACAGAACCTTCATGGTAAAGTGTTTTGTTTTGTTTTTTACTTTGCGTAAGTATACACTAATATTAGGGCACTTTTTTTTCTTTAGTTAACTTTCTTTTCAGTTACACTTTTCTCTCTTTATTTGAAGGTCCAGCCTGGGGAAGGAAACAAGGCTGCTTTAGATGACATGAAATCTTTATCTGGAGGGGAACGTTCCTTTTCAACAGTTTGTTTCATCCTTTCTCTGTGGTCTATTGCTGAATCTCCTTTCAGATGCTTGGACGAATTTGATGTCTTTATGGTACAGTTGGCTGAGTTTACTTATTCAGATACTCATTAGACAGATCTTCATAGCTGTTAATCAGTTATCAGTTTTTATTAGGAACATGAAAGAGAATGTATTGCGTTTCTTTTTCTTGTGATTTTAGGTTTTAGGCTTAGATTTTAGGCATAATATTCCCTTAATAGTTCAGTATCTTATATCTAATTCTTTTTGCAAAAAAATAAAAATCCTTAAACTGAGCATTTTAAGCATAAATTGAAAAATAAAACGATGAAATGTTCACATTGCTCTCTTTGAGAGATTTATCAGACGAAAAGACTATAGCCCTGATGCAATTCGAAATGGGGAGTAATTCCAAGAAGAAAGCTATTTTAAGGATGGTGGGTTTCTTCATTATTGCATATTAGTCTCACAGAAACACTGGGGATAGATTAAGTTGTGACAGTGACTTGTCCATGGCGATCTAGTTTGCTTCATGGCTGAGTGGATCTTTGAACCAAGGTACCCAACACTTTAAATTAATTTATCTGTGAAATGGGTGATATTGGAATTGGTTTCAAAACCATCATGATTTTACTGTCTGGACCCTGGTTTAAGAGACAACATTGTATTATTAAATTTGAATAAAATTTATGTATTAAAATATATTGATACATTGCAATTTTTGTTTTTAGGACATGGTTAACAGGCGAATTGCAATGGATATGATGCTTAAGATGGCAGATTCTCAACGTTACCGGCAGTTTGTTTTGCTCACCCCACAGAATATGAGGTGATCTGCTTTTCATATTCAGTATCCATTAAGGTTCTTGAGATTTTAGAATGTCGGTGGCAGTCATTTTTATATTCACTGTTTGGATTTTTAATAAGTCTTCCCTCCTCCCCATCCCGACCCATTTTTCTGCCTTGCTACTTCAACAAAGTCAAATACACATTTCTGGTTCATTTAAATTTGCATCTCAAAGGCTCATTGGATGAGCTGTGTTGTCAACAGGAATACTAAAACTTAAATGAAAAGATAGAAAACAGCTACATTGATACTTTAGAAACTTCTATGATGGAAATAGCTTTAATCAGAAAATATAAGGAAGCTAAAAGACAAGACTATAGAAAAATGAGGCATAAAATCAGATGCATATGTAAATAAAAAAGTGGCGGTGAATTGCAACATTCCCTGAAGCTTCCATCAGCTGTGTAAGTTTTAAAGAGAAATACCCAGCAGCTTTGAGAGTTCAGAGAATATGGCAGATTGTCTGCTGGTTGAGCTGCTGACACCTGGTGGGTGAAACTTCTCCTGTTTGGAGCTGGTCTGGACTCTTTCCCCTAAACAGGAAACCAAACTCTCCTCTTTCTCCCTTCTGCTTCCAAAATGTACCTTGCTTAGCAGCAGGAGTAAGGAGGTTCACTGGGTTTCCAGGGTGCTCATCAGAAGCCAGCTAGTACTCAAGCCCCCGTTTCTGAATTTCTTCTCCCAAACAAGGCCATTGCATCAGAGGCCGCAGGAATTAATGAGGACCCCTTTCTCCCCACCATTAAGTCTGGGAGGGAGCCAAAAACTATTATCCAGCCTGATTGCAAGATCACAGGAAATAACCTAATTGTGATATCTAAGGCTTCTGCAGTAAACCAGTGTAGGTGCTAAACTCACCGGAGCAGAAACATTGGTATTCGTTTCTCCTTAATGGTGGATGGCGGAGTGGGGTGGACCACTTAAGATCCACTGGATAAATTCGTCTGAAACAAATACCGTCAAGGGCTCTAACCAGAGCAAATTTCTGCTTCTTCAGTGGATAAGACATCATATTGCAATCAGCATATGCTCAGCTGAGCTGCCTCTGTCTGCTCTCCCACTGTTAGGAACTCTCCATTCCATGGGGCTGGCAATCCCTTTTTGGGTTACAAAATCAGCTGGCTCTTCTGGGTGGCCACCTCCCTAGAGACTGCGCTCTACTCATGGAGTTAAAGACTGGCAATGTTCTACCCCCTTTTGGGGTTCAGGTCTAATTTGTTGAGCTTTTTTAAGGAAGGAGGAAAGACCCTTTTTTGGGGTGCAGGGCAAAAATGTTGAAGTTTTTTTTAGGGGGGCCAAGCTTGTTGAGCTTCTTTGGGGGGAGCCAGTGATCTACCAGTAGGTCACGATCTACTTGTTTGGCCTGCCTGTTAGAACTTGTTGCATTTTCAAATGCTACCCATATAGAGGAACAGCAAATTACCAAGCGCTGCCTCTATCTAAAGTATCTCTCACAGATGTTTGTCTCCATTAAATGGCATATTCAAAACTAAGAATTTCCATGATACAAGTGAAAGAATCATGCTTGAGTGCGCTGCTATTAACTTGCCCTTATGTTTTGTATTTAGCACCTTGCCCACGAGTCGTCTCATTCGAATCCTTCGGATGCAAGACCCCGAGAGGGGACAGAACAAGCTGACTTTCCGTCATAGAGGTGATGAAGATGAGGATGAAGAATGAGTGCCTTAATCGTGTACATTGCTCTTTATCAGCTTGCTTTATGTTACATTTGTAGGAATTTAAGATCTCAGTTCAGCGTGTGCTCATGCCCTGCTGAAATCAATGAGACTTGCACCTTTAATTATGTCCGTAAGATGCATTTGTGAACTTGTGCCTTTTGTTCTTACTGCAGCTTGCAACACTCAGCATCAAAACTAGAGTTTATACTTGGGAGCATCAAAAAAGCATTTTGGCGATGGAAATGCTGCAATATACATGCCATCTCTTGTACATGTGGCTCCTCTGCATTGCAGTCACTTTTTGTTAGAATAGAAATAGATTACTTGGGGAATGACAGCCATGGTACTATTATTTTTGCTGTTTTTTACAAAATAAAAGTTTGAGAGCAAGTGCGGTGTGAACGCCTTGTATATTTTTCTTGGCACTAAGGAGTGTTGCCTGTTGCTATTAGACAGCACCGTCTGTGTTGTGGAGATCCCACAATACTGATTTTAAACACAATTTGGATCAGCAGGACATGATAAACATAAGGTGGTCAGGGGTGGCTACCTCTGTAATTTTGTGTTGCACTGTGAAACACGCCCCTCCCCCCAAATAGCAGATTTGTGATTGATGCCCCCAGCACTCTCAAAATTCAGAATGTCCAGAGAGGTTGGCTTGGCAACTTCTGGATTAGATAGCTTCTTGAACACAGAAGAACTGAATGTTTTGTCCAATTTCTATTTCAGTTGCCTTAACCATCTAATTTTGCAGCATAGATTCCTTAAGAAATGCTATTCTTGTGGGCTTCATAAAACAATACATTTTATGAATATTTCACCCGTGTCTAAAATTTTCATTACTGAAAAAAAGATAGTGTCTTGATGCTATCAAATTCTTTTTTTGCCTTAAGGAAAGCTGATCTTAATTTCTCACTTCTATCCTTGATGAAATTTATAATCTGGTGTTCTCTGCCCTACCCCCACAAAAGTTTTGCACTACTTATAAAAACAGGATTTTTAGCTTAAAAACCAGTTTTGAGGAGGATTGTATATCTTAAAAGTCTCAAATTGACAACATGATATGTTTAACAGATTCTGGGAGAAGAAATGGGGGCAAGCAGGTCACCAGATCTCGATGGGTTGTCAGCCGAGTATTATAAAATTTAGCTGTGTTTAAGAGTGATTGATAGAAGAATTCCTAAATCATGAAAGCTCATCTGTCCTCTGAGTGATGTTATGGCATTTAATTTAGTCACAAATAATCTGGAAGCAAGTGAGCAGCAGGGTGGCCCAGTTTGCAGAAAGCAACCAATTATTCAGGATGCTAAGAATCCAAGCAGATTGCCAGAAGCTCTGAGCTGACCTAAAGCACAAATTTTATGCTGGGGATTAAGAAAGGAACGGGACAAAACTGCCAGTATAATGCTTTTGTATAAATCCATGGTGTAGCCATATCTGGAATAAAGTGCAACTCTGACCACATGGGTATCGGCTGTCAAAGCTAAATGAAAGCTTTTTGTAAACCGCTTTGTAAAAAAAGCAAAACTCAGTCGAGTGGTGTATAAATTTTATGAAATAAATAACTAAACAAATCAGGATGGCGATGGGAGTTGTATTCCAACAGCATGTGGAGGGCTGCTGTTTTTGTTGGGTAATGTGATGGTGGCAATGTTTCTGCTGGCTGATGTGAGAGGATGGTGATGGCTGAACATGTTGCTAAAGGCTGTGGTGACACTTCAAAAATAGGTTGTGGTGAAGCGCCGAGACTCTAGCTGCATGGGAACTTGAATGTGTTAGGGGCTTTGTACAATCTGTCAACTTAAAATCCAGTCTCTCTCCTAAGCCCTTTGATGTTTTTGTGGCTCAGGGATAACTGTTACTTCATATGAACCAGCTGTTTAATCAAAAAGTTCCCTCCCTGGTGCTCCACTTTTGAGTTTTCCAGAAAACTTGCTTTATTGACACATGCTCCTGCTAATTTCCACAATAAAGCAGCAAAAGTCCCCCTTTGCTGCTTTCGGCGGAATCTTCCTCAACCTGATTTCTGTTCCTTTCTGCCAGGATAAGGCTCCAAATGCGTGAAGGTTGGCAGTATTTTCGCCAAGACAGTATGGGCAAGTGGCATTTGTTGTAATAGCAAACGTTTGAGTCTATTGAAGGTTGTGTTCGTTCGCTGATTATTCTGACTTTTTTCCTTCATGGCGTGAATTTATTCCCATGGCATTTTAAGGATTTAAATTATCTACTGCTGCAGGCCACATCTTTAAATTATCTCCTGCTGGCAGCCATTGTGAACCCTGCTTGAAACTCTGGAAGCGTGGTCTATTTTAATTCAGAAGGATTTCTTCCATTGGTAGCAATTTGAAGGCATTTGTTGATAATATTAAGTGCATGGCATAGTTCCTGCACACTGCTTTTATTTAGGGCAATTTTGACAGGTACACTCTCTGGAAAGAATTGCAGACAAGTGATAAAATGTTTTACTTCATAATAGTTGTACTTTGTTCAAGCACTTATTGGAATGGATTTGGGGTGGGCACGAGGATCCCTTCCCTAAAATTGCCCGGTTGTAACTCACAGATTCCTTTTTACAGCTTTAAATCTGCAGCTGGGAGAGAAGGTAATTGCAGCTTCTTCTGCCCACCCATTCTGGCAGCCATTGCTTGCATTCATAAACAGTTTTTTGTGGTCTTTCAGTCTCCTGCTCTATTATTTCTAATAGAAAGGCCTCTGGTTCTTTGGTAAAAGTTACCTTTAACTCCCCGCCCCCAGCTCATTATAAATCATTTCCCAGAAGTCTTTGACTTTCTTACAATGATAAATGATAAAATGTACCCATCTGACAGTAACTAGTGAGGAAGATTTCATTTGTTAGATTGTGTTGGCTGTCTGAAGCTAGCTGTCTCACATTGGCCAAATTAATAAGTTGGTTCCCTATGACCTTGAATGTGGGGTTTGCTTATTGCATGTATATTCCACCTGTCCTTCAAAGAACTTAAGGAGGCATACATTGTTCTTTGTGTTCATCTCTCCCCCTGTCCCATTTTTTTTTATCCTAACAACTCTGCGAGATAGGTCCTAAGCTTTATGACTGAGGATGTGAACCCTAGTCTTCCTGGTTCTTGTCCAGAACCCTTTAACTACACTGTACTAGCTTTTAAAACAAAAAATGGCTAATGTAAGAGATTCTTGTTTGGGTCAAAATCCTAGTGTGGTGGCTGGGTCTGGGTAAGAGGCTGGAATTGGGCTGCCTGTGTGCTAGCAATGGTGAATCTCCCATTTGCTTCAGTGTGAAATTAAACTGTGTTAGTTCCCTCTATTGAAATTTTGGGTCTTGCCATAAGAAGTAAATCACAAAATAACAAAGCATCCACGATGAAAGCTTTGGTTAGGAGTGCTCCGCCATGGGTTTTCTCAGATACATTTTTCTGATGTTGCAGAATCATACAAAAACTTAAATGATTTTTGTGTGTGTGTGATAGTCCTTACCTGGTCCACAGTTCACCTACTTGCGTTTTATCTAAGTTATCTAGGTTGCAATCCTATAGCACTTTCCTGGGAGTAAATCTTACTGGATTGATTTCTCAGCAGAAATGCACAGGGTTGTTACAGTTCCTCATACACCTTGGAAGTAATTCAGTGATTTTATTGGAACATAAATGCTGAAGCTTGCAGCCATACTTCTGCTTTCTTGCGTGGGCCCCAAATGCCTCAAAATCCAAATGTTCTACAGACTTCTTTGTGAACTAGTCTATAAATCACAGAAAGCCGCAATGATGCTCTCTGCCCAAGAAAGACAAGTTATTCATGTAAAAGAAAACAAAGGAGAAGTCAAATGTTATAAATTTATTTCGGGACATTGATTTCAACCTCTTTGGAAGCTTATGAAAACTTCAAGCAGAAATTAATACACTCCCAACAAAACTTTTTTAAACTTCCAGTAAAACAGTATTTTAAATGTGTTTATATATATTTATATTATATATATTTATATGTTAACTTTCAATTTAGGGAACATTTTAGCAGGGTTAGCTTTTTTAAGAAGGTTTCATCATATACTTCATTCCTCTGACATAGCTCTCTCTTTTTTTGTCTGGTTGAAAGGATGCAAATGAGGTAAGAATTAAGGCAAACCTAAAAGTCATGCAAATGAATACATTAATATTCACTGACAGTACAAGCACATGTCTGGACCAGACTCAAGAACTGAGGAGCTTCCCTCTGTCCACTACATACAGCAGAAGGGTGTCATGTTTGCTAATGAACAGTTTACACTACCATGGGGTTTTCAGTGTCACTAACATTACCCAGTTTAGGAGACATATAACTAGCATCAGTAAAACATGAACAATAAATAGTATATAGTTCATTGCAGCATGGAAGTGCTGCACAGGCATCGGAGGAATAAGACTCATGAAATGACATTGCACACATCACATCGTGGCATTTTTTTTCTTATAATATATACTTTTAAAATTCTGTAGCAATTGACATTCTCATGCACACAAGTGTTTCAAACACAAGAAGCAAGTCCATTGATAGGTAGTCCAAGCAATTTTTTTGTTTGTTTTGTTTGTTTGTTTGTGTGTGTGTGTATGTGTGGAAATAGCTGCAAACTGAATGGAACATTTAAATTTCTGTGCAGTCCATGAAAGCATTTTTACACGAGCTCATTTCTGAATGTCACACTGCAGGAGTAATACAATGGAAGGGTCGCTCTTTGCAGCTTCTTTGAATTCATCCAGTGTGATCTGGTCATCATGGTTCTTATCCATCTTGCTGAAAATCTTATCCACTCTTTGCTCCGGTGTGAGGCCATCTTCGTTCATTTTCATCATTATCACAGTGCCCACCATCTTATAAATGGCCTGGAGGAGAGAGAGAGAGAGAGAGAAAGAAAAGTTCATAAGGTCCAGCACAATTAGCCTGGCCTTTGAAACACAAGTCCACTCAGAGGCAAGTCCTTTTGAGTTCAGTGGCACTTATTTACAAGTAAATGGGTATAGCTTTGCAACTTAACTTGTAATTGCGCAGTCTTGCACTTTTAAATTTAGATTTCAACTAGAGAGTTAAGCAGGAAACATGAAATGCATTATGCGAGGCTGAACTGCTATACCAACGAGTATTTTCATGTTTGCTACATGGTGTTCATAAGCTAGTGAGAATCTTGCATGAGCATCAGCTATTCTGCAGCGAAGTTCACAAACCACTAGAGATAATGTCTAGGGGATGCTCAACATTTGGCTTTTGGAAATGGGAAGGCTACAGTGAGAGAACTACTGGGGATGCATCTGCCAGAGAGGGCCGGGAACAGACAGCAAGTTTTGCAGTTACTGCAGAAGCATATTTCTATTTCTCATGGGACTTAATGATGTCAGGTATATAGGACAAAATCAAGAAGTCCACTCAGTGACTATGCCCTGCATTTGGCATTGCCAGTTACTGGGGGTCAGACCTACTCTTATCTTCTTAACCCCATCCTGTGTTAAATTTATATAGGCTACAACTCTACTCATCAACTAGAAGGAAGGTCATTAAATTGAATGTCTACTCTGCTTTGGAGTACATATGCTTAGGATTGACAGTTTACCCACAAAGGCCCCAAGGGAATTGACATTATAATCGTAACTATAAAACTAATCACAGAACGGTTTTCTTTTTTAAAAGCTGTTTCTTACGTCACGTGTGACAGAATACTGGAAACAGGCTTTCAGTGTTCATTCAGCCTGGATAGGTCAGTTGCTTAGAGCTGATAATGGCAAGGTTGCAGGTTCAATCCCCGGTATGGGACAACTGCACAGTCCTGCATTCCAAGGGGGAGGGCTAGATGATCCTTGAGGTCCCTTCCAGCTCTGCAATTCTATGATGATGCGTGTAAAATCTCACCTCTATAATTTCCAGCATCTCCACTCTTGTGATTTTTCCATCTCCATCTAAGTCGTACATATTGAAGGCCCAGTTTAGCTTCTGTTCAAAACTGCCCCTTGAGGTGATAGATAGCGCGCAGATAAATTCTCTGAAGTCAATGGTTCCGTCGCCATTCTTATCAAAGGTTCTAAAGGCATGTTGGGCAAACTTTGAAGCATCTCCGTAGGGGAAAAACTGCAAAATGAAACACAAATGAAAGTATTAGGAGGCAATGTAAACCTCTGTATTGTTCCCTTTGTGTATTGAAGTATAAAATGCATGGTAGGAGCCAGGCATTAAGCACCCCTAGCCCTACTGAAATATTTGGTTTTTTAAGTGCTTCCCTCTCTTGCCCATTGGACACCACTGTAACTCAGCTGACTTCAGTCAAACTATTTCTGAGTCTGTAGCCTTGGGTCCCTTTGAAGATGACATCTTGGCTCTAATTCTATAAAGTGCCTGCAGAATTTATAATATTATAAATCAAACAGAATTAGCTATTTCCAGCTGCTGTCATCTTATGCCAAGAAGCCTGAGACTTATTGGCTTTCATCAGGGCTGCATTTCTCTTTTTTCCTTTCCTTTTGGCCTTACTTATGAATTCTAATAACCATGAAATTGTCCATTTATGAAATGAAGACAAAGTGTGTCTGTCTGACCTTCTGTAGCATTGAATTTCATGGGTGCCTACATATCGGCTATCCAAAGGGAGAACAGAAAGTTATATTTATTCTCCTTTGCCATTTCTGCTTGTCCGGTCTCATTTTGTCCATTCCTTTATATTATGACGATCTGGAGCAATCAAGATATTGCTTAGCCTTGATAGCACAGCAGGACTGGGAGAGGAGCACAGGATCCTAACACATCTGCACAAAGGCATGGTTTGGCCGTCATGACATGCACACCAGGCTGAGAGGTCCAACTCCTTCCTCTTTACACATCTTTTAATTACTTGAAAATGAAAGTCACTCCCATATTTGTGATTTTCATTTAAAGCAAACACCTTACGGGTGCCCAATGTTTCTAAGAAGGATGCACTTTGCCATGATAGAAATTATACTTAGGAGGGGAAAGGGAGTAGTTTCAATTTCCTCGCGGTTGCTGTCTCTTCTCCTTTCACACACACCGCCCCCCCCCAGCATATTTTTAAAATTCATACAGTCATAGTTTGGGTTGCAAATGTGATCCGTGCAGGAGGCACGTTCGCAAGCCACAGTGCCGTGTCTGCGCACGCAGGTGACACGATTCGTCGCTTCTGCACATGCGCAAAGTGCAATTTAGCAGTTCTGTGCATGCACAAGTGCTGAAACCTGGATGTAACCTGTTCCAGTACTTCTGGTTCGGTGCGGTCCGTAACCCGAAAATGCGCAATCCGCAGCATTTGCAACCTGAGGTATGACTACTACGCAACAATGCTTGCTCATGGAACGTGACTGCATTTCTGAAACCTATTTCTGTTCAGAAAGTAAACCCTTCAGGAACAAGACTGACAGAAGGAAGTTAGACCTGCTACTAGGAAAACCTTGCTCTGTGGCCTTTCTGGCTCTGTTTCTGCTGAAAAGACAATCCAGCAGAGCCAGCCTAAAACCTAGAAAGATTTATAAATTAGCAAAGTGTGGGTAGCATTAGGATCTTTGGTTTGGGCAGTGGATCGTCCTTGTAGAGTTCCTTGGGAGGGAAAACGCAGCAGAGATCAATGCGTTGCCAGAAAAGGCTATTCTAAAAGGGAGGTTGTCTGTTTGAGTACCAGCGAGCCAAGGCTGAATCCAAGCTGGAACAAGACGGAGGAGGAACTCAGGATAAAGAGAGTGGAGCCAAAAGACCAGACAGGCAAGAGAGAGTGAAAAGGTGACTTTGACCTTTCCCTGTCCTTGATTGCCAACCCTTGTCAGCTAGGCAGTTAGAGAAGATGGCAGACCAAGAGACAGAAATGGGGACAAGATGGAGGCAAGCTGGCAAAAGCAAAACTTTTGATTCAGTTAGTCATGGTCCCAAATGCCAGCTTTATTTTGATGTGGGTTAAACCACAGAGCCTAGGACTTGCCAATCAGAATGCTGGCGGTTCGAAACCCCGCAACGGGGTGAGCTCCCGTTGCTCGGTCCCTGCTCCTGCCAACCTAGCAGTTCGAAAGCACGTCAAAGTGCAAGTAGATAAATAGGTACTGCTCTGGTGGGAAGGTAAACGGCGTTTCTGTGCGCTGCTCTGGTTCACCAGAAGCGTCTTAGTCATGCTGGCCACATGACCTGGAAGCTGTATGCTGGCTCCCTTGGCCAATAAAGCGAGATGAGCGCCACAACCCCAGAGTCAGCCACGACTGGA
This sequence comes from Podarcis muralis, assembly GCF_964188315.1. Taxonomy (NCBI): domain Eukaryota; kingdom Metazoa; phylum Chordata; class Lepidosauria; order Squamata; family Lacertidae; genus Podarcis; species Podarcis muralis. The sequence continues at coordinate 103,808,169 of NC_135657.1, forward strand.
CCTAATGGTCAGGGTTCCCTTTACCTTTACTAAGACATTCTCTTGTAAACCATAATTAGTTGTGATGGGATGAGGAGAAGCAGACAGAGGGATGCCAGGACTAAGAACATTCATAAAAATAGTCACCAAAGTAGCGCACGGTGGATTACAGTTAATGCGTAGGTTTACCTAGAACTAGTTACTCCTGCATCGGAGAGTGAATGTGCATGCACTGTAGGTCCGTCCCAGGGGGGATATAATTAGGTCATTCTCCTATTGGGGAGGGGGGCAGGAAAAAGAGGGCAACTCATTTTGTAACTAGCTCTGTAATGTAGCAATGGGAGCTGTTAAAAATATGTGCAATTCTTCCTGTGTGTCGGTGACAGTGTGGAGTAGTGGTTAGAGCATTGGGGTAGGACTTGGGAGACCAAGTTTCAACCGTGCACGTCCCTGGGATCCCATCTGCTGTACACATTTAAAGCGGTATCAGCCGTGGCTTCCCTCAAAGAATTCTGGGAACTGTGGTTGGTTAACGGTAGTGAAAGTTAAAAAGGTAAAGGGACCCCTGACCATTAGGTCCAGTCGTGGCTGACTCTGGGGTTGCAGCGCTCATCTCGCTTTATTGGCCGAGGGAGCCGGCGTACAGCTTCCGGGTCATGTGGCCAGCATGACTAAGCCACTTCTGGCGAAACCAGAGCAGCGCATGGAAATGCCGTTTACCTTCCCGCCAGAGTGGTACCTGTTTATCTACTTGCACTTTGATGTGCTTTCAAACTGCTAGGTTGGCAGGAGCAGGGACCGAGCAACGGGAGCTCACCCCGTCACTGGGATTCGAACCGCCGACCTTCTGATCAGGAAGTCCTAGGCTCTGTGGTTTAACCCACAGCGCCACCCGCGTTCCTTTTTTTTAGGCAAGCCCTATTTTCCTACAGTTCTCAAGAGTGGTTTAACAGTTTATATTCATGGAACTCTGGGAGTTGTAGTTCCATGAGGACAATACTCTCAGAACCCTTAACCAACCATGGTTCCAGTTCTTCTCTGGTGGGGAAGCCATGACTGTTTAATGTGCCACAATACTGCTTTTAATGTCTAGTGCAGGTGGGCCCTTGCTTTGAGCCAGTTAGTACCTATCGGGTCAAATCTACGAGGGACATAAAAGGGGGCGGGAGAGGAAAGCTTGCTCTGAACAACCTGGATTAGAGGAAAAGTAGAATATAGTGGTGCCTCGCAAGACGAAATTAATTCGTTCCGCAAGTCTCTTCGTCTTGCGAGTTTTTCGTCTTGCGATGCACGGTTTCCCATAGGAATGCATTGAAAATCAATTAATGCGTTCCTATGGAAACCGCCTTCAGACCAGGTCCGGGGACAGTCTGTCCCCCGACCTCTTCTGAAGGCTGGGGGGGGGACAAGGGCTTTTCTTCCCACCCCCAGCATTTTAAAAAACCCCGGGACAGCGGAGGACTTCTCCGCTGTCCGGGGCGATCTTAAAATGCTGGCGGGCGGCATTTTAAAATCGCCCGGGACAGCGGAGGACTTCTCCACTGTCCGGGGCGATTTAAAAGCCCCCGGGAAGGCAGGCAGGGGGGACAAAGACTTTTGCCCCCCGCCCGCCTTCAGAAGAGGTCCAGGACCTCTTCTGAAGGCGGGCAGGGGGCGAAAGTCTTTGCTCCCCCCGCCTGCCTTCAAAAGCTGTCCTGGACAGGCTTCGCGGACCTCTCCGCAAGCAGCGGAGCCTGCGCGCGCTGAGATCAGCGCGCCCAGGCTTCGCGGCCCTGCCGCCCGGCTTCGGAGCATTGTTCCGAAGCCGGGCGGCGGCGGGAGGCGTTCCCGCCCCGCCGCCCGGCTTCGGAGGAGCCTTCCGAAGCCGGGCGGCGGGTGGAGGTCCGAGTATAGTGGGGAAGACCCGCTGCGCTTCCCCGCTGTCCCGGAGATTTCCCTATGGGCTGTCGTCTTGCGAAGCAAGCCCATAGGGAAATTCATTTTGCGAAGCGCCTCCAAAACGGAAAACCCTTTCGTCTAGCGGGTTTTCCGTCTTGCGAGGCGTTCGTCTTGCGGGGCACCACTGTATAAATGAGCTAAATAAATAAGGTGAAGTTGCTCTGAGCAGAATGCACCTACCCACTGCTCTGGTCGTCTTTCCTCCCAGTTTGGAGGATGGGTATGTCTGTCCCATTTCTGCTGCATATGTGACTGAACAATTCCCAGCGCACAGACTCGGAAGACACTGTCCTGTTGCATCTCTGAATGAGTTAACAGACCTAGGCATTGCCTTGTTTTAATGAATAGGCTCACTCTGCACTGGGCCTCATGGGAAAACGGCCTGGGAGCCCTTCTAGAGACGGGTAATTCTCAACTCTTAATTCTTGGGGGCGGGGAGTGTGCTTTGGAGTAGTTTGTTGCTAGCTTCATTCAAGCTGATAATGAAAAGCTAAGGCATGTTGACATGCATCGTATTAGCACGAGAAGGAGTACTTGCTGAAATAAAATAACACCTCGGGCTCTGTTGCCGCCCGTGTGCATAGGCTCAAACTGATACGATATACTACTTCTTACACTTCTGAAGGTTTCCTTCGCAACTCTATTCAGAGAGCTGTAAATGGAATACAGTGGTACCTCGGGTTACATACGCTTCAGGTTACAGACTCCACTAACCCAGAAATAGTACCTCGGGTTAAGAACTTTGCTTCAGGATGAGAACAGAAATCGTGCTCCGGCGGCGCAGTGGCAGCGGGAGGCCCCATTAGCTAAAGTGGCGCTTCAGGTTAAGAACAGTTTCAGGTTAAGAACGGACCTCCGGAACGAATTAAGTACTTACCCTGAGGTACCACTGTATGTGAATCCAGTGAAACAGGCAGAAGACACCCATGCAGAGAGACCACAATTCCCCCCAAGTTATGTGCCATGAAGAACCACATGGCAGGCAGAACATCAACAGACGTAGCCTTTTCTGCCGCGGCACCCTCGTGAGAGGAAATGCTGTCCCAGTTTCAATTTTCTGCCCGCCATGCGGCTACCGGGGCCCCTGTCAGGAAGAGACATGGCAATTGTGTTGCTTGCCTTTCAAGTATTCTCTAACTCAAGGATAGGGGCCCTGTGGCCTTCCAGATGTTCCCAGACTAACCTTCCCATCAGCCCCAGTCAGCATGGGCAATGACCAGGGATGCTGGAACCTGTAGTCCAAAAATTGGAAAACGCAGAACGCCTACAGTGGTACCTCGGGTTAAGTACTTAATTCGTTCCGGAGGTCCGTTCTTAACCTGAAACTGTTCTTAACCTGAAGCACCACTTTAGCTAATGGGGCCTCCTGCTGCCGCCGTGCCGCCAGAGCACGATTTCTGTTCTTATCCTGAAGCAAAGTTCTTAACCAGAAGCACTATTTCTGGGTTAGCGGAGTCTGTAACCTGAAGCGTATGTAACCTGAGGTACCACTGTATATGTTTCCTACAAAAGAGACACACCTGAAGGCGTACAGGTTCCCCATTCCTGTTCTAATCGCTCCTGCCTGCAGCTCTCCCTCACTTCTAGAGAGAGAGAGAGAGCAGAAAACAGGGAGGCCGAAGAGCTGGGCTGCGCTTACAGTTAAGTGGGCATAGGAAGCAATTGAATGAGCAAGTAACAATGGGTTACTGCCCACAGGGATCTGCCTTGCCATGTCTGTGCAAAGGTCCAGGCACAAATTTTAAAAATAAGTCACCTGCAAACAAAAATAGGTTCATTTTTAATCCTGCTCACGTGCACTAACATTAAACTGGCAAAGTTGGAACGCCATGTGGTATAATAACGGGCAGGGAAATATCTAATGACAAGCATCTCAAATGCTCTCAGTGAAAAACGAAGTCTTCCAGTTTCAGGTGTAACAATAATAAACCTTAGGTTTTTGATCTCATAGCTGATTCCTGAACCTAGAGTGGACCCCCCCCCCTCTCCAATACTGGGATTGTGTAAAAAAAATATTCTTCTAATTAATTTTTTTGCTCACTCTTCTAAATAACATATTCACATCTGTATTCACACACCAATACCTGCGATTAAGTTTCCACAAGAAAAATCAATGGGTAGGTAATTTCCCTAACCTTCTTGAAACAAACAAAAAAACCTGCCAACTGAGATAATTCTCTTAATCAACTTAATCAAGTGAGCTGGAAATGATTTTGTATCTTGCTATCTTTCGGCGCAAACATTCACACGAAGTGGAAATTGGTGATTTCACTGCCAGCTGGGACTGCCTCGGAGGATGGTCGCATACTATAAATGGATGTATCACGCTCGTATGCAAACACTTTGTGCCTGGAATTCCAATTAGCCTGGGGATTCCCAATATCTTAAACATGGGTATAAAAGGGATTAATTTGTTTCAAAAGTGTCAATCCTGCTATTCTTTTATTGGGGAATTCAGAGAGGTCAACAGAGTTGAGCTGGGGTTGGGAAACGCTGGCCGTTCAGATGAGCTCCATCTTCCCTGATCATTGGGAGTGATGGAGTTTGGAGTCTCACTAAAAAAAAACCTTGGTTGGGGAAGGGAAGAGACCCATAGATCTCAGATGCTGAATGAAGTACATGCGGTTTGCATCTGTAAACATCGGCTGTCCACAGTTTACTGTTTGTTGCACTGCTTTTTTATTAAGGCTATGCATCCCATCTAATATAGGGATGCGGGTGGCACTGTGGGTTAAACCACAGAGCCTAGGACCTCCCGATCGAAAGGTCAGCGGTTCGAATCCCCGCGGCGGGGTGAGCTCCCGTTGTTTGGTCCCAGTTCCTGCCTACCTAGCAGTTCGAAAGCACCCCTAAGTGCAAGTACATAAATAGGGACCGCTTTCTAGCGGGAAGGTAAACGGCGTTTCCGTGTGCTGCGCTGGTGCTGGCTCACCAGATGCAGCTTAGTCACACTGGCCATGTGACCCGGAAGTGTCTTCGGATAGCACCGGCTCCCGGCCTCTTGAGCATGATGAGTGTGCAACCCTAGAGTCGGACACAACTGGCCCTGATGGGCAGGGGTACCTTTATCCCGTCTAATATCTATATATGAAAGGGCAGATCCAACTCAGCCCTGAGCTGATTGAGGATTATCGGACTGGGCTCACCATCTAGCAGCAAACTACACAGTAAAGCTAAGCAAAGCTGGAAGCTGCACTAATTAATGAACAAAAGCAATGTGTTTAAATAATGCTGACATGATTAAACTACTACCTGTCGTGCTTAAAGTCACACTTTTAAAATTTCTACTGGGAGAAGAAGAAAAAAGCTGTTGGTTTTTTTCTTCAGAAAATGCTTTAATGAATTAGATTTTCTGCAGAAACTGCTAACATGCTAATGATTACACTCTATAAATTCAAGCTGCAATGACTTCTCTAAATCTGTTGGCTTGTGTGTGCAATATTTTGAATAAACTAAGTTTGAAATTCTATCCTTCTGAAGAAAATGTGTTATGATCACACAGTACCAAGTTGCAGAAATTAAATTTCTGAGACCACCCAGACCATAATCATTCCAGTATTTAAACAACAAGAAGTAAATCTTTTCCCTGGGAATGAAGTCCTTTTTTCCAGAATTGGTTCACAGCAAAAAAAAGGTGCTTGGGGGGGGACCCATAGCTTTCATTTTTAGAAAATAGCTGGACTTTTTTTGAACTTCTGAAGAGAGGAAAACTTATCTATTATCCCTGGAAAGAGCTACAGAAAAAGAATACATGTGAAGACGTGTTGTTAAACTCAGCAGATGTCTAAATTTAAAACACCACCTTCTACCCTTTACAATATTTTTCTCTTGTGTTAGCTGTGGATTGGGTGTAGCTTTCTGTTTCTGGATTACTACCAAATTTTAAACAGCCACAGGAATTATGCAAATTCAACAGGTGAAGTTTCCACCACCTGCCCTTCATTGTCATACTAAAGAAGCTGCATCTGTTGTATTTCAATCTTACTGCACAGTCCTCTTGCCAAGAAAAAGTGGATGCCCTAAACGAACCATGGATTGCTAACATATTTCCGTGCATGTTCTCTCTTTTTAGGACATGCAAAATGTTAGCAGGTAACACGTGTCCAGAAACCACCCACCAGGTCTCTGTCTTATCAGTTTCGCCTTACTGTTAGCCCAATAACACCTGGAAATTTCCATGTTGGCTACTCCCGAGTTAGAGAATTGGAGCTGGACGGGGAAAATCCAGGTTCAAGTACTTATTCAGCCATGGCACTCACTTTGGATCAGTCACATTCTCCAAAATGTGAGAAAATTCACAGGGCTGTCGTGAGAATAAATGGGAAACGGCAGTGTAGAATGCTTTGAGAAAATTAAAAAAATTGCGGAACACAGGAAAACGTAATCAATAACATAAATATGAGAAGAATCATTCCCTTTGCTCGTGCCTCTTCTAAGGCATTCCCTTCTAATAAAACATGACTTGTACAATCCATTATAACAAAGAAAGGAAACTAACTCCCCTACACTAGATTAAGTGAAGCATGTACAGTGGTACCTTGGTTCTCAAACGGCTTAGTCGTCGAACAAATCGGCTCCTGAATGCCGCAAACCCAGAATTAAGGGTTCCACTTTGCGAACGTTTTTCAGAGTTGAACGTCCAACGCGGCTTCCGCTTGAGTGCAGAAAGCTCCTGCAGCCAACTGGAAGCTGCACCTTGAGTTTTCGAATGGTTTCAGTAGTCGAATGGACTCCCAGAACGGATTAAGTTCAAGAACCAAGGTACCACTGTACTCAAAAGAAAGGGGGTGTCAGGGACTGCCATCAGCTTAGAGGCAAGAGGGAGAAGGGCAGCTGGATTACAGAGAGCCTCAAAAAATCGCGGGAAGCAGCACTTCCTCAGTGGAGGAAGGAAGCCCCGCCTCTAGTGGGGAAGAGCTGCAGGGCTCGGAGGACGCAGGAAAGAGCCAAGACGCCGTGCCTGAGCAAAGCAGGGAGGTCCCCCTTTACCCAAGCCTTCCCTGCACAGTAGGCTTTTGCGCAGAGAGGGGAGGCGTCGGTTGGGGGTCAAGAGACTACTCTGCTGGGGAAAGTTTAAGGACCGCCCATTCTCAGATTCTGCTAGTGTGTGAGCAAGACATGGAATAGAGGCATTGTGAATATTTTGCACCAATAATAAAGCCTTTGAGAAGACCAGTGAGGGACGTTGCCTGATGGCTTTCGAGCAACCACATAACGGGGGGTTATGTTTTCTGGGAGAAGTTGTCTTTGCCCTCTCTGGGGGATACTTCCAATCTCATATAACAAAGATGTTTAACTCTAATTGATGCAGGGAGAGATTAAGACCAAAGAATAAGCTGTCCTGCCAGGCTTAGCTAGCTCGATACCTTTCACCTTGGGAGGGTTTTTGCCCTCTCTTTTCCACCATGCAAACCCTGCCAGTAAGAAGGTCTAGGATGGATGCTGCAAGCTTGGACTGCATAGCTTAAGCAAGCCATCTTTGCCCTTAAAGGTAAAGGGGTAAAGGGACCCCTGACCATTAGGTCCAGTCATGGCTGACTCGGGTTGCGGCGCTCATCTCGCTTTATTGGCCAAGGGAGCCGGCGTACAGCTTCCAGGTCATGTGGCCAGCATGACTAAGCCGCTTCTGGTGAACCACAGCAGCACACGGAAATGCCGTTTACCTTCCCGCCGGAGCGGTACCTATTTATCTACTTGCACTTTGAGGTGCTTTCGAACTCCTAGGTTGGCAGGAGCAGGGACCGAGCAACGGTAGCTCACCCCGTCGTGGGGTTTCGAACTGCTGACCTTCTGATCAGCAAGTCCTAGGCTCTGTGGTTTAACCCACAGCACCACCCATATCTTTGTCCTTACAAGCAATTTAGAAACATTTACCATTTTGTAACTTAAGATCAAACCTATCCATTCTGAAGGAAATCAGCCCTGAGTGCTCACTGGAAGGACCTCATGAGAAGAGAAGACTCCCTGGAAAAGACCCTGATGTTGGGGAAGATTGAGGGCACAAGGAGAAGGGGACGACAGAGGACAAGATGGTTGGACAGTGTTCTCGAAGCTACCAGCATGAGTTTGACCAAACTGCGGGAGGCAGTGGAAGACAGGAGTGCCTGGTGGGCTCTGGTCCATGGGGTCACAAAGAGTCGGACACCACTAAACAACAACAACCTAAGTTAAATAGCCCTATTCTGCGCCATTGCTGCGGTAGGCTTTGCCTTTGCAGGGTTCAGGTACAGTGCATCACCCATGTGAGACCCTTCCCTCTCCACTAAAGCACCTTTCTTTTAACTAACACGAAAGGCTGAGAAAGATGTCTGCTTCTTGCCTGTTGTTTATCGCCTGCACACACGGCTGGTCTCAGGTGCAACTGTAGCTTAAATAAAGTTCTAGCCTGCAAAAATAATCTCTTGACTCACACTGATGGGAGAATTAGTTACTAACCAGCAGGAAATGAATTGATTTTGAATTACAGTGCCCTCTAATTAGATCTGAACAATGAGAAGCCGAGGGCACTCAAACAGTGCCATAGGCTAGCACACTGGCAGTCTTCCCCTTATGCAATGCTCACCAGCAGTCCCATCGGGCATTATGGCTGAAACAATTACTCTGATAATGACGTCAATGGTTGGGGCTAAATATGTGCGACTTTGTTGTTGATTTTCCTCCAACCCACTAACTGCACTGAATATCCGTGTTTGAAACTCTGCTGAAGACAATATAGCACCTTAAAATCAAATTGAGATGTGAAATATATTGGAATCCTAAATTGTTGTGGTTATTCCAGTTATTTATTTGTCACTTTTCAGGGCCGGCTATCACTGAAAGCTATGAACAGGAAAAGAAAAACCCCCGCAGAAATTCAGTATAAAGCACTGTGTGTATACAGGCAAAGTGGTGTGTGTGTGTGTGTGTGTGTGTGAGAGAGAGAGAGAGAGAGAGAGAGAGTGAAATTCAGGGGGTCACTGAATTTTATGTGAGGGAAAATTTGGATGCAGGTGATACCTGACAAAACTTCACCGGGGTTGGGAAGGAGGGTCACCATATTGGCTTTGCACTGCAAACAATGGGGAAGATTCACCTTACTGATATCAGTAAGAAAGCTACTGCAGCCGGATACCTTACTCCCGCTTATTACCTGTGAGCGTGTCCCACTGAATATTGTGGGAAATGTGAATTTTACTTCTATGCCTAGGATTGCATTGCACATCCATCCCATGGAAACCAGTGAATTGGCTGGATTGTACCCATTGTTCTCAATCAAACTTAACACTTGCTTCATTCTCGTTGGGCTGCATCCACACTATATCTTTAAAGTACATTCGATGTACATTTCCCGTCTCAAAGAATGCTGGGTACTGTAGTGGGCTAAGGGTTGCTGGGAATTTTCACACTGTGGGGGTGGGGTAAACTACAGTACCCAGAATTCTCTGGGGGAAAGAATGTATTATTTCAGTGGCCTGCAGCATCACAAAGCATCCAGTATACAGTGGTACCTCAGGTTAAGAACTTAATTTGTTCTGGAGGTCAGTTCTTAACCTGAAACTGTTCTTAACCTGAGGTACCACTTTAGCTAATGGGGTCTCCTGCGGCTGCCGCCGCGCAATTTCTGTTCTCATCCTGAAGCAAAGTTCTTAACCCAAGGTACTATTTTTGGGTTAGCGGAGTCTGTAACCTGAAGCGTCTGTAACCCGAGGTACCACTGTAATAGATGCTAGTCATCATCTGCATCTCTCCTCAACTGGTACGGACTGGAGGGTGAATGTGGGGTCCTGTCTTCTAATCGAGACATGATACACAAAAAAGCTACAACTGGCAAGGGCAGGGAAGCAGCCGGTTGTCTTCTTATTGAAGTTTCCTTACACTTTTGATAAAGGCGAATGCAGACAAATCCAGGATCAGAGACTCGATCAAATAAGGGGAATGATAAATGCAGACGGGAAGGCAGGGAGCAGGCATGTAGGTTTTATGAAACCCTGTCTTTCATCAGGAAATTTGCCAAAAAAATAAACTCTAGATCAAAGGGATAATATTCATCTCATGGGCCCTTCGTGCTTTCAGTGTGATCCCCTGATCTGAACATTGTTAATTGCGGACAAAAACCTCAAAGTTCCAGTTGTATATTGATTACATACTCAACTAGTCGTTCAAATTATAGACATGAGTAAATGCAAAAAAATGGACTTAAACTGCGTATGTTATCAATACAATCCTAGGCACACTTATCTGGGAGCAAGCCCAGAGAGTTTTGTGGGCAAACATGCACAGGGCTGTACCGTACGAGATGCAGCTTTTAAGACTTGGAGTTCCTGGGAATTCAACTTACAAGTGTCTAAGCTGAAGCCATAAAATTCTCCTCAACCCAATGTGCCATGGACCAAGAAAGAAAGGGCAACCATCCAACATGGTTTCCAGTTATGAACATACAGGTACAGTGAGACTTCTACAGTACATAACTTGTAAGGGCAAGAAAGCAGAACGTTCATTAAAATTTCTTTTTCTGGGATATTTACAACTTGAGTGTTCTGTCTGAACTGTTCGATCCTTTTCATACAAATGCATGTCCCAGACAGAAACAGTGGAGCAACAACACACAGCGGTTCTTGAAATCTGCCAAATGTTAAAGAGCTGGTTTAACGTTCACCTTCTGAAATTCAATAAAGCCTCTGGGTAGCTGCCTCAAGAGACCAAGGAAGAAGGAAAAGCTCAGGGTTTTTTTACCCTGAGGAAATAATTTTGATGTCAGTTTCAACAGAACTGTATTGAACACTTGAGGATACAGTGGTACCTCAGGTTAAGAACTTAATTTGTTCTGGAGGTCCGTTCTTAACCTGAGGTACCACTTTAGCTAATGGGGCCTGCCGTGCCGCCGCTGCACGATTTCTGTTCTCATCCTGAAGCAAAGTTCTTAATCTGAGGTACTATTTGGATTTTGACTTGCATCCTGTTCCCCGATGAGTTCTGCCAGGGGCAGCACTGAGATAGAGGAAGCAAGAAGGCTGGCAAATGGCAGACTGGGTTTGGTGACACAGCACCCAAATGGACCAAACCCTCCGCAGACTGATGGAATTGCAAGAAATCGCTCAACGATGTGAACCAGTGGCTCCAGGTGGGTATTAAACGTAAAGGGTAAAGGGACCCCTGACCATTAGGTCCAGTCGTGGCCAACTCTGGGGTTGCGGCGCTCATCTCGCTTTATCGGCCGAGGGAGCCGGCGTACAGCTTCCGGGTCATGTGGCCAGCATGACTAAGCCGCTTCTGGCAAACCAGAGCAGCGCACGGAAACACCATTTACCTTCCCGCCAGAGTGGTAACTATTTATCTACTTGCACTTTGATGTGCTTTCAAACTGCTAGGTTGGCAAGAGCAGGGACCGAGCAATGGGAGCTCACCCCGTCACGGGGATTCGAACCGCCGACCTTCTGATCGGCAAGTCCTAGGCTCTGTGGTTTAACCCACAGCGCCACCTGCGTCCCCCAGGTGGGTATTACTCGTAGCACAATGGCCAGCTCTTGCATGCAGGTCTCAGTCAATACAGGTGCCTCTTCTGTTAATCCCAGCCAGTGTGTGAGCCACCAATCAGAAGGGCTGTGAAGAAGAAGGGAGGGCATTTGGGCTGGTGTAGTAGCTTGCCATGGCACCCGCTGAAATTCCCTCTTCCACCCAAGTCTTAAAGGAGTTTGCCACATCTGGTAAATCTAACGTAATGGCTAAGTAAAGATGCTCTACATTATTCACACGTGCTGACCGCTGTACCTCTCCCTGCCAGTACATTGATTCCTATTATTATTATTATTAACCTGCCTTTTACCCCAAGGTCCCACGGTGGGTTACAACATTAAAACACAATTCTTTTAAAGAGATTTGGGATCTGGCAGCAAATAAAAGCGTAAGATGCCTAACCAAACTACAATGTACATTGCTTTTTACTGGCAAAGCAAACAGTTGTTGTTGTTGTTGTTGTTGTTGTTATTAATTCAACTTATACACCGCCCTATACCCAGAGGTCTAAGGGTGGTTCACAACAAGACCACAACATTAAAAGCAAACCAAAAGCAATACCCCAATAACCCACCCAGTGCAATTCTAATAGCAGTATGCATTAAAAACGAGAGCAGATTGGCCATGTGAGCCACCCAGGAAGTAATCTAACACTAGCTCTACCTTTCATGGCAGGTGGATATTGGCCCTAGTGGGGTAGAGGGAAGGGGTATAATATCGTTGCATAATGATGCCCCCTTTTCCAAGTCGTACAACTTAGTGCTGTCTGCTTTTTTCCTCCTCTGCCCCTGCAATGGCTCCTGCACCTTTGATGGAAGGCATTAATTCAACAGCTGAAACTTTCTCTCAAAATAGAATTTACTTCTGTTATTATTTAGATTGCCAATTTGTGTGTGTGTGTGTGTGTGTGTGTGTGTGTGTGTGTGTGTGTGTGCGTGCCTAGTTATGCAGACCTTAAACGCACGAAGGCCCTGCCAAAAAAGAGTTGGCAATTTTAGCCCCATCCTCATTTGTCCATTAGGGAAAAAACATTGTGGGCTCAACCACCATTGCCTGGGCACAGTCTTGTGCCCTTGTAATTATCAACACATATAATAAATATATCATTTCCCTACTGAAAGGGGAAACACATTTTTATTTCTAATTTTAAACAAGCCTCCTAC